>NC_088886.1:71963097-72275597 GCF_037157495.1 Lathamus discolor
TACATGTATATAAATATATCTAGAGACAGAAATTTCCTTCACAATCACAGCGAGGTCACACAAAGTGTGTTGCATTTTGGGATGATTGCTAATCTCTGATGCTTGGAGCAGTGTACAGCCTCCACTGTAGGTATTTAATTTACCATTGTTAATGCTTTGCTTTATGGCTTCTCACCTCCTTTTTGGCTAGATGAGCTTCCCACGTTGATTACCAGACCTCACCCCAACCAACCTGACATTCTGGACGTACCTTCCATCGATGAAGGCACCCCTTACCTCACCAACAATAGGTATGACAATGGAAACGGTATCCAACTCCCAGGCACCTCTGGACACCCACAGACAATAGGACACCAGGGCCAACAAGTCTTCTTTGAGGAACATGGCTACAGACGGCCTGTACCCACTACTGCAACACCCCTTAGGCCGGGGTCAAGGCGGCAACCACCAAATGTAGATGAAGCAATTGAAATCCCTGGGTACCAAGTGCCCATCATAGTTGAACCTTCGTACCCCCACTCCCGTGGGCCCCGGCGCAATGACACCACAGGACAAGAAGCTCTTTCTCAAACAACCATCTCTTGGAGGCCTTTGCTGGAGAGTTCTGAATACATCATCTCATGTCAGCCAGTCAGCCAGGACGAGGATACTCTGCAGGTAACTGAACTGTCCTGGCATAGGAATGGTGTTGGCCTCACCTGTGGTACCAGGCATCTCTTGAGAGTCCAGTCCCTTTGCTGCGTTAAGGGAGTGGCAGTGAGAGTTAGCTTCAAGAGTCTTTTTAACATGTAACTGAAACAAGGAAGGGTAAATGCCTCCCTTCTCTCCATGGTGAAGGCTACAGGATAAAACTGCTAAACCAGAAAGCCCTTGGAATGCTGTCAGCATCCCCCCAGGGAAAGGGACAGTCAGGGAGGTGGTTGGGGGTTTCAAAGACAGATGCTGCTTCCCCTAAGACTCTTTTAGCCCTTCTCCTTTGTCTCCCTTGGTTTCTGTTTCCCTTAAATGGTGGTAATAACATATACCTCGTGAACCACAGTCCACAGGAAATTTTAACTTTATATGGACTCCATCATATGCAGAGCATAGAAGTCAACCTAAACACCTATGTCTTTCCTACTTACCTAAGGAGTAATCACTCTTTCCGGTGACTTGGCATTGCCTCTTGTTGCAGTTCAGGGTTCCAGGCACTTCTTCTAGTGCTACACTCACTGGTCTTACAAGAGGGGCCACCTACAACATCATAGTGGAAGCCCTGAAAGATCACCGGAGACAAAAGGTGCTGGAGGAGGTGGTCACAGTTGGCAATACTGGTAAGTAAAAGCCTTATGGAGTCTCAGTGAACCTGTGCTGCCCTTGCCTCATTTCTCTTACTCAAGGCAACCTACCTGGTGCTCAGGCTTGGGAACAGTTCGGAAAGGAAGCTTCTCCTGACAAAGGAGAAGTCATAGCAGGACATCAGGACAAGTGATTTGTGGGTTCCATTGTTTTTGGATAACTGGCCCACTGACTGTATGACTAGAGCTATTCTGATCTGCTGTCTAATCATGAAAAATGTGCTTTGAGGCACCATACACTCCTCCTCTAGGATCAGTGCCAAGGAGAAAGCAAGAGATCTGGTGTTGGCTGCTTGCAGAGGAGGTCAGGGATCATGCTGGTGTTGCACATTCCTGTCCAGTAGCAAAGGTCTGCTGTCCAAATATCACATCATGCTTACGGGAAGGTGCTGGTGGCCAGCTTAACTGCTCCGTCAGTCACTTTCCACTGCTGCTGTGTTAGCTATCCAGCAGCACCAGTAGCCCATTGGGAAGGTCTGGCAGCAGGGCAGGCTGCCTGCCGAGATGCTGGTCAAGCACAAACACGCAGCACTTAGAAGCCATTTGACCAACCACAAAGTACTTGTGGTCTGAGACAGCACTTGCCGCAGATGGAAAGCCCAGAGCCCACACACACCCTGTGGGACCTGGGCTTTGCTTTTAGCAGCACAAGGGTCTAGCCTAGTCTGGTCTAGTCAACAACTGACTCTCCCTGTGTGTATTTTGAGGTCAAAAAGAAGAAGAGGACAGGATGAGAGAAGAGGAAATGAAGAGTTAAGGATTTATTTGTCCATCCATTATGCTGCTCCACACATCCTCCCTGGGAAATCAGGCTGTTTCTCCCCTTCCAGCACCTCAGTTGCTTTATCTCTGTCACAGACTGAACCATGAGCACTAGCCTCAACCTTGATCATCACACACTGAGCTGTTGGTGTGAAAAAAACACCTTTCAATTGAGGCACATACCTAAGGTGTAAATCAGTCCATCCTGATTTCCACCTTGGTCTGGTCTCCTCCCGTCCCCCTGCCATGAGCTAGAATCTGAAGTGCCTCAAAAATATTTACGTGCAGCAACCAAGCTCCTGCTGTTCCCCTGCATCTCACAGCAAGCTTCTCTCCAAACCAGGCTAAGTCAGGTTGTTGCTCTCCAGCAGCAAATGCAGAAACTCACACTTGCTTAAAACTTGGCAAATCAAAATGAAAATAGCCTCCATGTCAGCTTTTTTTATCATTAAACCTCTCTGACACATGCAAATAGAAAATATATCACGGGGAGTCTGGGCTGCTGACAGAATTGTCAATATGCCCATGGGGGAGCTCCATTACTGCCAGGATATTATAAGGGAAAAAAAGCCACATGTATTCAGTGAAAATCATTCTGTCTTTCAGTAGTTCCTATTGCTGTGTGTGATGCCTGTTTCCTCTCTTTCTGTTCCAGTGTCTGAAGGACTAAACCAGCCAGCTGACGACACCTGCTTTGATACTTACACTGGCTCCTTCTATTCCATTGGCGAGGAATGGGAGCGGTTATCTGAAACTGGCTTTAAGCTCTGGTGCCAGTGTTTGGGCTTTGGCAGTGGCCATTTCCGATGTGACTCTTCTAGTGAGTAGCTTGCTTTTGACCATCCCTGTCTCCAAGCTCCCAGAGCACTAATGACATGTTTGATGGAGCTAGCCTGATCCAAACATGATGCAGATGAATGCGGGCTCTGAAGTTCTGAAACCAAAGCAGCGTTTTGCATCATGAGAAGTGATGGAAAACTGGGGTTGCTCCTGAGCTGTGCAGCTAAGCTAGTAGTGCCACTCACTGCCTCAGCAATGCGCAATGCTGTATTGATACCTAATGACTTGTTCACCAAAGGGAAATGTTTTCTTTTCCCTACCCTTGCCAGTCACATCTAGGTAATGGGTAAGAGTCAGATAGGCAAGAGGCCTAGGTGCCAGTGAAGAAGATGGCTTTGAATATGAGATTATGGTTGAATCTGCATGTCTTAAATATGGTTGTCCATGTTTGTCCATGGTTGTCATGGGCCAGAAAGAACTTGTGTGGATTTCAGTGGGTATTATAGCAAGTCCCAAGGCTGTTTTGTAAAGCAAAAGCAACTTGTGGAACCAGCTGTGTCCCTGCCATGGCAGGAATGGTTGGACCAGATCATCTCCAGAGGTCCCTTCCAATCCTGATGATATGGTGATTTTCTCAGCAGCTCTTTGAAGCTCTGCTAAGCTCTGCAGGCACCAGCTCAGCTGGGGCACTAAGATTTATTTTTGCAGGACTGGGTTTTACCTGGAATAATCTCAAACTTCATAGAAGGGGATGGAAGAAAAGCCTGTGATTGAGTGGCTTAACACAACACATACCCAGCTAATTTAAATTGTAGAGTAAGCTCAGCATAGAGGGTATTTCTGCAGTTAGCGTGGCCTCAGAGGAGTGACTGCAGGGAAGACTTTTGTTTTACAGGATTCATGTTTATAATTCATTGTTTGATACACATGTTTTACCCATTGTTTTTCAGTCTCTGTGATACAGTTTTACCAGGTATTTGCTCAAAACCAGCATTTGAAATATTTTTCTCTCCCTTCTTTCTCCATGTCTATTAAATTCCCTTTCCTTCCTCTTCCTCTCCTGTTATCCAACACTCCTTTCCCTGTCTCCAGTCTTTGTCAGATCCTACTTACTCTTTTCCTAAGAGCCTCCAGCCATTTCCTAGAGCTGTAAGAGTCTTCAGCAGTTGAAACCTGCAGGAGCTGAACCCATGAAACAGCAGGAACTCACTTCATCCTTGGGACTTGGATAAGCTGAAAAGATCCTTTCTCCTGACTCTCTGTTGGTTGCTGAGACACTGCCAAGGTGTTCTGCTGCTGGGTCTCCTCAATGTGTGAGATAACTCCTGCTTCTCTTGTTCCTCTGCCTTCTTCAGAATGGTGCCATGATAATGGTGTGAACTACAAGATTGGGGAGAAGTGGGACCGGCAGGGAGAGAACGGCCAGATGATGAGCTGCACTTGCCTTGGAAATGGGAAAGGAGAATTCAAGTGTGAACCTCGTAAGTCCCCTTCTGATGTTAATCTGAGCTCCCATTCAGGAAATCTCAGCATCTCAGGACGCGCCCCCCATCAACTTTTGGTCCTGCCATTGGCACAAGCAGAGTATCAGGGTGTCTGATCCAGGTTTTGGAGGCTGAATCTGTGACAGATTGAATCTGTTCTCACAAGGGCTGAGAGTGTAAAAGTCACGTTGCCAAGCTTGACAAGAAAACTCTCTGTTGTTAGCTAAGGTCACAGCACACTCAGCATCTGGCTGCCTGTGGCCCTGGAGCTACACAAGAGGGACATATCACTGCACCAAGGGGTATAGATTACCCTAATCAGTAACACAGGACTTTCATGCAGGGCTTGTCACCTGAATGTCCTCTGACTTCACACTCTGAATTAAAGTGTATTGCTCTTGTCAGGCAAATACCCTTATGCTCTAGTTTGAAGTGTCTGGAGAGCTATAAAAATGACTAATGTTCTCCCTGCCAGTCAGTGAGCATCCGTTCAGACAGGAGCCAGAGGCTCCTGTTCCGAGCACCAACCTGCTCTGAGACTGATCGGAGCCAAGGCCAGGCTGTGCAGTTGAGCTCTGCCCATTTCTCCACAGATGAGACCACGTGCTACGATGATGGGAAAATGTACCAAGTTGGAGAGCAGTGGCAGAAGGAGTACTTTGGGGCCATCTGTTCCTGCACTTGTTATGGAGGACAGCAGGTAAGCAGGAGAGACGTGTCATGCTGAACACAGGGGGTGAAGAGAGGAGGTTGTACTGAGGGCAGTCCTAAGACTGCTGGGTTTCAGGTCAGATGGCGTCTGATGCCTGGCCAAAACAGGCCTCTATAAGAGAAAGAAGGACTAGCAGGAGAGCTTAAATCTTGCATCAGGGCCTGTGCAAGATAAAATGGGAGGAGCCTCTGTGGTGCTGGTGTGAACGCTGGCAGCTCCTTGGCTGCCTACCTCAGCGTGATCTGACCAGTGCACATGTGTTGTGTTTCCCCAGGGCTGGCGTTGTGACAACTGCCGCAGACCCAGCGTGGAGGTGGCCCCCGAAGGCTCTGCTGGGCACACCTACACGCAGTTTACACAGAGATACCACCAGGCCACAAACACCGTGAGTATGCTTTCTTTCTCTGTGTGGGGTGTGTACAGGGCTTGAGGGTGAGAGTAGTGTGCAGTGCTCTGCTTGGTCACAAGTGCATGGTCCAGCCACTGATCCAGCAAACTGTCACTGAGCTTACCCTTCCACATGTGGTGTTGGGTGCCACTTTCACATCAGTAGGACTTCTTGGCTAGTTCTGGGGTATTCCTGCATGCTCTGGCTGAGGTGGTGGTGCATGTAGTGATTTCCTAGTCTTCACTCACTGCTCTAAACCAGCTTGTGTGCTTTGTGCTGAGGAAGCCTAAGTGCTGGCAGCAATCCTCAGCCCAAACCACAGCATGGAAGTGTCCGTCCTTACAGGACAGAGCACTAACTGATTTCCTTCCCTCCTGACAGAACGTCAACTGCCCCATTGAGTGTTTCATGCCCTTAGATGTACAGGCAGACACACAACATCCACGGGGAAAGTAACATCCAGCAAGACCTCTTGCGGCAATGGCAACAGACAAACCAAAGTCTAAATCCCTGTCTGCCAGGATTACCACCAAACTGGAGTGATGCTAAAGCAAAACTGCAGCTTTGGAGAATGGCTAAATGCTCCGGAGCCATTGTCCCAGCTTAAGCTCAACTCACAGCTTCTCCAAGCGCCACTCTTGGAGTGTTTCAGACTTTTCTCATGATTGATAGCAATTGTCTTGGTTTTGCTCAAAGTGTTGAATACCAGTCAGTATTTTCAAATTTAAAGGAAATAAAAGGGGGGGGGGGTAAGATGCTAAATCACAAATTAGGGGGGGATCAAAAGATTAAGGGGAAGGGGAGGGTGTAGAAATTCAAGGTTCCCATGCTATGCAAAGAACATTTGAGTACAACATCACTGAAGTTTAGAGATAGGAAAGTCCACCAAACACTTCTGCTTTCACATAAGCGTGCAGCCAGCAATAAGATAGGAACAGCAAATCCAATCACTGTGATATTTAAAATATGCACAGTCCTCATTCTTTCTCCATGATCCTAGTATTTTTCTAGCTGTATCTTTGTATCTCATACTGTTATTTATCAGTTTTGTTCCCCTGACCTTCAAGTGTTTTTATATGGGAATGAAATGTATTGAAGACACTTAGTATGCAGTTGACAAAGAGGAATTTGGTGTAATTATGATCAGTGATTATTTTTATACTGTAAGTGCCAAAGCTTTACTACTGTGGAAAAGAATAAAAAACAACTCTTTTAATAAAAAGATTTACAAACCAGACATGCAGGTTAAGTGCTTCTCTTTGCTACCATGGACTCTAGGATGAAGATTATTATTCTGAGCTGGAGTAACATTGCCTTGAACCAAGATGGAACAAACATCTCAGTGAAGCGTGGAGTAAACCTCAAGAGAATACTTGTAGAACAGTTTGTTAATTGCAGACTTCCAGCTGCACCCCCTGGCCCAATAGAGCCACTGTATGTATGTATGTATATATGCCATGCTGCTGGAGGCAGGGGCTTGCTTGCTTTGTGGGAATAGATGAGGAAGGAAAAAGGGAAAGGAAGTATTCCCTGCTTTGAACAGCAACAGAGGTAGCAATGGTCTTCAGTCCAGCCAGACACTTAAATATCTATCATCAAATTGCTTTCGGTGAGGTTGAGTTGCTGAATTGAATGAGGCCATCCACACCTGTGAAGTCAGAAATGTTCAAAGACTCACTGTCCATGGGCCCAATGACTCCCACCCAGGTCCAAATTGATCCTGGGTCTCTGAGACCCTGCTCCATGCCTTGCCCCAGAGGAGGCCACAGTTCACCCCTCTCTGCAATGAAGCATCTCTTCCCCATGACTACCTAAAGGGTTTGCCTTCCTTCAACAATCAGCTATTCCATCTCCATTTGACCACACGGAATTCAAATGCCCAAATCCAGAACTGAGGCTGTTGGAGCAGTGAGCATGCCCTTGGGCACTGCTGCCACAGCAGCTTACAAATCCTTCATTTGGCCCTTATCTCCGCAGAAAATAAGAGGGGAACAGAGAGCGCCTGTGTCTATGCTGGCTTTCAAGTTTGCTGTGCTGCTGCCTCATGGGGTGGGGAGGGGGGTATTGGAATTCTCCTCAAAAGCTTTTTTTAAACTGAAGACAGTCTTGATTTTAATGAGCAAAGTTTGTCATAAATCCCTTGCGCTTGCGCTGCCAACGCTGCAAAACCTGTACAGCGTCTGCAAGGACAGGACAAGAAAGGTTCTGTCATATTCCCTCAGGCCACATCCCTCTCAGCTACACAAGTACTGTATTACCCAAGTCAATGGATTTCTCTGGGTTGAATAAAGCATAATATGAAAATAGAATTTGGCTTCTTAACACACATGGCAGATATTTTCAGAGGTTGCTATCTATAGAGCAACCAAAACATTCTCAAACAGTGAATGCAGCAGAAATCAGTTCTGTCCCACCAGCATTCAAGAGCCAAATGAGTGTTAAAAATGCATGAGAACTAAAACTGATGTAGACAGAAACACAGAATACTTTTCTTTTAAAGCACATTTCTACACACAGTCCATCTCATGTCACATCACTTGTGACAGCAGCACTCCCCTCCCTGCAGTGAGCATTATGAGATAAAAGTATTTAAACACTCCATTTGCCTCAGGTCCCTGCAAAGGTTTGTTTGGGCATTAAATCATGAGGGTTTGCATCTCTGAGAACATCTGTTTAACATGTACCAGGGCTGGCTGTTGGGTCAGCCAGGTAAATCATCTATTCTCAGTTACATTTTACTGTAAGTTACACTCACAGGGTGCCCAAGAGAAGCTGTGGCTGCCCCATCCCTGGCAGTGTTCAAGGCCAGGTTGGAGTGGGCTTGGAGCAACCTGCTGTAGTGGAAGGTGTCCAGGCCAGCGGCACAGGCTTGGAACTGGATGAGCTTTAAGGTCCCTCCCAACTCAAACCAGTCTGGGATTTGAAACCCACCAGCAGAGCACAGCACAGGGGCAGTGGAAAGGTGAGATCCAAGGTACCAACCACACACCTTCCCTTTTAGAAACAACCAAACGGAACCAAAGCTTCTGAAGGTTCCCATGCTTCACCCAGGCTGTAGTACATAAAGTGGCAACAGAAAAGCAGCTGGGCCTTAAAAACACCATTTATATCAATGGTCACCTTGAGCACTCAGAGCAACTGATGTTGTCCAACCAAAGTTACTTTCAAGGCTGGGGCAGCTGCCCCTGTCAGCAGGGAGCTTTCAGGTGTCCTGGGCTCCCAATACAGGTGCTCACAGCTATGCCAAGCCCCCTGGCATTTAAAACCTTTTTCTGCAGAGGCACATCGCCACATGGTTTGTCCTCTCAGCTAACTTAGAGCTTCAGTCAGAGCACAGGAGCAGCCAGAGTAAGGACTCTGTACTGCAGGGAAGAGGCCTTTCATGGCTGAAGGGGAAGAAAAAAGGAAAGAAAATATCTGATACTGACTGAAAAGGTGGAGAATGGCTCCTCCTGCTCTTCTTTTGCTTCTCCCCTTTGGGAGCTATTACTCTGCCAGCAAGGGACCTGCTGGGATCAAGGCGCCACACAGTAACAGTGCAAACCACAGCCTGTCAGCAGCCAGCTCTTCAAAAAACATCAACTAAAGGAGCAAAACTATCCCCTCCTTGAGAAGAGACATGCCCTTTCCTATGGAAAACACATACTAAGCAGAGCTGCCTTTAATCATTGCAGATATCAAAGGGAGAAGTAATTCACTCAACTAGCAGGAGCCCAACATACCTCATAAGGAGTCCTTCTCGACCAGCACAGCCTGTTCTTACAAAGAGCTGTGCAAGGGGAAGGCTCACAGCTCTTCAGCCCAGTTGTCAGCAGAGACTTGCTACAAGCAGGGACTGGATCCCCCCTTCAGAGCATCTCCCACCCTGACCTTAACAGAGCAGCAGCTGAAGCCCTTGCTTTCAGACCTGCATCCTAGGTTTGCTAGCATCTTCTACAGAAAGCTCGCCTGGAAGATCAGTGTCCATTAACTTCCATTAACAGTGCACCAAGGACAGCAAACAAAGGGTATATTATGAGCAGGAACACAGAGTTTGCCAGGTGCTTATTACCAGTCTCTATTTTGGCCAACACTCTATGTGATGCAGATAAAGAATGAGCTAACAGCTTCTGAGAGAAGCTCATAGCATCTATGTACCAGCTACAGTCAGAACAGCATGGTGGAAAAGACATCAGGAATAGAACAACAGTGGAAGAAAGCAGCCAAAACCCAACTTTTTAAGTATAAACTAATAAAACCAGGGAAGATTACAAACACTGACAATCCATGGGAAGCAACAGCACAGAAAGCAGTCAGGGCCAGGGCTTGGGGTAACACAGCCAGCAGGCAAGCCATAAGCAATGGACTGTTTCTATTCTGGACTGTCTTCATCTGAGCCCCAGAAGTAGAATCCTCTAACCTGTCCTGCTTAATCCAGCCACTTGGAAATAAGCCACTTTAGAGACCAGAAAAGAGAGGAGACTGCTCTCTTCAGCCAGAGCAAGGGCACATGGAATTCCTAGGCAGTACCCAGTGCCTCCGACACAAGAAGAGCAAGGGGCACACACATACATACAGCACATGGAATGACAGCATTAAAAGAAAAAACAGTGTGCGGATTACGATCATAGACTCAATAGACTGGTTTGGGTTGGAAGGGACCTGAAAGTTCATCCAGTGCCAGCTCCCTGCCACAGGCAGGGCACCTTCCACTAGAGCAGGCTGCTCCAAGCCCCATCCAACCTGGCCTTGAACACTGCCAGGGATGGGGCAGCCACAGCTTCTCTGGGCACCCTGTGCCAGGTTTTCTTAGTATCTTAAATGCCTCATATTCCCCAGGAAATATCTTTGCTTTGCTCACTTCAAGCAGTCTGGATCAAGCAGGCATGCAGGGAGAATTAAATACATGCCCACAGTCACAGGAAGTCAGCAGCAGAGCCAGGAACACACTGGAACTTCCACTCTTCTCAGTCTGCCTTCCACCTATGCATGCCTGCAGCTGCTTGAGCAAAGGGAACACAGGCAGGCTTCCTGCTCTGTCCCAGCCAGGATCGGAGGCACGACTCAAGTGTTTATTGCAAAACTGTGGACTGCTCCGTGCCAAAACTGAACAGATTTTACAGAACAGAACCCAAAATCATCCCTTTGAAATGGTCACAGTGACTGCCAGCAAGAAACGTGTCTGGGCTTGACTTGGTTCATCTCCCTGTGCTCCAGATTTTCACTTTGTTTTTCTAATCAGAGTTCAAATCTGCTCAATGCAGACTGCGCACAACGGAGAAGGGAAGTGGCTTCAGGCAAGATGCTTCCCAGATGCCTGCCTGTGAACTCTGAGCTGAACTCCTTGGAATGAGAACAAGCATGTCAAGCTCCTGGCAGGAATGAGCCTTTCACCTTGGAGAACACAACCTGACTGCTTCTCAGCCTCAAAGCACTGGCTAGGGCAGGATTCAGAGGGCCTGGCACAAAGGACCCGCTCCCCTCCCCTCACAGCGGAAGAGAGTAATGGATTAGAAGTACCTGGAGAAAACTATCTGCTGACTCCCCCCCAAAAGCAGCTCAGTTCAGTTTACAACACAGATTCTTATCAGTTCATTAAGAAGCTGGGCATGAGCCCAGCTTTCATACCATTCCATAAGCCTTCTAATGAAGTTGTAAAGTCTGCACCATAAAATGTACCTCAAAAATAAACTTGTTTCCCCGAGGACATGGTATCTGGATGACACAAGAGTACAGACTCCACATAGCTAAGAACTGTATGTTTATTTGCAAAACACTTATTTTCTACATTGGAGGCCAACTTCTTGTGCCTTCACTGTCTGCTAACACAGGGAAAGACTCATTTACAGACCCTACAAACACCTGCTAAGCACAGGCTGTGAGTGCCTGCCAATTAAATTGGTGATATTCCAGCCACTGCTGCTGGTGAGACTGTGACCAAAGAGGGCCCACAACATCTCACAGCAAACTCAGTGATGAAACAGCCGGAGGTTGGTGTGAATCAGGGTTATCCCCAGCTCATTGCAAGCTTCAATCACAACCTCGTCTGCAGCCGAGCCGGATGGGGCAGCGATGAACTGTACTCCACTCTGAACAAACACAGGGAGAAGTGAAAGGATTAGAGCATGGAAAACCAAAATCCCCCTGAAAAGGAGCTGGCAGCCCCAGTCCTTCATTCGCATCCCTAGATACTAATCAATAAACAAACAAAAGCTTCCATTGCCCAAAGACATTCACAGGGGAGTTCCTCGTGTCAGCAGTCAGCTCTCTCCACAGTTCAGAAGAATAAAACGGTTCCTCTGGAAGCAATAGGCCTTGTCTGTTATTCTTGCATGGTTTAATCAACTTTAATCCTCTACTCATTTCAAATCAACAAACTGAGCAATGACTGGATAATTACTATCCACGTGAGACCAGTAACCACGAGAAGCATCCTTCCCAGGATGCACGACTCCAGCTAACAGTGCAGAGCAGACATTCCTCAGCAGTCCACATAAACTTAAAACAGAAAGCCTAGCCTGTGCAGGCATTTCCTTGCAGTCACCCTGCCACAACCTTACCCGCTTAGCTCTGTCAACATTATCCCTGAAGGGGAAGAAGGCATCAGAGCTGAGGGACACAGCGCTCAGCTTGGCAATCCACTGCTTCTTCTCCACTTCTGTTAACTGTGCAGGCACCTCTTCCAACAGTGCCTGCCACTTCACCAGGTCTTCACCCTGGAGAGAAAAAAGCCAGCTCGGCACCAAAGCATGCGTCTCCCAGCAGTTCCCTGCCAGGATGAGTGGTGGCATCCCTCTGAAGCTCAGCAGCGCCTTCTGCTCACACACCTCTGCTGCTGGGAATGTCACACCCAGGGGTTTAAAATCCCAAGTAGTGGTGGGGACATATTACTAACATCAGCTCTTTTTGCATCCTTTTATCTCCTTTCTTTCCCCCTCCTCATCCCAGGGTTTGATAAATTCTTTCTCTTTTCCCTTTAATTCCAAGATGCTCTGCTTGGCCTGCCTGCAGAATGGCTGTGTAAATGCCAGCACACACAAATGGGATCTGGTAGATGACTTAACACCTGACAAACAGCAGGTTTATGATTCACCTTCTGAACAGCAGTTCTTAACCCCTTACTGATGAATCACCAGATGACCAATCCAGCTCTTGGCTTTCAATACTTAAAAAGGACATACTATTTTCTTGCCTCACTATTGCTTGTAACAGGGAGGTCAGAGGGATTCTGAGAACCCAGAAATGCCACGCAAGCAAACAGCACCGTGTGAGAAGGTGCCAATGACATTAACTGTAGCTTTAATGTTTCCTTACTGCTGGGGGGAATTATCAGATGAAACTATGCTGCACACCAAAGCACAGGGCAGGTTCCAGTACCTGGAGCAGTGGGTGCAGTATCACAGGGGCACTTAGCCACTGTGCCATTGAGGAAGTCACCATTCTGGGCACTGGCCACTTGATCTCTGGAATCATCTGCTACCCACACCCACAAAACTCAAGCTGCTACTACACAAAGACAAAGAAGCTGGAATCTCCAGGAAAATCCCTCAGCCAGCCCTTACCTCACCAATGGTCCCAGTGACATACTGATCAATGGCATTGGAGACCTCTGCTCTCTTCACACCCGCTTTGAACTTCATGGAGAGCACCCGTGGGTGGTGCCGCAGCCACCAGTTGTTTGCCTTGTCCCCAGCCAGCCGTGTGCAGTGGATCCGGGACTGCTGGCCCGCTCCGATACCTATGACCTGCAGTAGAGAGGGACAAAGCACAGTCGCACCTTGCTGCACAGGGATCACAATCAGAGCTCCAGTTTCAGCCAAGCAATTAGGAAAGGCCTCCCACAAATCAGCTGCTCCTCACTGAAGCAGAGCAGGAATGTAGGTAATTAGTCAGGAAAGCCAGGAAAATACCTGCATCCCCTCTGCTGTAAAGCAGTGACAGGGTCAGCTCTCTGCACTCTCACTTCAGGGCTCTGCTGAGCTGAAAGCCACCACGTTCTTTCATCCTTCTAAACTACACAGCCCCAGTCAAACTGTTCACCTCAGAAGAGAGATACAATTACAGCTTTTGTTTCAAGCAAAACAAAACCCTGTTGGTTGCAGAAACAAATGTGACAGCTAAGAGAAATGGTAGGGTGCCTACCAGCTCTTGAAAAGGGCACTTCAGTTAGAGGATTAAAGTCTGAGCCCGGGTCACCGAAACACCATCATCTTTCCTTGTGGGCCAGGCATACACAGCTTGGAGATCAGCTGTGGTATGTAGTGGATTACAAGGCAGTTTGTCTGTCCACAAGAGACTAAATCCACTCCTCAGTAAGGGAGGCTGATCAGTAGAACCATTGCATTGCATGAATTGTCAAGGTCCTGGAGCTACCAACACATTTCCTACTCCGCCATGCGCCTGAGAGCTCAGGGCTTTTAGAATAGCTGCAGCTAACCTTATTTAAGGGCACCTGTATTTGATATCAGACCCAGTGCTTCCAGAAGCTAAATACAAACGGTGATTTTTCTATTTCCTCCTAGAAGGTGCTATGAAAATATGGCATTTGCTTAGTTTCCATTTGCTTTTATGAGACCACTTTCCTAGGAGTTCCCAGGCACATTCAACCTCTGTCTTTTTTTCAGGTACCCTACAGGTTAAAGCACATAGAAACTCCTGGGAGTCTGGTGGTCAGGTCACTGCAAGCCATCTGTCACAATTCAATACACACTGCAAACAAACTCTTGCATCTGCCCAGAGACAAAGGCACATCTTAGGTGCTGACACAGAGTGTGCTGGAGACATCTTGGTTATGAACACTGGTAGAACAACCCCTACAGATGTGGTCTGCCTGCAGTCACAACTGGCAAGTCCAAGGGACTGAGTGAGGTCTCTTGGGCTCCAGACTGCCTGCTGTCCCTCAGCTTTGCCCCTGCCACAACTGTATGCCAGGCACACAAAGGCCAGACCCCAGACCTGGCCACTACAGCTGTCAAACTCAGGCTGATAACTTCTCCATGGCTTTCAGAGCTGTGGGTCCTGCTTTCCAAAGGCAGTTCCTGCCATTTCAAACCAGGTATCTGACAGAAAACAAGTCTCTCCTGTAATTTCCTCCCACTATGAAGCCATAGCTGAACTGTTCACCAGACTCTTTGCATGGGGATTGCTCCAGGGACACTGTGTTGAGGCTACTAGCAGTTTTGACCAACGCATCAGAGTTTCCAGCTCAGACTGAAACAGATGGTAAAGCTGTAGGTCAAAGGGTGCCCTCAAAGGAATGAATCATTTGTCTTCTCATTCATCAAGACAGTGAGTTCACCTCTTCCCAGAACCGTAAAACATGCTGCTAGATACTAGTATCCCAAGGAGCAAATCAGAGACTTGGACTGCTATGTAGTATCATTTGCTCTGCTGTAACTGAAGTCACTGGTGCTTAACATACCCACAAGGACATTAGTATTATCATAAATACAAAATAGATGCAAAGTTTCCCACGGCTTAGTGACACCTTCCCCTCTACAAACACTCCCGATTGTCCAGCCTCTGCTCTCATGTCCAACTTCTTTAACCCTCAAATGCACAGGAGACCCTGCATCTCACAGGATGCACACCAGGTGCATGTAGGTACATAATTTCTTCCAAACAGGTGTAGCCTCTCACCCTGGACAAAGGAGAGGGCTTAAAATTGTCATACACTGCACACCTTTAGGCATCACTGAGCCCTTAAGAGTGGGCCTAGCAATCCAGGCTGGGCCAAGGCAGAAATGTGTAGCTGAGGATGCAGATCATGAAGAGTACTGGACAGGCTGCTGGTAGCAGGGACTAAAGTACCATGAAACATTACCAAGTTTCACGTGATATCATGTGCCAGAAGTGCAATGTCCTGTGCCAGAATGGTGCTTCATCTTCATCATGTACTTGTGAGCTGTGGCCTTGCATTCCTGTGATGGACTGGCTTGTCTGCTGCAAGCCCTGGCCTTCAGACAGCAAGGGCAATGGTGTGCAGAAAGTGTTTCCAGGTCAACGCAGCCCCAACCACACACAGCTCATCCATGGGCAAACATCAGAGGTACAGCTCTCCTACCTGTCAGCACTCTCCTCAACAAGAGTGTTTTCCTTTTCTCTCTTGAGCTACTTAAAATATGTTACATTTTAAAAAACTTTGTCAAGAGATGCTTAACAACTTGGCTCATGTTCAACAACTCCAAATTGGCAGGAACTTTGTACCTCAGTTGAAGTGATGCATGCTGCAAACTCTTCATAGGCACCCCCAAATCTACAGAGATATTACTTGTACCACACAGAACTGACTTTGTAATGGCTTAACAGGCAAGAGAATATAAAAGCTGCTTCTCTGTGCCTCCTTCTGATAAACCCACATTCTCCCAGAAGTAAGTTCACAGCTACAGCCTAGGAGAATAAGATGCTCTTCACTGGAAAATGCTGATTCAGATGAAGTGAAATCCTTTTTGTGTAGAAAACATGTTCTGATGCAACACGGCATGCTGGGGAACATTTCCTCAGTGTAGTCTGGAATTTCTGGTCTAGACAGGAGAAACCAGAAGTCTGAGCTTCTGCTCAATGCAAACTATAGACTTGTATCTGAATCTCTCCTCACACTGTCTGAATGTACCTGTTCTCTCCCTTTTTCATTTCATGTGAAGTGAAAATCTCTCTCCCTTCCTCAAATGTTGTCTTTCCCCCATATAAAACCATAGCTGAAATCTCAAAATCCTCCACAAAGGAATCCTTCCCCTTCTATTTTCTACACAAAAATTAGCTATGTTCAGACTTTAATGTCCTGGGAATCAAGAAGTGCTTAAGCAGGGCCTAGTAAGTGTGAGGAGTAGCAGGAGACAAGAATACAGGCTGAGTAGAAAAATCACTTTATAAAGAAAAGCTTGGGTGAAAACTGAGAACTACTTCAAAACACTTCGGCTCACAGAACAGCCAAACATGCCCCATAGCTGGAATACTGTGCAACGGCAGACCAGATGAATAATGCCCAAAGGATTGTTGCAAAATTATCCAGATGGGCCTGGATTTACTCAAAATATTTACCCTGAATGTGAAAATAAAACCCCTAAATACATTTGGTATTACAAAGATCAAATGAAGGACTTCACAACTGGGAAGACAGAACAATGAGATTACTGACAAATGTCTGCACCACTGATGGAAAACAGGAAGGCAAATTAACAGGTTTGTTAAATCCTACTGTGCAGAGAATACAGAAAGAGAAGAATTCTCAATAGATACTTTGAAACCTGATTATATCATTAGAGAAATGGTAAGTCAACATGTTACAGACTGGCTTTGTGGGTGCTGAAAGTCAGACAAAACACATGCAATTAGTGGCTGCTGGCTTCCTGCAAATTAAGTGCCACTCAAGTCCACAAATGCTTTCCTAGAACTTATTAATACCAGCACCAGCCCTTGCTGGAGCTGTCAATTCATTCAAAACCGAACAAAGCTGTCAAAAGTATTCTGGATGTGTGATACACAAGAGTTTTGCTTGGCAATGGGGACACTGGGAGGCTGAAATAACCCCTGGAAAACCAAAAGCAGTGAAGGAAAGCTAGACTTCCCAGGCTTGGCTCCTGTAACCCCAACAAAGTCAGATCCTGGAAAAGCTTTAAGTGTAACACTCTGGAAGTTACTTTCCATCCCTGGTGATCATGCTATTGGTTTGCACCCAAATATTCCTGTACAGATCGCATGCCTTGGTAAGTGATACAACCAGTACTTAGTTCTGCACAGCATTACCAACATGGATCTAAGCTAACCACTTAGTAAGAGTGGGTTTCCATGGATGTTATTTCTTTCCCCATTTATACCTTAAGAACAGGGCTCTTAATACTTAACAGTCTCAGGAAGCTTTTGGAGATGTTAAAACCAGAAGGGAGCTCCCATCTGAGCTCCTCCATCACTACCTGTAGCATGTGCCACTGCTGTTTCTGCATTTGGACTGTAATGAGTCCCTCTGGGAAGATGTCAAGCTTTGATTTGAAGACCCCAGTGCAGATTCACCACCTCCTTGAGTAAGTGATTGGAATGGCTGCTGACCTTTACTGGTGAAAAGGTCACTTGTTTCTTAGTGCAGCACACAGAGCTCTCATCCTGACCCTCCCTGTCACACATACAGCAAACCAAGACAATGCACATGTGTATTCAATTAAAATGTATGCCTGCAAATATGCACAACAGCACTGAAGCCCAACTAGTTAAATCCATGTCTGCCCACACTGCTTTTCACTCCTCTCTCATGCCTTCTCCCTTCCATATGGTACACATATTACCACACACATTTCCGTAACATCTGCAGCACCACGTTCTGTCCAGACTTGCAAAAGCACTGGGGAAATTGCTGCTGTAATGAGGGAAAAGGAACAAAGGTAGTGACATCTTTGTTCTGGGGCTATGAGAACTGACACTCTTGAGTAGAGAGAACCATTTAAAAGCAAGTGGAAAAAACCCCAAATCTGAATAAAAGAAAAATGCCAGATCTCCAGAGACATGTTTATTTTCAAGAATCATACAACTATGACCCCAGGAAGAGCTGTGAGACAGCACTGCAATGTTTCCACGCTGTAACAACAACCTGACAAATGCAGATGAGTACCAATGCAAAAAGGACAGCACTGCAGCTCACTCACAGGCTGCACCTTCAGGGTACACTGTTTGATCCATTTTGCTGATCTATGATGTACAAAAGACTAAGATCAAAAACATTCTTTGACTTGAATTCTGTACTTTCAAAAAATAATGCAGGCCCATGGAAAAGTTACCATGGAAAGCAGAGAACCAGCTAAAGAACAGCATTATGAGAACAGGCTGCTGGGCAAAAAAACATTTTGTAATACATTTACAACAGCTTTAGGACAATTGATCTGTTAACTGATTTCAGGGTTTTTTTTAAGATTCAAGAGTCTCAACTCAAATCTCAATTCATATCTCAACTACACATTTTATAATGCCCCATAAATCCTATTTATCATAAGTTTTTAAATCAGAGAGAAAAGATTTCTAATGCCCCAAAGGGGCAAAAATAAAACATATCCCATCTTTCTTATGTAAGAAGTGAAAAATCAAACTAAGAGCCATTCAGACAGTGAGAATCCAGCTGTGAAAACTCCTGCCATTTCCTAAGGCTGTATACAGACAACAACATATGTACATGCCCTCAAAAAATTATATAAAAGGACAAAGTAGTTAAAAAGAAACAACTCAAGGCCAGACTTGCAGAAGCACATAAGAGCTTTTCCAACCCTACCCCTGAAAGAATCAGCCCAGTCACTACCATGAATAAAGGACACTAAGGTTCTGAAGCAGCCTCTTGAGAAACAAATGTTTAGCTACCATTCTGTATGGTGCTGTTCAGGGCAGTTCATCTGTACCTGTTTAATAGCTTCCTGTATGCTAAATGATTCTAGAACTCAAGCCTGACAAAAGCATTATCTGACCAGCTTGGCTGTGCAAGCACGCTCCAGAGAGCTGCCTGATTCAGTTACCTGCCCATCCTTGGCGTAGCAAACAGAGTTGGACTGGGTGTATTTAACAGCGATGCTGGCAACAATCAGGTCTCGGACAGCAGACTCAGGCAGCTGAAATAAAACACTGTTGTCAACAACCATGACTAACCATGTGCCAGTGATCTGCAAACCCCCAAAGCCATCACAAGTACTGTAGCATGGACAGGGAAAACAATGTAACTAAAAAGATCCTGTTTTGTTCAATTACCAGCAAATTTTGTTTAGATTAAAAACTGTAAATGATTGGTTTGGCAGCTGATCTCATAGCTCATAGGGATTAACGATGGTCTTGGCAGTCCTGGGGTAATGGCTGATGATCTTAAAGGTCTTTTCCAACCTAGTTGATTCTATGACTCAACCTTACCAGGTCAAGAGGGCTCCACCACTGGCATTAAGCCTGCAAAGTCTTCTGTACGCACTCATTGACATCAGATGGGCTTATAGGTAAAAAGCCAAGCACATGCTGAAGTACACACTAGACCACCACAAAACAACAGAGCTCAGTATCTCCATGAAGTATTATTAAGTCTGTTCCATTACTAATTTACTAAGCTTATTTTTATTACCTCAATGTCTGAACTTGCTTCTGAGCCCAGGATTAATCACGTGCTCATTAGCATCTGTTTTTTAATGATAACAAGATCAAAGACTAAGAAATAACTGATAACTTCCTGATGATGTGACCAGTATTAGCAAGGCCAGGGTTTACACAACACACTGAACACAAAAGGAAGAACTAAACAGTGGGTCGGAATGAGATCACAAGAGATCCTTAGCACATGGCTGTCTCACCATAAGAAATCACACATGGTAGCTTCTTACTTATAAGAAATATTTTGCTAGTCAGAGATAAAAGACAAGGTTCAGCTCCTCTTATTTATGCAAGGAATCAAACCAAAGGCAAACTACTCTGATTTACACAAGTATATTTGGCACAGAAATTTGCTGCACTGTCAAAACAATTTAAAAGACAATTAAATTTCATTAAAATATTTTAAGAGCTCTTAAAACAAACCAGTGCTGACTTCCTCCATCAAAGCACACCAGCTCATTCCACCAGGATTTAAGCTCATTCATCTTCTGACACTTACATTTTTGTTCTTTGTAACAATGTTCTTGAACAAGGACCGGTCAATGACTGCATTGTTTCTCTTCTGCATGAGGTGCAAGCCATAAAGAGTTCGAATCTCATTGTCGTCTGGCTCGTAATGGGGATCCATCTATAAGCCAAATGAGAGGCCAATAAAATGCTCTTGGAGCAATTAAAAGCCTACATACAGTAACAGCTTCAGTTAAAACGCGTTATCTAAGGAATCACAAAAGTAGTGAACTGTTCATGGAAAGCAATGTCAAATCAGAAGTAATTAGAAGTAACTGGAGCAGCAAGGTCTCAACAGCACAAAGTGACATGTGCAGGGTGAAGAGAGGTAATGCAGCAGAGGTGTTTAAATACAAACGCTCGCTCACGTTGCAAGCCATAAAATCTACAAAATCTTCTAGTCTGGCACAGAAAGGGGAAGACAACCACACAAAGAGAGTCTTGCAGTCTTGCACAGGAAAGTAGAAACATTTTGGAGTTCTTTCATACATGTCTCAAGGTACAACTCCCAACACTCTTTGACATTCAAGAGAAAAGAGATTGTGCTTATTTCCAGAAATGCACTCTCTTGGGGCACATCTCTGAACAAGCATGTAGCAGTGTAAGGGGTAAAGTTAAATGGAACTGTTACAAACTGCATTCGGGTCTACCATGCACGGGCTTATTTAGAATTTTGGTAGCCTCAGGTTATTGAGACATGAAGTAAACTGGATTAAGGCTATTACCTCTGAATGGTTTCCCTTATCTATTTACATTTGTTCTGACCAACTTTTCTTAGCATCCCTCTGCAGACAGGCCCTGAAGATACAGGGTTAACCAGTACAACCTCATCCTTGCAATGCTAATTGAATTCAAGAAGCAATCATCTGCCAAGATTGTCTGCCATTTCATTCCTTCTCGCCTGAAGCTCCTGAGCCATCTTCTACAGCTCCCCTGGTAGTAACACTACAATTGCAGCGTCAGCTAAGCCTTGGATTTTCTTTTTGTAACACTATAGCAAAGTTCTCTGCTCATTTGTCTCTCAGAGTCAGGCAGAAATAGGACCTGTCTGGCTGCCGAGAGCATTCTGTAATCCATTAGTCATATTCACCAAAACTGGATTATTTTGAAGTCCCAACAATCACTGCAGAAACTACAAAGGCAACCTAGTACTGACTTGACCACACTATAGTAGTATTTCTCAACAAGAATCCTGGTTGCAGTATGTAAAGGTGCATCATCCCAGGTCCAATCTCTCCCTATGCTGCTGTCTTTATCACTGACTGTCGTGTAGACTGCCCTATAAATACCCCATGCCCAGACAAGAGTTCCCCCAGTGATAAGACTTACAACATCATTGAGACAGTATATCTTAGATACAAATAATTCAGAGAGAAAACAAATTCAGGAGAAGTGAGAGGATAGCTGGCAAAGAGAGCACAGAAATTCTGTCTCTTTGAAGTACTCTGGCTGGTCATAGACTCAGTTACTTTAAAACCACATCACTGTGAAAGCCAAGGAAGGCATTATAGTCATAGAGGGGAATAATTTTATAATGATATAACTACAACACTGCTGGTGGAATTCCAGCTCATACAGGAATCCCCAAAGACCCAAAGGAAACACTTCTGGGCACTGTAGAGGGACCTGGATCAGCCCTCCCAGCTATTTGGACACTAACTTCTGTGAAAGCAGGTACAGGGTTATAGTGGAGCAGGAATACAAACCTGAAGGACACAGTAACCACCATTCTTCTTTTTGGAAAGGATTTTGAGAGCTTCTTCCTCATAGCCAGGAGCTACCACACCATCAGATACCTGTAACACACATATTTCAGCTTCCATGTGAAAAAAAAGAGGGGCTAATACTGAAAACTCCACATGCCATTTCCAGAAAAGCACTGAAGGCACACCTCTTGGGGTCTGTATGTACCATATAACAAAGGCACCATTACAACTTCGGTTTCAGTCCTGGAAAGTGGAAACAGTGGAATGCTGTAAGCTCTTGGCAGGAGTTAGTAAAAAAATAGCCACTATGACTTTCAGCAGAATGGAACTAATAACTAATATTCCTCTTTAGGGGGGAAAAAAACTCATGCACAACATCCCCACTTTAAAGCCCTAACAGTAAACATGGCTGAAAAAAATAGATCTTTATTTCAACAGTAACACGTCTAATGAGACAAAAATATTGGCCTAAGAGCTGTTAACAGCCTTAAAACTGAGGAGAGTTTCCATTCATCAGCTCCATGAAGTGATACACACCTTTCCCATTCTTATCCTACAAAGCAGGTGAGGTTTTATTTGTTTCTAAGTAATGGTATACCAAACGCTTTCCTCACAATCCAGTCAAATGTGCTCTGTCATTTGTTTGAAAAGAAGTCTCCAATGTACAAGACAGCCCTTTTCATTGTGACTTCCACCTCTCAAAAAAACATTGTAAGCAACATATAATGGGATGAAGGTGTTTAGTGAAGCATTATGTCCCAGTTGTTTAATTTTGTATGTAAACTAGAGACTTGTGCAATGCAGTAAGCTATGGAGTTCATGTTGAATCCAGCAAAGTAAAAAGCACAGCCTAGAAAGTGGCTGAGCCTACACATAACTTGTATCAACTGGCAGGTAGCAATACACAGCCACATTCCTGCCTTGGGCAAGAGGCTGGCCATCAGCTCTCCAGTCCTATTCTACTTACAGCCCTTCTACCAGTCAGATACTTGTGACAGAATAATCAGGGCTCATTTCCAGACGCCTACTCAGAATCTGAGGTTTCCAATCACCTCCTTGAAAACAGCATTTCAAGCACCGCTATTTTACAGGCTCTAGCACACATCCAGGTTTTATCTGGTAGGGAGAAAAATGCATCAAAAGATAGGTGTAAACTCTGCCCTCCGGATACAGACTTACAGAAATGGACCAATAGTCTTGAGTGAAATAGGTCAAATTCAAACAGAATGGCTGTTACAAACCAATGACTTCATCTAGTGCAATTCTCATTTTTACACTCAAAGGCTTTGTTGCTGTTTAACTAACCTCTCTGGAAATGATCTTGGCTGTAGCCACATCGCAGATGTCAGACAGGGCAACGAAGTCACCAAAAGAAGACATCCGGTCAGCACCTGAAAAATCCTATCTTCAGCAACTTAGTAAACTCTAGCACAACACAAAAAAAAGTCTTTGCTCCTACAATACAGTCCATTGCCACGAGAGCTAATAATTTAATCCTACAGCAAAAATAAGAGACCATGTAAGAGCAACAAGGATGAAAAATCCTACCTCAAACACATGCACCTTTCAATATTCCCACAGTTCAGATACTCTTTCTTTTCCACTGCCTTTGTCAAAGCTCTAACTCTGTAGTGACTACTTCCATCCCCACAAACAGCAATGCTGCAGTCATGGTGGCAAGAGGACAAGGAGAGACAAAGGTCATGCAGAAAGATTTCAGATGGGAGATAGTTGGAAAAAGATGAAAACTTTTAGATGCCTATGCTCCCATCTGGCTTCTCCTGTAAGAATCCAGAGCCAGAAAAGTAGCTAAGTTTTTTTAATAGACATTCTGTATATTTAATGACATAGCTAAGGTGAACTCAGCTCTCACCACAGATGCTCTGCTACTTAGAAAGGACAAGTCTTCTGTCCCTGCCATTCTAAAGGTTTATTTTTCTGTCAGTCATGGAATGGCTTTCTGGGAGCAACATTCAAAGGCGGTCTATAAAGAGTGAAAAATGAACCCATGCCAATGTGGCCCTTGTCAAATGTTTGCTTTGTTATCTCTCATCTGTGCAGATTTCCCAGGAATGCCATGGAAAATTAGAGAATTAGCAAAGTATCTCAGCTGAGAAAGCTATTTTTATTTACTTATTTCTAGGTGGGGGTGGGGGAGTTGTGAGCTCTGAAGAACAAAAGCCTTAAAAGCACCCACCAAATACCAGGCAGAAACGTTTCTACTCCAAATAAGTACTCCTGAGCACCCCATCTGCAGTGGAAGGCTGAGTGTGCTACCAGCACAGCTGTTTATCCAAATCCTTTAGCCAAAACCTCACAGATTTATACGAATATGTGTGTATATAAATATTTAATTAAATAAATAAAAGTACACATCTTCTGTATACATCAAGGAACAGAATCCAAAATTATTTTGGCCTCTTCAAAACAATAGGTCTGCTCATTTGGAAAACAATGCTTGATAGACATTTAATTCAGTGAATAAGAACCTTATGGAGAAAAACTGTACAGAGGAGGAATACAATGCAAAGGGAAGAGCCTGCCAAGTGCTAAACGTGCTGTTTAGGTACTGAGAATTCAGCTCAGCTCCTTGGACACACTAGTTTATTCCTGGACTTCTCACCTCTGCTTCGTGCATAGGCAGATGCCAATGGTGTTAAAGTCTTGTGGAAGTCCTGCACCATGCAGACTTGCGCCTCCTCTTCGCTGAGAGGTATTCCAACAGCAGCACCTAGTGGGAAATACAAGCCAGGGCACTCAACCCTAGGACCTCCCTAGACTGCCAGGGTGAGGGACAACGATACACCACTGACAGGGCCTGCCAAAAGCTGGAGTCTATTCAAAGAGAAAAGCATGGCAACATGGAGCCACCCTACCTGCAGGACTGACATGCTTGAAGGAGGCTGCAGCAGGAATGCCTAATGCCAGCTTGAGTTCCTTCACCAGCTGCCAGGCATTGAGAGCATCACACAGGTTGATGAACCCTGGGGAGCCATTCACCACTGCAAACAAATTGATGCTTAAAAGCAGGCAGACCCCTCTCCCCAGAGTCTGGAAAGCAAGCAGAAGATATTTCTCCCCCCAGGAACCAAAATAGCTATGAATTGTTCTTGTTAAACTAGCTCCTCAGCAACTGGTTAACCCTGAAAAGCCTCAGTGTCTTGTAAGGAACGCAAAGGCTTGAGACTGGGAACAAATGTATGCAAATACAATTCTCTTCTCTAACTGAAGCTGTTGACATAACCTTGGAGCAAGACACACACTGTCCCTAATGCACATTCGCTCTCGTGAAAGGGGAACAAAGAAAGAACATCTGTTCTTCGAGTTCTTCAACTGGCAGCCATTTGGAAGAAGAGCTACCTCTTTCTGTGGAAGTCTACCAGAGCTTGATTTTGATCAAGGTGCATAGCCAGAGTTAGGGAAGAACACAAAAAGCACATCCACTAGCAGGGTAGATTTCTTTACAAATCTAGTATATAAACTTCATATAGTGAACCAAACTTTAAGCACACATTCTCTCTGATGTCGACAGAACCACTCATAAACACAAAATTTAGGGCAAGTTTGTATTAAAATGCTTGATCTGGTCCTTTCACCAGAAATACATGCCAAGAGTGAAGCCATTTAAAAGTCTATTCTCAAAACCTTTTGCCCTAGCTCTGCAAGAACTGCTTGTATCAACATGGCAACTCAAGAACAAGACCAGCCACACTTTCTTTCTCTCCAAAACAGGGGTATCCCTTAATGCAACAATGCTGTCATGGGTGGCACACCCTGCAAAATAGCAGATACACAGCAGACATGCCTCAGACTCTTGCGAGTGAGACTTGTATCCCTTCCTTCTGCCATCACCAGCAGAAACAGCAGTTTAAAATAATGTCCTGGTTTGAGCAGCAGCAGTCAGTTTTCTCCTTCTTAGGAGCTAGTACAGTGCTGTGTTTTGATCTTTTGGCCTGGGAACAGTGCTGATAACGCCCATGTTTTCAGTTGCTGCTCGAATGTTTGGTCTGGCCAAGGACTTTCTGAGCCTCATGCTCTGCCAGGGAGGAGGGGAGGCCGGGAGGAAGCAGAGACAGGACACCTGACCCAAACTGACCAAAGAGGTATTCCATACCACAGCACGTCATGCCCAGGATGTAACGGGGAGTTACCCGGAAGGGTTGGGACGGCAGGGTTGGAGGAGGTATTGGTCGGTGCTCAGCTGGGGGGAGTGAGTGGACGAGGTTTGTGGTTGGGTTTAAACCACGACAAACACCAAGGTAAAAAACCTCTCCTCAAAACCATCAAATAAATAAATAAATAAATAAAAGAACAAACCCCATTCAAACCTAGAGAAAACAGCTTGGTTTTTAGACAGCGTAAATGGTGGCAAAAAAACCTGAGAAAACAACTAAATAAGAAAAACGGGAAGTAGCAAAGCATCATAAAAGGATGAGGAAGTTTTCCATCACAAAATCTGAATCTGATGTAAAGCAGAAAGCTCATCATGTAAACCTGTTCCAATTGTCTTCAGTGTGGACACACCATCCTACACCAATAGGGAACGCAGAGCTGCAAGCAAGTCTTGCAGCAGACAGGCTTTTCTGTCTCATACAGCTTCACCTTTCCACTGCAAAGCTAGTGCCACTCAGTAATAAAGTAGCTGTTAAGGCACTGCTTGCCATCCTTTGGACTAAAGTACAAGGTGGTGTTCCAGTTTTAAAGACAATGAGCAGACATGCCCAAGCACCTCCTTTCCTAGCTACCCCAGAGCTCCCTTTTGGACAGCATGGCCTAGGCCTCACCTGTCATGGGAAGTTTGGATCTCATCGTGTAGAGCTGCGCAGGACTCTGGTGAGGATTCATACCGTACCTCAGGGGCAGCTGGGATACCCCCTTGCTGTATTCCTTCCTAAAGTAGTCAGAGATGGCTGCATCATATTGAGCAGTGTGGGTGAAAGCCTGGGGACAGAATGGGGAACATTTGCCACCTTAAAAAGGATTTGGTATTTAAAGGCAATCGAGTCTGGCTTAGCCCTTCACTGCAAGCAAATACAACAAACCTTGAGTGCAAGGTGACGTCTGGTCTCCATGGAAGTGTCTTTGTCCCTTGATGTTGCCATCTCTTTTGCTACTGCAGAGTAGTCTGCAGGGTCACACACGACCGTCACACGAGCATGGTTCTTGGCAGCTGCCCGCAGCAAGGCAACTCCTCCTGCAAGAGAAGAATGGAGGCATGAAGCACTTCCCTTCTGGACATGGCAACAGCAGTCACATCTGAGGCCAAGAAAGGACATGCACCAATGGATCATTTGTGCCTGATGAATGTGCCTCCCTCTCTCCAGCAAGAAGGGACTGCAACAGTACTCTTCAAAATGCACAAGGCTGGCAAGTTTGACTCTGCCCACTGGTGACTGGCCTTTGGAGACACAGGCAGAGCTGCAGCTGGAGACACAGAGTGAGGGAACAGGTCCCAGGCTGCACTGAGCAGCTGGAGCAAGAACGTCATCAAGGAGCACAACCACACCCTAAGGAAGATGGCTCATCTCCATTTACCATTTAAGCACCATCCTCTGCAACACTGGGCTGAGGAGGGCTCTATAGGAAGATTTGCTTCTACGCTGCCAAGCAACAAAGGTTCCCAAAGCTCTCTGCAAATATTAACAACTCCTGCCCAGGTCCTCTGTGTAAAATAAAATGCCACACTTCCTCCTTAAATGTGACTCTGCACAACCATCACAACAGTTTAAATCATACGAGATACTAGGCTGTTGCAAAGGAAAAGTAGAAGCTGGCACTGCTACACATTACTCCATAAAATATTTAATAGAGAGCTCTGCTGGGCATCATTTGGACTAAACTACTGCAAGAAAATTCAATCTCAATCCAACCTCATGGTACAGAAGCATGCCTACACTGTTGACAAGCTGCCAACCAGAGCTGCTGCACTGAAGAACAGCAAGCCTTATGGGGTTAATAACTAGCAGAAAGAGCAAAACTGCTGATGATACAGGTGTCCATGCTTCCAAACTCTGGACCCAACTACTCTCCCACATATGCAGACCAATCCCTTTCCTTGCAACAGCTTCCTGCAGAGAAGTTCTCAGCAATACCCTAAGCTCTTTCAGTGGTTCAGCTTTTCCTCTCCAAAGCTCACGGTTTTTATTACACTGCCAGACACTGCAAAAGAGGTATAATCTGCTCTCTGTGTTTAGTAGGAAACATGTTCCACCTGGCCTTTCCTAGCGCAGCCTTCTACAGTACATCAGGCTGCTGCTTCTAGGCAGGCATGACTTGCCAACCTATGCAGCATGGCTTGCAAACCTGTGCAGCAGCCACTTGCCACTTTAGCTGTACATCTGCTTAAAAGCAATGAGGTTTACCCAACTATGCTTTCAGTCTGCCCCTTGCAACTCCTGAACAACTTAGAAGACTTCCTTTATGGGCATGCAAGGGTACCAAACAAGAAAGAAACAACAGAGACCACTTAAAGAGACCAGAACATCAGGTCTGCCTAGAGAATATTTGCTCTCCCTTTAACTTACCAATATCAATCTTTTCCACTGCCTCTTGCACAGTTACACCTGGAGAAGATACGGTCTTCACAAAGGGATAAAGGTTACACACTACAACTCTGAGAATTGAGAGAAAAAGTAGGGTTATTCAATAAGACATAAAAATTGCAAATTGGGCTTGGCAAGCACAAGCTACCATAGTGTGTTTATGTCTTACTTCTCTCTCAGGGACCAGCACAAAATGCTGTAGCCAAGGCTTCTTTCTCCCAAAGACTTAAGAGACAGCAGCATTCAGCCAAAGGCCAAGTGATGGTACAATGCATGATGAAATTTGGCTGAACTACGTGCACTAAACAATATTACAGCAGATAGAACCAAAATTTACAGAAGATAGTTTAAAAGAAGAGTTTCTTTAAACACCTGGGCCTGTATTTAAATATTTAGTGACTTTGGTGCACAACTTGAGCCACTTCAAAGGACTTCAAAGTGGGCTCTCAGCAGGGCTGAAAATAGGCATCCACCAACTGTTGTAAGAGAGTAAGCACCCAGGGCAAGGTCCATTGCAAACAAAGTACAATCTCATTTTCCACAACTTTTCTTAGAGTAGATGACCTATGTATCACCTTGTGGCTTTTTAAAATACCAGCAGCATATGAAGCCTGAGTGCACAGCCTGGATCCCATAAAATCTCTGGAGCACATGAAAGCAAGGGGAAGAATTGCCTTTCCCCTCTCAAGACAAGGCTGGACCTTGCTGGAATTAGTTTTTTCATCTGATCTGGAAGAAGCTGCAGTCTATTCCAGAAAGCGTGAAGTAATAACTTGCGCTGTCCCATCCTACCAGTGCCACATGAACTGCAATGAATGGAGGTACTTTTTTTTGGCCTTCACAATGTTTTTCATTCAAGTGAATTTGTTTACCCTCTTGATCTGAATATATGAAGGTACTGAACTCTCATGCGTGCCCAGTATTGGCAGCAAATTGCTGTGATGCATACACTTGTGTCCAACTTTCAATATTCCTTTGTTTCCACACTGTGTGATGAACTCAAGGGATGATCAGCTTCCAGTATGGTTTTCAGAACCCTCTATGTTTCTAAATTTCATACAGTATCTTTTATTGTCTGTTCCCCCCCAATCCATTCATGCTCCTGACCTGTTTCCAACCATCTGTGGACTTTAATACTGCTAATTCTTTTATCTATGGAAATCAAGATAAACCAATACCAAGGTTTCCTACCTTGACTTGCGAATGAAAATTTTATGCAACCATGCATAAAACACTCTGGCTGAGCATCAGCTCCTTCTGCTTTATATAAGACAATCTAAATACAAATTGTTACTTCAAATGCAAGTGCACTGTAAGTCACTTACTTATGTAAAGGCATGTTACACCCCCTGGAATCCAGCAGAGCCTGATTTAATATGCAGCATACTCTGAAGAGCTACCGCTGCTGAGCCGTCCTGTGGTTTTAAAAGTTCAGGTTTCAAATTCAGTCTGGAAATCCATCCAAGGCATGTCAGTTTTTAAAAGTAATTTTAAAAGCAAAGGTGCATTTTGGCCCAATCACCACAAACTATACCTCCCACCCTTTACTATGTTCCATTCAGCTATTGTTTCTAAATCAGGAGCTACCCACTGACTCAGAACTGGTTACTCACAGTTTCTAATTAGATGTTGAAACCTGCATGAGTGTACTGAGTAAACAAATTCTCACAAAACCAGAAGAAAATCTTTGGTATGTTAGCACACAAACTGTGTTACTTCAATTCCTCGCTGCTGATCACTTGCTCCCACAATGGCTCTTGGAAAGCAAGTTCTGTTATCTGTGTGTTTTCCGTTTGTACAAATGCTGCATGTTCCTGGCTGCCTCTTCCTGTCTACTCTTCATTTACATGTTGAAACTCAGCAAACATTATGTAAATATCAAAGGGTATATTTACTAAGCAAGTATTTCAAAATCAGGAATTGTCATGCACCCAGAGCCAAGTTGAGGGGAGATGCGCCAGCTCCAAAAGTACTGAAATCAACCATGCAAGAAGTGTAATATAGTCCAACCTTGACTAGATGTAGTGTCAACATTCCCAGATAACCAGTAGAAATTAAAATCTCTGTTCCCTGTGGAAACCAGAATGTAACTTTCTTGTTTCAGTTTTAGAATCACAGAATCATAGAATAGTTAGGGTTGGAAAGGACCTTAAGATCATCTAGTTCCAATCCCCCTGCCACGGGCAGGAACACCTCACACTCTCTTACTACAAGTGTTGAAGGCCATAAAAAATTATCAGAGGGCTGGAGAACCTCTGCTCTGGAGACAGGCTGAGAGAGCTGGGCTTGTTCAGCCTGGAAAAAGAAGGATCTGGGGAGACCTCAGAGCAGCTTCCAGTGCCTAAAGCAGCTGACAAAAAATCTGGAGAAGGGCTTTTGCAAGGGTCTGTAGGGACAGGAGAAGGGGGAATGGTTTTAAGCTGAAAGAGGGTATATTTAGATTAGTTATTAGGAAGAAATTCTTCCCTATGAGGGTGGTGAGCCACCTGTACAGGTTGCCCAGAGAAGCTGCCTCCATCCCTGGCAGCGCTCAAGGCCAGGTTGGACAGGGATTGGAGCAACCTGGTCTAGTGCAAGGTGTCCCTGTCCGTGGCAGGGGGCTGGAACTGGATTAGCTTAAAGGTCACTTCCAATCCAAACCAGTCTGCATCTTCTGACAGAGAAAAAGGAGACTACAGATCTTCTGGTGTCTAGATATTAAATCCCTTCTGCTCCCTTTCAGTGGTGCTGACTAGTTTCCAGTGCTCATTTTTGATTACTAATTGATTGCATGACGTCCCCCAGTATTTACCTTACAAGGTTGAAATCCTGTTTGTTCATATCAGCATTATCTTCTGGAATATTGCGAGCCAAGATGCCTAGTTACAAAAACAACGTATCTTAATTGAAAAATAATTAAATCATAATCATCTATTTAATTCAACATCTTCCTTCAGACTGTGCTTTTCCTCAGAGATTTTCTATCATAAATTTTCTGATTCTAGTTCAGACAACAGTCCTCAGCCCCCACATCCATCCAAGAGAGGACACAGGGTAAACCCAAACTGTCTAGGAACAAGGAGTATTACAGCATGCAGAAAACATCGAGTAAAGACTATGCTGTCATGTTCCTCATGTTGCACACCAGATTCATCCACAGGTTAAATTCCATGAAGCTCCCTGCCCAAACAGCTCTGAAATTGACTCTGCAAAGAATGTGCAAAAGCATTTACAGAGAAGCCCTGTTACTTATAGCCCTGGGGAGGAAAAGCTCTGCTAACTGCATAGATGCCAGCAGAGCAACAGAGGAAGTAATTCAGACACTGTCCACTTCTTCACCCCGTGCTTTTCACCTCTCCTTCTGCCCCTAGAGCAAATTTGTTCTCATTATTCCACACAGACCTTAAAAAATAAAGACATCTGTCAGCCCTTCTTCCCACCCTCAATTCTCTTTTAGACTGAAAAGAGATAAGCAGCAACATACCAGCATGGACTGCAGGATGAAGGGTTTTCACACGTCCACCTAACATCTCAGGGAACCCTGTCAGGTCTGAAACATCTCTGCTCAATGAGAAAACATAGCATGATAATACATGTGCCATTCTGACTTTGTCTATAGGTTGAATACTTATTATTCCCACTGGGGCAGTAATCTAGATCTACTGGCAATGTTGGTTTTACTGGAAGGAGATTTAAAAGCTAGGAGTTTTGAAGGCTGTAAGGAGGTGAAATAAACCTAACTTTCTTTTGGCCTATTTGTAAAAAAAAGATAAACCACCAGCTTTCCATCAATGACAGGGGGAGTTTAGAGAGAAAACAAATGCATGATTCCTCTAAACTTCAATATTTTGCATCTTGTTAAGAACACAACATATGGAAGGCGCATTCCTAAACTGCTAGCAAAACCTGTGCTGAGTGATAGGCTATGATGCATTCTTCTTGCAGAAGGCTGGGAAGTAGTTCTGAGGTGAGGCATTAAGACACATCTGATTGTTTTTATTATGGCTGACATCTGTCAACTAGTTTGCAAAATGCTTCTAGGTATAGAAGGATTAGAGAAAAAAGCCAAAATGTTGGTTTCATGCTCTCTCACTTTTCACAAATGTTGATCTTGTGCAAAAGCTACATCTGACAGAAGACAGAAAGGACACAGCTTCCTAAGTGACCCAAACAAAAAAACTGCATGGGTTTCACTACACACACCCCCCTCCATGCCAAAGGGGCAACAACTGCTTTTCCCACAAATGGAAATAAAGTTAATGGGTCACACTAAACTAAGTAGTAATTTCTCAAATACGCTGAAACACCTCAGATAAGCAAATCCCAACTCAACATGGTTTACAGAGAGAATTAGAAGACGCAATACATCAGTACTCCGCTTTCCAGCTTAGCCAAAACATTAAACTTTCACCACTCCCTGTGACTGTTCATGATGGTAAAGGAACAACAAATTGGAAAGGGAAGGGCAAATGTGACCATTCTTTGCTTCAGGCTTCACTGAAAGCACAGCCAAGCAAGGAAGTTGGAGAGACATGAGTGAGTTTGGCTTGAGCTGTTTTTTAATCACAGCATGGAAAAAACTAGAACAAATTTCCTCAGAATCATGAGCCAAAACATGCCCTTTCTGCAACAGCGGGTGCACAACACCTGAAGGCTCTACCTGAAAAGTTGACCATGGTACTGGGAAACTTATATGTAACAAATATTATTTTGTAACAAATGTTGAAGCTCCCCTGAGTTTCAACACACTCCTGACACATCAGTCCTGTCCAAGGACCAGGCAAAGACTGCAAGGCCCTGAAGAGCAGCACTAGGGGCAGATTATGAATGTCAAGAGAACTGACCATCTCATGGGGAAAAAAAACCAGCTCAAGACAGACAAGGCACTATCTCCCAATAGCTTTCTGTGTGCCGTCCTGCACAGTAACACTCTTTGGTCTCAGTCATCCAACTGCCGGTCAAGGTGGTTCTGAAGTTTGCCTTAAGAAAGGGTGTTTTTTGCGGGGGGAAAGGGAAGATTTGCTTTCAGAGCAGCTTTCCTTACAAAAGGAGAAAATTTAAGCAACCTCAGGACCCAAATGAGCATATTTAGTGGAGATATATAGGAAAATGTCTGTACCTGACAGGCAAGCCAGCATCTCTCAGGGATTTGGCTGTTCCTCCAGACGCAATCAAACCCAGGCCAAGAGCATTCAAACTCTTTGCAAATTCCACCAGGCTGGTCTTATCAGAGACACTGAGCAAAGCTAACAGGTGGGAAAGGCACAAATATTGTGGGTTTAAAGGTGGAGCAAAGAAAGAAAACAACAGGATTAAGAGTTGGAAGCCTTTGCAAGCTCTGTAACTTGGGAATCCTCTTCGATGTGAGGTCACTGGGAATAAGGAGTTGGCCTCCAGCCCCTCACGCACCACAGCGGAGAAGCCCCTTCCAGAGACGGGAGCAGGCAGCACAGCCGCCCTCGCACCCTGCCTCAGGGCAAAAGCACGGGAAGCCGGTCCCTCATCACCAGCCGCTGCCCCGTCTCCTCCCCACACAGTGGCGGCCTCCGACCGAAGCCAAGGTATAACCAACCACCCAAAAGCGAAAGGAGCGACCCCCCAACCCCTCAGGGAACAGGATCTATCGGGTTAGAAACGGGAACCCCGCTCCCAGACGAGCGGCACCCGGCCGCCCCTCGCCTTACGGGGCTACCCCGTTTAGCTAACACGAGGGATTACGCCTCGGCCCAGCGGGAGGGCAGCTTCCCCTCACCCGCAACCCTCCCCGGCTGCTCCAAGTGCCGCGGGCGGGCGCTCGCGGTTCACCCGGGGCAGCCAAGGCCTCGCCGCCCCGCGTTACCGAGCTGCTGCCGGGCAGCCATGGCGCCGTCGGTGGGAGCACACTGGCGGCGGCAGGAAAAAGATCGAGCAGCTGCGGCCCGCGTGATTTTGGTGCCCGCTGCACCGGGGGGCGGGAGCCATGGGGGGCTGGTCCCGGATGGGGCGGGGCGGGGGGCGGGCTGGTGTGTGGGTACGTTATGGTGTCAGTAACCGGGCAGGCTGCGGGTGTCCCTAGTGCGCTTTGGGCGTGAGGGAGAGGCGCGGGCTGGAGGGCGGAGCTGCGGTGAGGAGGGGGAGTCCACCATGGCGGGGTCCGCCGCAGGGCAGCCGTCCTTCTGCCACTCCCGGGCCGTGCCCCTGGGCAGCAGGTCCTCGTTGGCACAGGGTGCGGGCTACAAGCGCGGTACAGGCACCTTCAGGTCATGATACAAGTTCTTCCTGGGGCCTCTTCAGCGACAGGAAGCTCAGCTTACCCCGCTGGTGAAAATGAGGTGAAGGTGAGGCAATGCCTCTTTGCAGTAAGGATAGTTTTTCACAGAAATTCTTCTTGGAATTTCATCTGTGGAAAATCCCCTTGGAGAGCTTACAAGCTACTGACGAGCAGGGATAAAGACAAAACACTTGTTTACCAAGTCTGAGGTAAAAAAATAAGCTTTGAAGTAGTAAAATGTTGCTTCTCTTCCCTTTATTTTTTTTCATTTTCCTATGTAAATGGATTAATGGGAAGAGCTTTTGTCTCCCACAGGCCTCCAAATTTTCTGGAACTCATTGCAGAAGAGTTTCTTCTTTTCGTTTTAGCTTGTGGTTGGCCGGTAGTGCTTACAGAACATGTTGGGTTTAACACTGATGGTTAAAATTTCTGCTGTGCCGCTGTACACCCCAACAGGGTTAAACTGCAGCAGCGGGACAGCAGCAACCCATGCTGCTTCACAGGTAGAGAGCTCTGGAGTTAATTTGCAACACAACCGCTGCCCTTCACAGGGTGCCCAGAGAAGCTGTGGCTGCCCCGTGCCTGGCAGTGTTCAAGGCCAGGTTGGACAGGGCTTGGAGCACCCTGCTCTAGTGGAAGGTGTCCCTGCCTGTGGCAGCGGTTAGAACGCGATTTGCTCTAAAGCCCATTCCAACTCAGACCATCCCATGCTTGGTTCACCGTGCCAGTGTTTGCACAAGGCTTCTCCATGCTTGTCCTGTCACTTCAGCCGATGCACTCAGTGCTGCCATTCCCAGCCAGCAGCATTGCCCAGCAAGACAGCAAACATTTTGCAGGTGTGAGGTCCAGCTGGCTGGGACCTGCTTGCCTTTGTGTAAGATGTAACATGTCAGGCATGTGCATTTGGAGTAGTGGGGCCTGGTATATGGGGTTTCATTGGCTCCTTAATCAATAAAACCAGCATGGCCAGACCCCTAAGATGTCCCCACATACATCTTTCATGGTTTTCATTGTTCATGTAGGTAGTCACAGCACACTTGAAGCTTCCTGAGCAGGCAGACTGCATTAGGCTCTCCACTTTCATTTAAAAAAAGAAGAAATGCATGAAAGTTTCTAGATCTTGTAGACAGGAAGCTAGGAAGTGCAAAACAAGTGCAACTTCAAGGCCCAGAAGCTTGGCTGCTTTGATTTGTGAATCTCTGTGGGCTTGGGCAGTATTGTCTGTGTAAGAAAGGGTCAAGCAAGAAATACTAAACACACTGAATAAAGCCAGTATATGTATTACTCTTAGTAGCAGCTACTGACAAGCAGTAATAAATTACTGTGCAGAAGTGTGGCTGAAGCCAGATGAAAATATACTGTTAAGTGGTACATGAGCACTATCATTATGAAAATACACACCTTTGAGAGAATAAAAGTTTTACAAAGAATACAGGTCTGTGCAGCTAAGGTGGGCTTTGGGGATGATTAAAGTATGTGAAAATGAAAAATTCAACTGAGCTCTGCATATTTATCCAGTGTTGGAGAGCAATTGTGTATTCTGGTGCCTACAGATGAGCAGCATCTGGGAACCGGGGTGTTTTGTGCTACTGCAGGAGCTGTATGCAAGCGGGTGGCCCTGTCAGCCTGTGAAGAGAACAGGGCTGCTGGTGTTTTCAGACAGTGGGAGGGACGTTCATCAGCACAAATAGTGGCATTTTCTTTTTTGGCTCATCCAGCAGTTTGCTGTCCCTTAGCACATGAGACAAGGTTTCTGTTTGCACAGGGGCTTGCGTGGCAGGAGGGCGGTTTGGGTTTACCCTGTGTCCTCTCTTGGATTGATGGTCAAGAAGGGGCGTTCTGGCTGTATGCTAGAGGGGTGTGTGAGTTTGGATCTGGTGGATAGCTCCTGGCTTTGGGGTGGCTACACAGGGAAAGCAAACAGTCTGCCTTCTCAAAAGTTTAGTTTTGCTTTATAGAGCATAACTAATTAACTGGTTTGGTGATGTTTAGAGGATGTTCAAATATCTTGTGCTCTGCTCATATGCCATCATTTATTCAGTAGGAATGAGGTCTCACTGAAGGTTTTGTCCTGGTGTTTCAAAGCATTGCAGAAGCTCATCTTGAGCCAAAAATGCAGTAATATCATATTGGAAATAATGGGAAGAGCTAAATACTGGAATTACCAAAATCACATTAAGGTTATTGCTAAATCATACTAGGTGCCTACATCCAAGAAAGAAAAATCAGGCTTAATTAGCAATGTACTCTGCTGTGTTAATAAGGTAAAGTAAAAAGTAAAAAGAAGCTGAATAGAGACATACAGAAGGGATGACATTCATGATTTTGTTGTTGTTAGGACAATACCCTAGGTAGCCTTCTGTTGAGAATGCAAGGAGTAATAACAATGCTTTGTAGCTTGGCTTCAAGCCACTGCTGTAAGTCTGTTCTTTGTTGATTTTCTTTCCATGTAGCACACCAAGAGGAGTGTAGAAAAAACAGGTTAATTTGGCTGTGTATTAATTTGTTAGGGTAGGAATCCAGCTAATCCTGCAGCTGTCTGGGGGCTAGCAGTGGGGGGCAGTGAATCAAGAAGAACCAGCCAAAATTTAGGAAATCAAAGTGGAAGTCCTTGGTAGGTCTGGTTTGGAGCAACCCTGACTTCAGAAATGAGGTGTCATAGGTGGTGAGTGTTCCAGCAGTGGTCTGATCTGGATCTGCTCTACTCCAGTAAATGTGTCTCATTGCAGATATTTAAATGTGAAGCAAGAAAGTGTAAGTGGAGAAGATGTTACATTGACAAGGGGCACTGCTGTCACCTGCATTGTTCAGGATGCTGTTTGCCAGACACCGGGCCTCAGTTTCTCAAGTTTTACAGAGTCCACAGTCTTGCAAGTACTTGTATATACCCTATGCTCAGTATTATGGGATTACTTACTACAAAGTTGAGTACTCCTGAAGGGGCATGCTCAAGCAGGCTTCAAATGCCCTTTCTCAAATATTACACAACAGTAGAGGTGGGAGTGGAATTTAATACAGGCTATTTCTCAATGGTTGGTGTTATATTCAGTCTTCTGGTTTATCTGCCTGTTTCCAGGGTTCATGAGAACTGCAGGGTGAAATCTTTTTGGTGCATTCCAGAAGAAAAAGAGCCGCTAAGTATTGCTCTGTTGAACCTTGTTTGAAAGTTACATCACATTGCCCATGCAACTTGCTACCAGTTACCAAATGTCTGAGGTAGCCTCAGCAGCTGAGCTCATGAACAGGCTAGCTAGGAGCATTCCACAATAACTGAGAGACTCAAGAGCTCTGATGGATTTTGAGTTTCTTTCTCAACCCTTATCATCTTGGAACAGCTTTTGCTTTACTGTGTTCCTTGGAGGTCCCATTTAAATTACAGCCATGAGGCTGGCATTCTATCTGTCAGCTGTACTTGTAAATCCATGATCAGGTCCTGCATGGCTGCAAAGATGGTGACTGGCATCCTAGATAAAGTTCAGAGACACCAAAGAGGTTTGCGTGTACAATTTGACCTGGAGTTTGAAGTTTACATCCCCTGTTCAAGCACCAACATAAGTGGTCAGTTTTCCCAGACCTTTGATATCACTGTCTAATGCTTTTCCTGTGAAAGAAGCCATTTCCTTGTAATAGAATAAATATTACAGATTTCAAGCTGAGTTATTCTCCTAGTGCTCTGGATTATGAATGAGACCCAAATATGCGTAAAATGAGCAACAGTTTATTTTCTGAATGTTCCCGTTCCTTTCCTCACAGAGGTGTATTCCTGTCCAAGCATAGAAAGGGTAATAATAATAGAAAGGAAAGAAATAGTTTCTTCTGTTGTTGAACTGGTATCTACTCTACTGTATGAAACTCCCATGCAGAATGAATCTGAGAGCATAAAACCCTGCATTGGTGGTGAGGCAGCAGCCTGTAATGTGTAATCAAAGAGGCAAAGTGGTGTTTTACAGGAAGGTTGTGTGCCCTCAGAACAGCCTCAGCTGAGCAGATGGAGACAGTGGTGGTGGTACAGGGTGCAGGTGTAAGAGGAAGATGGTAAGTGGTGTGACTGAACAGGTCTGTTTCTAATCGCAAATATGGTTTTTACAGTGAAAAAAAAATCTCATCCACTTGGAGGTTGTTTATGTGCCTCCTTGAGCTGTTCGTGTGAAAGGAAGAATTCCCATTTAAAAAAAAACCTGGGAAAATATTTGGGATTCTCCCTTTCCTTCCCTTACTCTCCCTGCCCGCCCCCCCCCCCCCCCCCCCCCCGTAGTTGTAAAGAAATCACATTATCCTCAACTCATACCAGGCTGGTATGCTTTGTTCAATCTGACCATTGAGATCACTGACCCTTTCCCAGCGGAGCTGAGTTTATAGTTGTCTCCCTGCTCTTTGGACACCTGCGTTGGATTACCCAGTGTCCTTGGGTGAGCAGGAATGCTGCCGAGCCCTGAAGGGAAGCGGCCCCCACTAGAGTGCGCTAGGGCAGTTCAAATGGGGATGGTTTTCTTCTGGCATCACAGTGGAACCATCAAAGATGCCTATGCTCTTCATAACAGAGGAAGTGGAAATCTATGTCATACTTTGACAAGGACAGGAGTGCATCTCAAGGTCCCATTAATGACCTCCTATTGTTATTCGTGCATTTCAAAACTGTCCCTAACAAACTTGCCCAGCATCACACAAGAATTTTCTGCCTCAGCCAGTATTTGTATGGAGGCTTCTAGACCTTATCCCTTCTCTTCTATCCTCATTTGCTGCAGGTTTGCTTAGTTAGCCAGCTGGAGCATAATTCCTTTCATGATCTACAGTCTAATACATAAAGATGACAGTGATGAAAATCTTGGCTTTGGATTCAGTTTGCATGTTAATTCATTGTCATTCCCCAGGTACTTGGAATTTGCTCTGACAGGATCTGGGAGATGATGAAATGCTCCCTGGGTGGGGTGTTCTCCTGTCTCCTGAGCCTGGAGGGATAGGTGACATAGTTTTACTGTCCACCAGGAATCATCTGTTGTGCAGCATGGGGGATCTGCAGCAAAAACCAAAGCAGAAACAGAAAGCAAAGCAAAAAATGTCATCAAGGAGTTCTTAGTGCACAGTGCAAATAAAGTCAAGGCTGATTATAAAGAGTTGAGGAGGATCTGGATATCAGTGACGCCTGGTGAGAGATTGTGTGATAGATTAAGACACCTTCAGCTAGATCAGGTTGCTCCAAGACCGTGTTCAACCTGGCCTTCAACACTGCCAGGGATGGGGCAGCCACAGCACCTCTGGGCACCCTGTGCCAGCACCTCAGCACCCTCACAGGGAAGAACTTCTGCCTGATACCTCATCTCAATCTCCCCTCTGGCAGGTTAAAGTCACAGAATCACAGAATCACAGAATCCCAAGGGTCGGAAGGGACCTAAAAAGATCATCTAGTCCAACACCCCTGCAAGAGCAGGGTAACCTACAGTACATCACACAGGAACTTGTCCAGGCGGGCCTTGAATATCTCCAGTGTAGGAGACTCCACAACCCCCCTGGGCAACCCGTTCCAGTGCTCTGTCACTCTTACAGTAAAGAAGTTCTTCCTGATGTTAACGTGGAACTTCCTATGCTCCAGTTTACACCCATTGCCCCTTGTCCTATCATTCCCCCTTGTCCTGTCCCTGCAGGCCCTTGTCCAAAGTCCCTCTCAGGTTTTCTTCCTAGTCCTTTTAGGCACTGAAAGCTGCTCTATGGTCTCCTTGGAGTCTTCACCAGGCTGACCATGAGATGCTTTTATTCTAATAGCAGATGTTCTTAGTTGTAGCAAATAATCCACTATCAAATTTTGCTGACTTTATATATAGTCTCATTTTAATAACAACAACAACAAAAACAAATGGAAAGAGTGAAATGTAACTTACTCCTTTCTTTTTTCCTTCATAAGTGAGTGGATAAGGTCACTGTATTTTGGCCTTAGAAACATGGATAACATTTTGAAGAAGAACTGGGGGGGTGGGGGGGGGGGGGGGGTGGAGAAAGAAAAGAATATAAACATTGTTTCTTTTCTGTGTTCAAAACTCCATGGCTTTGGCTTCCACAGGAATTTCTTGTGGTTTCTGAAAGGCTGCTAACCTGAATGCCCTGCATTCATAATCAGCTGTGCCTCCTTCTTTCTATTCTGACCTTCCTTGCTCCGTTTCCAGACACAACAGGACAGATTCTGGCTTTTCAAAACCATTAAACTGAAGTTTTTTGGTAAGGAATGACTAGAAAAGGAAAGATTTTTTTCCCTCGGAAAACATCACTAAACCAAATCTTTTTATTTTCACTTCAATCAAAGCCAAGTTTTTCAACTTTTCATTAAAAATCACACTTTGAAATTGATTGGGGGTCTTAAAATGAACATTTCCAGAATAAACAATGTTATTTTCCAGATAATACTTTTCAGAAAAACTGGGATTTAATCCTGTAGCTACTCATACATTAACCAGGATCCCCAGGAAAACTCAGCAGGCTTTGCACAGCTCTGGGATTGGGAAATGCAAGTTCTGCTTCCTGCATGATAATCCTGTGCAAATCAAGTGAGGGGTGTTTGTGTTTCCCTCCATGGGAAAAAGACATGTCTGCATCTGGAGTGCAGTTGAAATCTATTGATGAAAAGCCCCAGGCAGGACTCTGTTACATTAATTGTAGGCACAGACTGTTTTCATGTGGCAAATCCACCTGTAAGAGGCAGGGAGCCTTCAGGATGGGGATGACAAATACCAACCCTCATTAGGCAGAGCAGGGGCAGGTACTAATTACCCTGGAGCTGCAGTCAGGCTGCATGGGTTCCCGCCAGTGTGGGAGCTGTGTCCTGACTTGCTTGTTGATTCTTGCAGTGAAGCAGTGAAGTGAAGGTGGCTGAATCAGCAGTGAAGAAGGTGGCTGTGTCTGACCCATTTGGGATGACATCAGGATGGAGCATTGGTTTTGCAGCAGTGTGTCTTTCCTCCAGACTGGCTTTCCATTGGCTCCATACATTTTAGGCATTGAAACTGCGTCTCTGTGCCCATCTCTGCTCAGTGGCTCTTGTTCTGGAGGTGCTGGTGCGATCAGTCATGCTTAATGGGAATTCCGGCGGAACGCAGCTACAGACTTTTAGCTGTGTTCTCCAATTTACCTAACTAATGTTTTCCCCAGTCTTGAATTTTAATTACTGATAATATCATTAATCACAAAATTATGGCCTCATCCCATTGTCTTACAAGACTTGTGTGACTAATAACAGGACAGTGGAACACTTATTTTTCTGTGCTTTATTGACTAATTTAATGTAGTTGAAAAAAAGCAAACACGCTGGGGATAGAAGTCCCAAAACATAACATTTTGTTGACAATGTGCAACATTGGAGATGGAGAGCTGGAGAGTAGGATTTTATTTGTTGTTATTATTTACACTGGTTTTCACATAAATGCATACCTTTTCAGGACCCGAAAAAAGACCTGCTTGTGTCTGATCATGTCCATCTAAGTTGTCTCACAAGCATACATCAGCATTATAACAAACACACAGGGGAAGAATGATTTCTCCAGGGAAAAGGCAGTTTAATCATGATGGGTCAGGTAAAAATCTTTTGAATAGACAATGGGGAGTTCTTCCTTTACACATTAACTTCTGCAGAGGGCTGAAATCCCAGTGTCAGGCAGCATCAAATCCCTCTGATGCCATAAACCATGGTAATGAGCACACCCAGATTATGAATTAAGAATGCATGTGATTGAGTCATATGAAATGTTTTTTCTTTCTGGATTGTTGGAGGCTCAGGTTTAATGTTATGGTTTGGGAAAAGGATGATTAATTCTTCACATCCTGTCTTTCTGTTCAGTTACGATGCCCCATCCTTGGCAATGTTCAAGGCCAGGTTGGATGGGGCTTGGAGCAACCTGGCCTAGTGGAAAGTGTCCCTGCCCATGGCAGGGGGGATGGAACTGAATGCGCTTTATGATCCTTTCCAACACAAACCATTCTAGGATTCTATGAAAACATGCTCTACTGTTTTCTTCCCCACGGGCCAATCTACCATTCTGAGTTATTGTGACTGGGTAGAAAGGACCCTGCTTAACAAGGTGCTTCAAAGCTGCTGATCTGATTAAAGCCACCACCTGATTACTTCCAGTCCTTTCCCATCTTCTGATTCCACCTCTTCGCTGCCATCATTATTTATGTTCTCTGTCCAAAGACTCATTGCTACTTGGTTTGCAGCTGGCCTTTGTTGACTGCATGATTTCACTGCAGATCTTTCAATAATTAGTGGTTTGGAATTGTTTTTGTCTGAGAATGATGAGGCTCTTAGTGGTTTGTTTGGTTTTATTGCTTTTTTTTGCTTCAGAAAATGAAGCTCTGGTTCAGTTACTACAGAAAATTGGAAGTTGCAACCAAAAGTTGCATGAAAGTTGAAAACTAGAAGGCAGACATTCAGTATATGTGCAGTGTTTTTATAAACCTGCCAATTTTCAAGCCAGTTTCAGTTTCCAAGCCTGACATGAAAGTTTTGAGTGTTTATGGTGGGCAATACTATGCAAACAGTATACATGTCAAACACATGTGCATCCACAAGCCTCTCATTGTTGGCACTGTGAAAATATTGCTATTTCTCTTGCAAATAATACCATGTAATATTATCCATACTAGTCTGATGCCCCAGTTTGAGCTTGCTTTATTGTTTTCCCCTGATTTTTAGTTGTGTTCAGATGAGCCCTTAGTCATAGAATCACAGAATCATAGAATGATTTGGATTGGAAGGGACCTTCAAAGCTCGTCTAGTTCCAACCCCCCTACAATAAGCAGGAACATCTTCAGCTAGATCTGGTTGCCCAGAGCCACATCCAACCTGGCCTTGAATGTCTCCAGGGATGGGGCATCCACCACCTCTCTGGGCAACCTGCGCCAGTGTTTTACCAACATCATTGTAAAGAATTTTTTCCTCATGTCCAGCCTGAATCTCCCCTCTTTTTTTTTTAGTTTAAAACCATCACCTCTTGTCCTGTTGCAACAGGCCCTAGTGAAAAGTCTTTCCCATCTTTCTTATAGGCCCTTTCAAGAGCTGAAAGGCTGCAACAAGGTCTCCTTGGAGTCTTCTCTTCTCCAGGCTGACCAGCCCCAACTCTTAAGCCTGTCTCCATAGCAGAGGTGCTCCAGTCCTCTGAATATTTCTGTGGCCCTTCTCTAGACCGCCTCCAACAGGTCCATGTCTTTCCTGTGCTGATGACTCCAGAGCTGGATGCAGGACTGCAGGTGGGGTCTCCCCATGGCAGAGCAGAGGGGCAGAATCACCTACTGAATTGACCTGATGGCCACGCTCCTTTGCATGCAGCCCAATGTAGAACTGGTTGCCTGGGATGCAAGTGCACATTACCAGTTCACATCCAGTCTTTCATCCACCAGTATCCTGAAGTTCTTCTCCTTAGGGGTACTCTCAATCCCTTCATCCCCCAGCCTCTATTGATACTGTGGTTGCTGTACCTGACCCAGGTACAGGACCCTGCACTTGGCCCCACTGAACCTCATAAGGTTCACATGGGCCCACTTCTTGAGACTGTCCAAGTGGCTCTGGATGGCATCCCATCCCTCAGGCTGTCATCTGTACCACTCAGCTTAGTCTCTTCACAATACTTGCCTTTCCCACCTGTTATCTCAGACACAATCAACAATTGTTTGCAAAGGATTTTTGTGAACTTCTGCACTTACTGACAATGGGCCAGCTTGACTTTTGAGGTTTTCCACTTTAACATGTCCTGCATCTTGCCATTCCTTAACTTTAATTTCTATCACTTCTCCTGATTTTCCAGGAATAAATTCTGATTAGGAAAAAACTGCTGGGCTATCCATCATGTGATGCCAGTCACAAGTTACATGGTGCTTCTCAGCCTGTAAGGCACACATTGCTCTTAACCAACTGGAGTGACCCATGGGTAAAGGAGCTAAAAACCTGATTTCCATTGCCATCCCACTTGCCATCCTGTCTGACACTACTGAAATAAGGCAGAGCCATTGTAAGTGCCATGTAACAGCTCAGCTGATCAAAATCCTGCAAAGCTCACAAAAGTCCTGTCAGTCAGCTTGCATGTGATTTCAGGTCCTGTTTTTATTTATTTATAGTATTGCCCATTATGTGAAGAGTGTTTACTAAACACTGAAGAATAATGGTCCTGTCCCACTAGCTGACAGCAGAAGGGCTGACAAAGGGAAGGAATGCAGTAAAAGTGGTAATTTACGTCTGAGTCATGCTTCCCACCCAGCTGTGCTGATAAAAAATGGCCAATATCATGGGAAGGCTGGAAAACAGCAACAACAAAATTACCTTTGTGGGGAAAAAAAAAGCAAAAATATTTAGACCAGTACTTTGATTAAAGATGACTTATTGTAGACAGCACAGGGAAGGAGGGCCCAAAGAGACATTTAGGTTTATCAGATGCAGGCCCGTGTAGGGGAAGATGTTTCTGGCATGGACACATGCACCTAAGACAACATGGAGACAGCAGCAGCAGATCTTGCCTGCGGCACAGAAAAAGCTGATAAGGAAGCAGGAAAACAGAAGGTGCCAAGTGTGAGGGATGAGAATTGATAAGTCAGGGCTGGAGTTATGAGCTGAGGGCAGTTTCTGAGGCAGGGTGGGGTGGAGGGTGGGGTGCAGTCCTTTGTCCACCTAATGCAGAGGATTCTGCAGGAATTGTTTGTGTTTTCATCCACCAGTGTGACTTGGGGTCTGACTTTGCTCCACTTTGGGGCAATGACAGACTCCTGTTGACTCATGGGAGCCTTAGAAATCCAAGCAAACTTGCTGTGGTAACTGGCTAATTCAATAAGAGTATTGATTTCTGCAGCTGGACAAATAAAAAGCATGAATACAGTGTAGCTGTCTTCTGTCTCTGAATTCATGTAACAAATGATCACTGATTCGGGTGAGAGGAAGCATTACCCCAGAGAGGGTCTTCCATATAAAAAATCCCGCGGCCTGTGTGAGCTAGTGTTTAATGTGCCACAGGTAGAGCTAGTTACCGTTCACTAGGAACCTTTTGCCTGCATTTTGCTACCTAACCTGTCACTTTGTGTAAAGCACCCTTGGGTTCTGCTTCAACAGCCATGGAACAGTCTGGGGCTTGGCTAGAACACTGGCAGTGTTCCTATGGAGAATTGGAGAGTCCCTCTTGCACTGAGACACTTCAATATCCGCAGAAAGGTTGCTTAGAGCCCTGCTTGTCTGTGCTTGGCACAGCTGAGCTGTCTGTGCCTGCTGTTTGTTGTAAAACAAAACTAGTCTCCATGCTCATGCTTTTCTTCCTTTAATTCCCCAGCAACTGAAAAAGGGTTTCACTCAGCCACACCACAGTGGCACCAGTCTGTTGGTTGTTTCAGCCACTTTAGAAAATGAGAGAAGAATCTCTGCATCATCTGTCTTTCCTTCTTGCGCAGATACATCTTGTGGACTTAAAACCAAATGCCTTATCTGCATCCCATAGCAGGCACCTGGACGCATTTTACCCAGGGCAGATCTGAAGGTGCCTCATCTTTGCTCTTTGCTGTATGCATCTGTGTTGGTTAACAGGACTTAGAAGTTAGTTGACTGAGTCCTCCTTACCTCACAGAGCAGCCAAGTTAAGGGCATACAACACACGGACAAGGAAGACCTCAGAAAGTGGATGCAGGAGCCGATAGGGTTCAATACAGGTAATGGGAGTACCTCATAGCATCACTTCACATGAGTGGTGCTGCTTTTCCCTTGGGTTCAAGAGAGCTGACTTTTCCCCCACAGTGGGGAAGATGCTTAGAGCCCCACATCAAAGCCATAAAAAAGGAAATTCTCAAAGCACTCATAGTAGCTGAGAATGGGCCCTGATATTTTCAGAGCTGCTGGGTAGTAGCAAACATAGTTTATAGCTTCATGAAAAGTCAGTGTTTGATGCAGTATGACACTTCTTTCATGGGCAACTGGTTTGCCACTGTCCATCTGCAGGCCCCTTTTGCCTGTTGACGCTAGCTTTAATGGTCTTCAGGCTGATGGATAAATCTCGAATTAACTGCATCACAGAACCATAGAATCATAGAGCCACAGACTGGTTTGGGTTGGAAGGGACCTTAAAGTTCATACAGTTCCAACCCCCTGCCATGGGCAGGGACACCTTTCACTAGACCAGGTTGCTCCAAGCCCCGTCCAAGCTGACCTTGAACAGGGATGGAGCAGCCACAGTTCCTCTGGGGAACCTCTGCTAGCGCCTCATCACTATTCTCACAGTAAAGAACTTTTTCCTCAGTTCTCATCTCAGTCTCCCCTGTTCTGGCAGGTTAAAGCCATTCCCCCATGCCCTGTCCCTACAGGTCCTTGTCAAAAGCCCCTCTCCAGATTTTTTCTAGGCAGAAGCCCAGGCAGATCAGACTGCAGTGGTCTTAGCTTGTTGACAAGACCAGTTTCCAAGGGTGACTAGCCTTGCAGCAGGGAACACATCCTAGTACCCCTGGCTCCGCTTGCAGACTGGATGGTGTTTGTGGCTGCCAGCAGAGGTGGGTGCCATGGGTGTGCTGCAGCACCGGCACAGAGGCTTCTGGCTTCTGCTGTGCCCTGCTAAAGACAGTCATTTGCAGCACAAGGGCAGACCAGGCAGTGACATTTAACAGCTATGGCTGTTTGCGTCAATGTATGAGACTCAGGGCACTGACCTGGGGAATGTCCTGTTTCCACATTGATCCATGGGCTTTGATGTAGTGCAGGCTCACCTCAATAACAGGTGTGACATCCCAGTCGTCCATCTAACAGTGTTCCAGTGCTTAAAGGGGCCAACAAGAAATCTGGAAAAAAGGCTTTTTACAAGGACCTGTAGGGACAGAACAAGGGGGAATGGCTTTAACCTGACAGGGGAGATTGAGATGAGCTCTGAGGAAAAAGTTCTTTACTGTGAGGGTGGTGAGGCACTGGCACAGGGTGTCCAGAGAAGCTGTGGCTGCTTCATTCCTGGACAGTGCTCAAGACGAGGTTGGATGGGGCTTGGAGCACCCTGCTCTAGCGGAAGGTGTCCCTGCCCATGGCAGGGGATTGGAACTGGATGAGCTTTAAGTTCTCTTCCAACCCAAACCATTCTATGGCTCTATGATTCTGTGATCCCAACACACTCTGACCTGTCAGAGATACTGTCTCTTATCTTCACCTTGCAACAGTAGGCTTCTGTGCTTGTTGCTTTTTTTTTTTTTTTCCTTTTCTGGTAGCCTTCAACTGCAATAGAGATGTTCTGAGACGCCCCAGAAAACACAATGCAGCTTCTGCCCTTCAGCACAGAAACAGGATTTAAGAGGTGTGATAAGAGTTGTGGAGCATTAACAGAGCAGGATGCTCAGTGCTAGAGGGGATGAGGGATATTTTGATCAGTCACTGGGATAAACACTAAGCTGCTTTCCAATACATCCTGAGAGAAATTGGCTGTTAGAAAAATGTGTCTATTAAAAGGTCAGGTGTTGTCTTGTGTTTTGGAGTGACACTTGCACAGGCTGGTAAACGATACATAATGAATATTGTAGTAGGTTAATTTTGCCTAGTTGGGGTCACCATGAACAGCCTATTAGAAAATAACAGTTTTCTCAGAGGATGCCAAATTGCTGGTTGTTGTGATTTCTGCAAATAATACTGAATCTGTAACTCATTTGAGAGCAGCTTCTTGCAGTATTTGGTGGTCAAATTGGGAGTGTTAACTGGATAAATAGCTACTTAGTGTGCTTCTCTTCACTCACCATAGGAGCGTAACTCTCAGAATCCATTTTCTTATGTGCAATAGGCAGAGACACAACAATAAATTCAGTTTCACTACCCCAAAATATTAAAAACTTGTGACATTTTTGCATTAGGTGGTCTTTCTGATGTCAATGTCCCTTTAGAGTTTATGGTTTTCAGCATTTCTTTTCAGCTGTGAGAGCCAAAAAGGGATATTTTGCTTTAAGGGAAGACAATACTCTCTCACTTATATAGGGGAAAAATGAAATAGCTGAGAGCACAAAACTGCAAATGTTCTTTAAGAATAACACACACGATTTGCTCCCAGTGAAGTGTCAGTGCTCCTGCAGGAAGCATGGAGTGCTTGGTGAAAAGCTCTGTGAAAAGCAGCACACTTGTTTAGAAGTTCAGATACACATTTACAGACTTGGAACTTTTTCCCCAGTAGCAACACAGCTCCACTCTTGTAACTGCTGGTAGTGTCACAGAAGCTTTTTGTTTCCTAGCAAAAAGTACCAGAGGCAACAGTGGTATGTTCAAGAGAGCTTTGATGGAGAATGTTCAAAAGCATTATTTGTATTCCCTTTCCAAAGCCTGGCCCCCAGAAACCTTCCTTGACCTCTTCCAGGTATGAAACAGTCCCGCATGAGCTTTGGTGCTCTTCTTCGTAAGATTCTTCATGTCCTCCCCACCTGCATCTTGCCAAACAGACAGCTCAAATGTACCAGCAATGCTTTCTTCTGTGGGTGGATTTAGGTTATTAATTGCTTCAAGCTAACGGAGGGGAGATTTAGATTAGACATTAGGCATAAGTTCTTTCCTGTGAGGGTGGTAAGGCGCTGGCACAGGTTGCCCAGGGAAGCTGTGGCTGCCCCATCCCTGGCAGTGTTCAAGGCCAGGTTGGACACAGGGGCTTGGAGCAACCCGCTCTAGTGGAAGGTGTCCCTGCCCGTGGCAGGGGATGGAACTGGAGGATCTGTAAGGTCCTTTCCAACCCAGACCAGTCTGGGATTCAATTAGTATTAATAAGATGATCAGGAAGAACGGAACTATTTCACATCTTGTCAAAGCAGCACAAGTAGGATGCTGCTTTTATGAGACTTGCCACTGCCCCTCCCTTCTCTAGATCATCTCTTTCATAAGCTTGAGCTTCATAAAGTGCTGCAACAGCATGGGAAACAGCTCAGGAAGTGTCATGGTTTAACACCAGCCAGCAGCTAAGCCTCATGCAGCCACTTGCTCACTCCTCCGATGGGATGGGGAGAGAATTGGAAGAGTGAGCAAACTCCTCAGTTGAGATAAAAACAGTGTAGTATATAAAGCAAAAGCCACACAAGGAGAGCGGAACAAGGAATTCATTTACCACTTCCAACCAGCAGGGGAGTGTTCCATCGCCAGGGCTTCATCACATGTGATTGTTACTTGGGAAGACAAATGCCATCATTCTAAGTGTGTCCACCTTCCTTCTTCTTCCCCCAGCTTTATACGCTGAGCATGACGCCATATAGTCTGGAATATCACCTTGGTCAGTTGGGATCAGCTGTTCTGGCTGTGTGCGTTCCCATTTTCTTGTGCACACGCAGCCTACTTGCTGGTGGGGTGAGAGCAGAAAAGGCCTTTACCTTGTGTAAGCACATCCCGAGATGTTTTCTTACTGCTGAGTTTCACTGTTTCCAGCAGAAAACCAAAACATTGTCCCCTACTAGCTACAATGAAGAAGTTAGCTCTGTTGCAGCCAAAACTAGCACAGGAAGTAGTTTATGAACAGCAAAGAGAAAACTCAGGGACAGAATAACAAAGAGAAAGAAGAAAGCTGATAGCAGTTTTAAGCTTAATTCCCACTAACTTCCAAGCAGGCATTCTAGTATGGGTACATTAAGTTCACATGTTGCTCAACAGCCAGGGCTATTTAGCAATAAAGACCTCTGGCACTGAAAGAGACTCCAACCAAATCTTTCCAGCCAGCAGTAAAGCAAGGAGTGTCATGCTGAAGATCACTGGGTTGCATTGCTTGTTAAGGCAAGAGGCTTGAGGCTAATTTGTGCAATCACTGTAGGTGATGTTGTCCTGTGACACCCTCACTGCCATAGATAACTGCCTTGGAGATTAAAATAGAAAACATTAAATGTAGGCCTACAAATGCAGTTCTGTAGCCACAGTGAATTAAATTGTGCACACACATGCAGAGAACATGAGGGCTTTTTGAAACTTGATCCAAGCTGCCTTTGGAATTGGTTTTATAGCTGTTGATTGTTGTCTGTGGGGAAAAAAGTATCTGCAAGTGATGCTTGTGTGTCATGGAAAATGAGGGGGAAAAACAAAGCTCAAAGTGAATGCAAGCTACAGAGTGTTGTCTGGAAGTCCCCAGCTTCCAAAGGAGGGAGGCGGTGCAGGGTTTTCACATTTTCTCATGGAAAAAGGAGAAGATGCCTGACTCCACAGCTTTCCTGAGATTTGAATAAATGAAATAGTTCTCACTAATGTTTATATTAAGGTTTGACTTCTGGGGTGTTTTACATTGCTTCCACAGCATGCTATCTACCTTCCTGCCATTAAGGAGAAACTTCTGGCCTCCACAGTCTGATGCCCCAGTCCTGAAGGGATGCATCACAGGCTTTTCCTCCCATATGTAGGTAGCTGTTTCAGTTCACAGTTGTCTGCAGAGTTAAGCATGTGTGTAAATGATTGTAAAAGTGAGACTTTGGGTTATTTAAGGGCTATAAATTTTATGATGGTTTCTTCTGGGGATTTTGCAGGCAGATGTGAGTTTGCCGTAACTTGCTTCATGTAAAGGCAGGAGAAAAATTGTTGGCTCTGCAGTAGCTAGAGTAGTAATGCAAGCCAGTGTCTAGATATCACAGACTGCTCAATGTGGATGTTCTTGTGCTGAGAGGAGAATTATTTCCTATGGGAGATGGCTGATCTTTTGTTTAATGATTTCTGCTATTACATGTTATGTTATTTGTGCACTCTAGGTTTCTTCATACAAGTTAAACAGCCTGCACTGGTGAGAAGGTTAATGCTTTGCTATGTCATCTGACCGACACTGGATATTATCTCCACGTTTATCCTCTGATTTAACTTCTAGGAAGAAGTTATATCCAAGATAAATGCCACAGTCCCATTTGCTCTCAGAAATCCCAGAAATCTTTGAATTATCAGAATGGCATAAACTGAGGTTTGCTCACCCATTTCTAGTGAGATACATGTATATATATGTATATTATAGTCTATCTTGAAATTAGTTTTGGAAAACAAGGCATCAGTTAGCTCCTTTCAAGGGGTTACATAGGTTAGTGTCTACAGAGACATGGTAATTCTTTCCTCAAGCAGACACCTGATGCTACTTCTGTTTTCTTGGAGGCAATGAATGTTGCATTATCCAGTGCATTATCAAATGCCTCATTATTAAGTGATTAGAGAATGGGTTTTATAAGCATTTTGACTATAAAAAGCCCCAGTTAATATTGTTACCACTACCTTCCAGCAATGGAGAGGAAGACATTGATGAAACCTCCTTTGATGTCTGTTGAAACAAGCTGAGGGAAAAGAATAGACCTTTGGACTCTAAGTAATGATACTATCCATAAATAATAAAGCTCTTCAAAGCCCTTGTAGACAGACTAACTTCCCCCATAAAGGTATTTATCTTCATACACCTGCACGTGTCCTGTGCTCCTATCTTACCACTGGTGCAGCTACATTGCATGGCTATAAATTCCTTAGAAAATGTATTTCTTGTGGTGGTAGTTGTAATGGCATCCAAAATGACACACATATGAGGGATGAGTGAAGGATTTTTATAAGTTAAAAGTGTTTTCCATATAGAAATTTAGTTTGGTAGCTGCAAAACCCAGCAAGTCATTTGGGATGTCTTGGGCTTTCGGCCAGGGAGCCGTGAGTATGGTCACCAAACAACCTTGCTAACAGTCAGGGAGATCTGCCAGGCCTGCCAGACGTCCGGAGCTCCTGGACTAATGGCCCTAGACAACTTGCTTCTCAGCTTTGCAGTGCACAGTAGGACAGAGTGCACATAGTAGGATCAGTACCAGGACCTGTCTGACCTGCTGAGGCGGTCCTGCATGGTGGTTCGCTATATGACCACCAAACATGGGGTGTTTTGGGTGTGATTGACTATCTGCGGCTATCCAGAAGGTGCTGGGCTTGCTGTGCCCTTAATAAAAAATGGTCCAACAGTGCTTGGTTTAACTTGTCTTTCTCTGTTCCATAGCCAAGAAAGCTTCTATGTGATGGCAAAGTTACAATAGAATCGTAGAATCAGAGACTGGTTTGGTTTGGAAAGGACCTAAAAGCTCATCTAGTTGCAACCTTCTGCTGTGGACAGGGACACCTTCCACTAGACCATGTCACCCAAGTCTCCATCCAACCTGGCCTTGAACAATGCCAGGGATGGAGCATTTGCCACTTCTCTGGGCAACCTGTTCCAGTGCCTCACCACCCTCACAGTAAAGAACTTCTTCCTTATACCTAACATGAACTTCCCCTGTTTCAGTTAAAGCCCATTCTCCCTTGTGCTATCGCTACAGTCCCTGATGAATAGTCACTCTCCAGCAACCTTGTAGGACCCCTTCAGAAACTGGAAGGCTGTTATGGGGTCTCCATGCAGCTTCTCTTCTCCAGGCTGAACAGCCCCAATTTTCTCAGCTTTCCTTTGTATGGAAGGTGCTCCAGCCCTGATCATCCTCATGGTCCTCCTCCAGTATCAACTCTAGACTTTGTCTTGCTGTCATTTCTTTGTGAAAAATAAAACTGCAGCAAGCTGTTAGATAAGTCCAGCAGTGACAGCTCTCTCAGGTATAAATCTAGAGTGGGGTCTTGCCCATTAGGTCATCCAGGGATGAGCATATCCTAGCTAAAGAGCTCTGTGTGTATCAAGGGCAACTCCCAAGCCAAGGGCACATCATGCAACCGCTAGTGATGAGGGCATACTGGTGGCAGGCAGGTATGTAATTGCAAACTCCAGGCCTGCAGTTAAGGCCCAGGTACATGGCAGCACGTCTTGACAGCAATCGCCAGGAAGATGCTGCCTTGCACATCAACCGCACTGCTGCCCAGCTCTCCACAGTACACATGGTGTACCTTGTGCTCGGGCAGACACACATTTTGAAATACAGACCATAAACTGAGCATGCCTTTTAATATGCCCTTCTCATCTGCATTGTGCCACCTTCAGTGAATCAGATCAGGAGCCTTCATGAAGGACCAGGCTGTTTTCCTTTAGGAAAGGTGCTGTGGGAAAGGAGGGGTGAGCACTCTCTCCCAGGCTGATGACTGAGCCTCAGGTTGAGCCACCCTTCCCAGCCCATTCAGTGAAGATTGCCTATCTCCATTGCACAAACCAGAGAATCAAACCCGCGTTTGGGACATGTGCCTCTTATGAATGACCTAAGAGGAAAAAGGGTTCTTTAAGTTTTCCTTTGCTATGTATTAAGGAGCTTTCAGAAACAGTCTGTAGGTGAGCAAGCCCTTCTCTGCTTCAAGTCTGTACTCCTTCATCACTGTGGTGCTTGTATGAGAGTATTACAACATGTACTTTTCTTCTTCAGCAAGCAAGTTCCCAGCTGCAGGAGCCTGACAGGCCTTGTGTAACTTGTCACCAGCACTCCCTACACTCATTTAGATCTCAGGGTGTGGTGTTAATTAGGTGATTTTGTAATAGCACCCAGGTGACTTGGTGAGGGAGTGGCACCCCAGAAACCTATTAAATAAGAGTGTCGTGACTCTATATCCTTAGAGTACTCTCAGGTTGTTGTTTGCTTCTAGAAATTGAGTCTGTGGGGTTGCTTGTCTATTCTTCCCTGCAGCTTCTAAACCTCTTGGTTGAATTCAGCCAGGTTGTGCTGGTGGATAAATGCCACAGAAATAATCAGACTTGTAGGTATTTTACAGAAATGTACTAGGCAGAAGAGAAAGAATATGTTAAGTGCCTAGACTGAAAATGCTGTGCTTTTTTAGGCAACAGAAAAGCCACGTGGAAAGGAACATTTATGAACGCCCCGGTTATGTGGGGAAAACATTGCTCAGAACTCTGTTACTAAATCTGAGCAAACCTACTCTAAGTAGGTGTTTTATGATCCGATAATAACCCTCGTTAATGTTTCTTTCCAGTTGTTTCTTTTAAGTCCTCTTATCTCAGCAGCTTAAGTGATGTCTTCCATTTTACTAGGCTTGTATTGTCTTCAGCATGTGTCAACCAAGTTTCATGAGCTTCGCTGAAGCTGCTTGGGGTTTTGAAGTGGCCTGCCATCACAGTATGTGCTTGGCCAAGGACTTCTTAATATTTGATATCAGATAAAGCCAGTCTTGTATATCCAAAGACTTTATATTGTCTGGAACTAAACAAAGTTTTTTTCACTAAACAGGTTTTTGGTCTAGTTGGTTGCCTTTTGAATAATAAGATCTAGTGGCACCCTCTGTAAATCTTGAACTTTTGCTTTATCTCTGTTTTGTTGATGTTTCATCAGACTTGCTTTTCGGTGATATCCTTAGATCTGAAATAACAAGCTATTTTTTAACTTTTTGTGGTCAAGGCCATTAAATACTTTCCTAAGAATGTCTTGAAGACAGGCTGAGTAAATTTGGGCTGTTCAGCCTGGAGAAGAGAAGCTGCATGGAGACCCCATAGCAGCCTTTCAGTATCTGAAGGGGTCCTACAAGGATGCTGGAGAGGGACTCTTCGTCAGAGACTGTAGCAATAGCACAAGGGAGAATGGGTTCAAACTGAAACTGGGGAAGTTCAGGTTAGATATAAGGAAGAAGTTCTTTACTGTAAGAGTGGTGCAGGTTGCCCAGAGAAGTTGTGAATGCTCCATCCCTGGCGGTGTTCAATGCCAGGTTGGACGGAGACTTGGGTGACATGGTCTAGTGTGAGGCACCCCTGCCCATGACAGGGGGTTGGAAGTGGGTGATCTTAAGGTCCTTTCCAGCCCAAACCAGTCTGTTATCCTATGACGTTCTTAGGAATGTTGGTTCATCTGCACTCATCAGTACTTTGCTCAAACATGTATTTGAGTCTTTCAGCCCACTATTTCAGGTCCAGTGGAAGGGTGTCTGTCCATCCCTGCATGAGCATACTTGCTGGCTGGTCCCATTTTTATGTGGGAGAAGAAAGATGATCATTCTTTTTGAGTGCTGGTGACCACTGATCTGTCCATACTGGCTTCATGTCCTGTGTTGCAGTGTCTGTCAGAATATACGTTCTTAAAGTTATTTCTTCCTACTTTTTCAAGTCAACCAGCTGTGAAGCCAATCTTGCATTTATTATGAAAGAAAAAAATCCTTTTCTGAATCCACATTACTGAGGGTTTATTTTCCCATCATGTGCAGATGACTATAGTTAATTTTTAACTTAATACAACAAATCATTCAGGAAATAGATGTTTCTGTTGCATGCAGAACAGCACACTCATACAGCTGTTTTCCCAAGTGCATCTTGCCTCTGCTGTTTCCTTATCCTTGTAGTCTGTCTTTAGGCCTTTTGGAAGTCGGTTTGTTGGAGTTTTTTTGATAGCTTCGCTGACACTCTCATTTGGAAAGCACAGTTGTCCTAGCCTTGGCAATACCCATTGTTCTTTGTAAAGTCAAAGCCATTTTTCACAGTGACCTTGCTTTGACCTTATCAGTGTCACCATAAATAGTGTGATCCCTAGGTAGTCCATCTGTGAGGTGTCCAGATTCACATAACAGGACACGAGAGTTGCTGTGCAGATTGGAAGCAAGCTGAATGCACAAAGAATGAGAAATGGCGGAAGATTTGGATGCTGATAGCTGTGTAATGTCTTGTTGCAACCCTTGGCATAAGATCTGGTGTTACTGCTGCTGTTAATCTGGACAAAGGGTTAAAGGACCTAGAATCATAGAATAGTTTGGTTTGGAAAGGACCTTAAGATCATCCAGTTCCAGTCCCCATGCCATGGGCAGGGATGCCTCACACTAGACCATGTCACCCAAGGTTCTGACCAACCTGGCCTTGAACACTGCCAGGGATGGTGCAGCCACAGTTTCTTTGGTCACCCTGTTCCAGTGCCTCATCACCCTCACAGTAAAGAACTTCTTCCTTACATTTAACCTGATACACTAATGAAACTTGCAATGTTACCTGCTTGAGCAAAGTTTGCATTGAATTGGGCATGCCTGTTGTTGAGTTACATAATGCCCATTTGCAAGTCTTGCGATTCAGTGGGTTTGTGGAGATTGAAAGTTGTACCATTGCCCAAGGAATAAGGGTTTTGAGAAGGGGTTTTAGTTAAGGAGGCACTACGCATAACTGAGCACAAGAGACCCCAAGTTAGTGGGCTTGAACACACTCTGAACAACTATACATTGCTGGGCTTTTTTGATAAACAAGGGGGTGCATAGCTCTGCTGGTGAGTTGCTACTATAGCAGGGAGAGACTAAACTGGGGGTACTATCAGTAGCAGCTGCCTCTCACTCATGGTTACTTGTGCCCACAACTCTCTTCTAACTTTTAATCCTCATTCAGTGCTGTGTGTGAGTATTATCACAGGAGATTGTAACTAGTGGAGAAGGGGCAGAGTGAAGCCTGCAGACAATCTGTGGCAAGGTAGGAATGCACGTGGGAGCCTCACAAATAACGTCCTCAGCTGCTGGGTGTGGTGGGAAATGATTCATGGATTTGTAGGTTTGCCAGGACCAGGTGAAGGTGACCTTAGAAGCAAATGAGTAGGGTGAAAGGCTGGCTGGTACCACTGCGCTTCTGAACATAGGCACCATGGCTTTACAGCAAAAAGTTGTATTTCCTTATCCTTCCCTAAATCTGCTCCTGCAGAATGTTGTTGACATAAGAAAAATCCCAGTGATGAGCTCACCTGAAAATCCTGTCCCAGATGTTATGGTGCCTTTTAGCTTGCTTCCAAGAAGCTCTGACATTTTGGTCTTAGTGTTTAGCTGCTATCAGAGTATCCCAAAACTCATACTTAGTTTGGGGACTTATTCCTGGAAACAAAGATGCCCTGTAAAAATAAGCAGTTAATATCCAAGGGCTTTGAGCCAAATATCAGCAACACAGTTCTTGAACTCTTTGGAGTGGATGCTGTGAGAAAAACATACTTGTATTCCCAAGCTAATTGATGATTGTGGACCACTGGAGGGAAAACTCATTCACAGTCATCAGGAGGAGCTGTTTTGCAAATGCGTTTTAATGGAGAGGAGGAAAATCAGTAATAAATTGTGGAAAAGTGTTTGCTGGTGGCAGAGTGGTCCTGTGGTGATGCCACATCATCACAGTGGCTAAAAATACTGTTGCCTGTTTAGAGGGCTCTGATTCTTTTCAGAGATGCTGAGGGAGCATCTCTAAAAACCATACCCTGCTCAGGTGCCTGGAATTAGGCACCCAGGATATCTGGAGGAATCTACATTTCTAGACTCCTGCCATGCCTTTGGAAGGAATTTGGAGCTACCCAGAGAGTATATGCAGCCTCTCACTGGGAAATGCCATGGGCTGCTCAACAAAAGCCATTTTTATCCTTTAGCAAATGATGTTCCAGTTAACACACAAGTCATGCGCCATTTCAGCATCACTCAGCACTGCACCATGTTGCCTAATGCTGTCAAGTCCTTAGGCAACTGCTTCTCTAGCTGTGAGGAAGGCAGCGTTTTAAGTTGGCCCTAGACTTTTAACTTTTACCTTCCTTGGTGCTGCGAGTGCATGTGATGTTCTTTGATTCCTACTCATTCTGACTTCAGAGCATCCTAAAACCTGGATTTGGTTTGAAGACCTGTTCTTTGATGGATGGCATGAAAATGAGCAGCCATGGGCTTTGAGCTGAAGGATAATTCTACTCATTGCATGAAGGCTTTTCTTGCTCCGTTCTTCACCAGTCTCTTTGTTCTGGTAGAAATGGTGACACTTGTATTCTGTTGTGCCTTGTTAGTGCATGCAGCCTTAGCAAAATGCTATCTAACAGGACATTTAAAAGTGCACTTACCTTAGAGCAGCTAAGTCTGTGAGTGCACTACACACTGGACAGGAGTGTGGGACCTAAGGCTGCTCACTCAGCAGTCCATGGCTTGGTTTGTGGATAAGAGATCACAGCTGAAGCTTATGCACAGCATCTCAGGTCTCTAAGGACAGTGTCAAAAATTTGGTCAATATTAGCTTACACAAGCCATGAGGAAAGTTCATCTGTTGCACAGTCTGGACTTGCTCCTGAGCTACGTACAGTAACTAAATACACTGCAAACCCTGTGTAAGGAAAGTACCATGTTCAGAGTCCTGCGTCTTCATGAGTCACAGCATTATCCTGTCGCTCCACTTACAGATCTCCTTCAGTTCATTCTGCTTTGCAGGCTTTTCTCTGGCATGGTAGTTCATCTGGTTATGCTGCTTCACTCACTGATGGTGTGATCTCTCCTCCTCCAGGCCCCTGAGGGCACCTAACCACTGTTCACCTGTGTGTCTCTGCTGCGGGTTAGTTGTAGCATGCACAGTCACTGCAAGATTAGTGTTGTGTTTGGTTTGGGTTTTTTCTGATAGCCAGCAGAAGAGGTTTTCCCTTTCTTGCCTGGCACTGACTTCAAGGGGGTAGATATTCTGCCCTGTCAGATTTGCTGCAGCTACCCCTGTGTTTAAAAGCCAAGAGTGTTGGTAGCTGTTTACATTTTATGGTGGTGTGAGTTTTTTGCTGTGTTTGGGCCTGTTTTGGCCAAGTAGCTAGTGAAGCATTAACTATAATGCTGGCCATTTCTTCTCATCATCCCAGTGCATTTGATCTGTGGAGAGCCCCCCACATTCCTCTTTTGGCCCTGTGCAGCAGGACAGTGTTCTCTGTTCATGGATCCCTCTCTTATGTCGTACAGTGCTGCTGGCCCTGATATAGCAGGACCCATAAGGGCATGTCCTCCTGCAAGCATGTTTCCAGCACTCTTGCAGACCATTCATTCATGGACTTTATTCTCTTCTTTCACGAATTCTGTCTTGTATCACTTCGCCATGTTTTCATTTCTTGTAGAGGTAACCCAGCACACTTGGGAAGCATGAGTGCATTCATTTTTACTGAAGTAAAAATGCATGTCCCTGTGAGCCATAGCCACCACTGCATTACATGGGATTAGTCGTGTCTCTATAGACCTGCATTGGATGAAATTACAGTTCAGAGCTCCCTTGAGAGTTTCCTCAGCTTCACAGTCACAGAAGCAGATTCTTCTTTTCTTCCCCGTGATCTGAACCAACGATTTGCCATATAGCCCAGAAGAAGAAACCAGCTGAGTATTTACTGGGAAAAGGAAGAATTTGGGCCTTCCCTCCTCTCCCCTCCTGCCTATAGGCACATTTACATTTTCACAGGGACATGTCTGCTCTGGGCACTTTGTCCAGGAGTGACAACGTTGTTGCAAAGCCCCCTGTGACATCTGTAGGAGTTATCTAATAAGGAATTAAAAAGCAAAAGGATATAATAGCTTAATATAGTTCTTGTGTTCTTGAACTGGAGTGCTATGGTGTTTGGAGATTTGAGTGCCTGTGCTCTGAAAGCCAGCTGGCATTGAGTTATTCTGGTTTTACAGTGGCGAACTTGAACAAATTACTCTTTGGGTACTTCCCAAGAGGAATGTTTGTTGACTCAGTTCACAAAGGAAGTAAGGGTGTGCATTTGCTTGGGAAAATTATTATCCAAATCATAGTGTTCTTTCGAAGCAGTTGTTTGAGTGAATACCAAAGAGAAGCAATCAGACATTTGCCTTAAAAGATCTTGGCAAACCAGTGAATGGTGAAATTATAGATTTTTCTCCCTTACCCCCTCAAAGCAGAATTATCTATATTTGGATTTCTTTTTTCAGCTCCGGAGAGGAAGTGAATCAAGTCTGCAAATGGTGTTTGAACAAATGCAATGAATCTGGCTGTGTCTCTTACACGTAGCTGAATCGTAACAGTGTCTTGAGGAGTCCTGCTTGTTCTCAACTCAGACACAAATGAGATCCCTCACTCTGCTAAGGACTTTGGTAGAAAAATGTGAATGTAGATCTGGGAGGTCAGACGCTTGGGTTCTTTCCATTGCTATGCAAACTATACCAGGGAAGCCTTTTACACTCATTTTAGCTCCAGCTCCACTCCCACCGTTGGAATGTTCAATCTATTTAGACTGAAGGTACGTGGGGCAGGGACTACTCAGTCTCTGTTGCTATTCCCATCTTTGAAGTAGTTCCTAACCAAGCCAGAGAAGCTGTTTCTCTTCACTGAGTACCATACCTTTCTTCCTCTCTCTTCCTCTCACTTATTGCTTCTATCAGCCCTTAGATCAAAGCTTTCCTGCTCCAAGATCATCCTGGATGGCAGGGCTGCTGCTTCCGCCTTTGTCCCTGGGTGAAGTTTGACAAGGACTCATTCAAGATGTTTTTAATTTCTGAGGCACAAACTTTGTTTGTGGCTGGAAGAAAAACCATGGAGGAGAATCTTTTTTGATCTCTTTTATGCTGGAGCAGTGAAGTCTTCCATGGCTTACCTAAGCACACTCTCAGTGTTAGCAGATGGGGTACTTGAGTGTACATGCTCCTCTCCCGAGGGGACCAGAGCTCTGCTGGATGACCAGAACTCATCAAACAAGTCTGTATCTCAGATTTGTTACAGTCTTTTGCGCAATGAGCAGTCCCCTCTGCTGTCATTGCTTCCCCCTGTACTTGCGGTTTACTCTTTCATCTCTAGCTTTTGTTTTGTTTGGGCCTTTTTTAGGTATATTACCACTAGTTGGAAAAGTTCCATGATCAGTTGAATAATACCAGTGTTCAGGCCACACCAATGCTGTGAAATTTTTGTGGGCTCTGATTGTGCAATCCCATTCCCAATGGATTTGATGTGTTGTATTAAATTCCATTAGTGAAAACCCCAGGACTCATCTCCCAGAAGAAAGGGAAGATGCAGGAAGGTGAGCAATTAGATCAGTCCCTGGGAGTTTCACTTAAATATATATTTTCCATATGAAGACAGGCTGAGAAAGTTGGGGCTGTTCAGCCTGGAGAAGAGAAGGCTGCGTGGGGAACTCATAGCAGCCTTCCAGTACCTGAAGGGGGCCTATAGGGATGCTGGGGAGGGACTCTTCGTCAGGGACTGTAGTGACAGGACAAGGGGTATCGGGTTAAAACTTAAACAGGGAAAGTTTAGATTGGATATAAGGAGGAAATTCTTTCCTGTTAGGGTGGTGAGGCACTGGAATCGGTTGTCCAAGGAAGTTGTGAATGCTCCATCCCTGGCGGTGTTCAAGGCCAGGTTGGATGAAGCCTTGGGTGGGATGGTTTAGTGTGAGGTGTCCCTGTCCATGGCAGGGGGGTTGGAACTAGATGATCTTGAGGTCCTTTCCAACCCTAACTATTCTATGATTCTATGATTCTATGATTTTTAACTCTTTCAGTTAATTTACCTGGCCAGGTAGGTTTGAGACATTCAGGAGTATTAAAAAGCCCTGATTCCCAATCGGCAATGCCAGGAAGATGGGTGCTGCATCCATGGATAGTTTCTTCTTCCCAGCTTTTCCCTGTGAAATTGGGGAAGTTGAACTGGCCTGGCAAGTGGCCTAACTCTTTACTGTTGATGACACCTCTCCAGCAGAAGCAGTGTGTGGGCAGGCAAGCAGTTTCATCATGGGGAGGGAGGAGGCATGCATCACCTTTTGTTTAAGCAGAAGCATCTTTTTGGAATGCTATCCATTTTATCGGTTAGGGCTTGAACAAGGAGCATCCAGGAGAGGCTGGATATTGTAATTAACACAAGTGGAGACAGGCTGCTGCGCCTGCCTGCCTGCCTGGAGAAGAAGAACCTGTTGAATTTGCTAGGAGCTATTGCTGTGAGGACAAGAGCTACACTTCCTGGGAGTACAGCAGCCACAAGTGGATGAAGTAGCTGCTTTAGAGCTATGCTGTGGGGAAGAGGCAGAGGCTTGGATATTGGACACTGGATGCCCATTTGGGTTAGAGCCTCTGCTTTTGCTTCCTAAGTCTGGGGAGGAAGAATACGCAGCCCCTTCGCTTTTGGTCAGCTCAGCTAAGGATGGCTGCACTCTCTCAGCACTTGAGGATCCTGCTCTGGAAGAACTGGCTCAGTGTCAAGAGGCAGCCGGTGAGTGTGACAGGGGGAGCCTGGAAATCACAGGAATTGAGGAACAAGGGGGGCACTGCAGGAGAGAAAGGTCACAGTTTATAAACAGAAATACTTTGAAGGTGATAGGTGCAGAGGGAAGGAAGGGAACGGCATGGAAGTGAAGATGAGTCTTTTTAAGCCAAAGTGATTAGGTCTTGCATAAGAGCTCATGCATAAGGGCTCAGGAGTCTGGATTGAGTATTACGGATGCCACTGTTGTTCCCTTGGGGCAGCAGTCCATGCAAACAAAACCATGCTGAAACTCATGGGCAGACCATTTCCAGCAATGTCCAGAGAGCAATCTGAAATGCAGCAGCACCAGGGAGGAATATGTTCCTTTAGGTGGCATTGTGTGTCCAGGCAAAGCCTGGCCAGTAGTTTTGCTCCAGTCTGATTTCAATACAGCTGCACTGTAATTCCAGCATAAGCAATGCTGCAGCTCATGGACTTGCATTGCAACAAGTCCTCTTGCTAGTAATCCAAATATGGTGGGTTTTAAACTTGCTTTGCTGAATGGAAGCCTTGGTAGGTGCAGAAAATGCTGACAAGAGAGAAAAATGGCCATGAAAGGTGTGATCTGAGGATGGAGTGAAAGGCATCCTATCACCACATGTTTCTGCAAGGTGCATTCTTACCAGTCCTGTCCTGCCTCTTGGTTTTGGAGCCTGATCTAGTTAGGTGCTGAGTTGACCTGACTCCTTGTCATCCTCTGTAGGAGCTGTGGATGTGCTGTGCACCTCAGAGTATCTTTCACTGCTTTCAAGGATACGGGAGACTTTTTCTGGGATGCAGAGGAATCCCATTAAGTTACCTCTAAGTTCTCAAGAGAAATCCTAACAGCCTTGTTAAAAGCAGAAAATTTGCATCTCTTTCAGCTCTTTTGTCCCCAGAGTCAATGCTAACCTAAGCCCTACTTGTGCTTCTGACCTCATGGTCTCACTTGCTTTAATTCTGTTTTCCTGAGGAGCTGAAATATCAAATCTGTGGAATTGAAATGCCAATTAAAATCTGGCAAAGTACTGATTATTTTATGGCAGCATTCCCTACAACCCTCCTTCATTTCGCTCTCTTGTTCCAAGTTAGGGAGCTTGCTCACACTGGAGAGGATGTGAGGAGGTAAACCCAGATCTCTGCTCCCAAACATCCTGAGCTCTCTGTTCTCCTGCTTGTGGTTTTTGTTTTCACACGTGTAGTCTGCCTTCACTTACAGACCAGGCTTTTAGAAAGCTTTTTTTCTTTATTTTAGCATGCTTGTTTTGTGAGAAAGTGTTCTGTTGTGCTGCACAGTTTCTGATAAGGAGTGAAGGTGGCTCCTGCTGCTGCAGGGGTGTTGGCTGCCCCCACTGGTCTGATGGGTATGGCTGACACTAGTCAGCTCCCCCCTGCAGACTCATGTGCTTTCCTGCTCTGCTTGTCAGCCTTTCCAGAGCTGGCAAACACATTTGCTTCTGCCTTTTGCCTTGCACTTTATTTCCTCTGCGAGCTCTCTGCAGATCCCCTGGGAGAGCTACAGCTCGCTTGGCTGTCAGTGTGTTGAAATCAGCTGCAGGTCTGCATCCATGGCCAGGGAGTGCCTCAGTAGAGGTTACTCCTGCTGAGACAGGAACAGTCACGAGCTTAGGTGGCAGCCTTCTCAGGAGCAAGGTTTGGCCTGTGTACCAAGGAGATCTGGGGAAATCAATGCTTCTTGCATCTTTGCTGCTTCTAGGCAGCATGGTTGTTTAAACAGAGGGAGGAGGGAGAGAGTGTGCCTGCATCCATAAATGCTAAGTAAGGTCTGAGAAATTAAATCTACTTTTAGCAGTGGAATAATCCAGCAACCAAAGGAGAAGAGAAGGCTGTGTGGAGACCTCATAGCAGCCTTCCAGTATCTGAAGGGGGACTATAGGGATGCTGGAGAGGGACTCTTCATTAGGGACTGTAGTGACAGGACAAGGGGTATCGGGTTAAAACTTAAACAGGGAAAGTTTAGATTGGATATAAGGAGGAAGTTCTTTACTGTAGGGGTGGTGAGGCACTGGAATGGGTTGTCCAAGGAAGTTGTGAATGCTCCATCCCTGGCGGTGTTCAAGCCCAGGTTGGACAGAGCCTTGGGTGGGATGGTTTAGTGTGAGGTGTCCCTGTCCATGGCAGGGGGGTTGGAACTAGATGATCTTAAGCTCCTTTCCAACCCTAACTATTCTATGATTCTATGATTATGCAACCTACCTGACAGAGCTTGATGTCCCAAGAGCCAAACTGAGATTGGTTATGGCTCCATTCAAGTCAACATGTTCCACCTGCAAGCAGTTTGGCCAAAGTGGTTGTCTTGGGTTTTGTGAACTAGAATTGCCTGGTCAATGGGAATGCTGTTATGTTGCAACTTGTGTGCCCAGCTACTAATTCCAAATGAAACAAAGGACAGAGGTACTAAGGGAAGAACTGTGTGGAAAGTGGGGAGCATAAACCCTGTTTTAGCTTAAAATGGGGAGGTACAAAGATTTCCCTGAGTAGAAACAATTGGCATTCATTTCTTGCCCCAAGAATATGACAGATCTCTTGCCCTTCCTTTAGGCATCTTCTGACTAAGATCAGATTCTGTGCTGTTACCCTGTAATTTTACTTTAGCCTACATGGTACTAAACAAGGAGGATGTGTTAATAATCCTGTTTGCTTGTGAATTAATCAGAGTTAAACAGCATGTTTGGGACTGATTATAGAGACACCATATGATATAAGAAAAATGAAAATATATTAGTTTCAGTGGGCAGTCTTGTTAGAAGTTGTATATATAAAAAGCAATAACAGTACTGTCTGTGAAAGCTAAAATGTTGCTGAATGCTGAAGGAAGAGAAGCATCCTCTCTGAAGGGATGTGTGGGGAGGTGCCTTGTGGTTTGATGTCTGTCAGTTGAGTGCTTTTGAGGCATGAATCTTACTCCTAATTCAATGGCTGTGTCATCAGGGATGATAGGGATGGAGTTGCTGTGAAACAACCATCTTTTAGCTGAATTGCTCTTCAGGATTTGTTTGTTTGTTTGTCTGTTTGTTTTTATGTTCCAGTGAGTGTTTCAGGACATGAAAACACTTATGGGCTTGGAATTATTTTGGAAAACCAGTTTGGGGTAATATGTGCTGATCTGGGAAAAAAAAATAGCAACACAACGGTGAAAAATGGAATGATTTTGAAGAAAGACATCTTTGCAGCTTCCAAAATTGGCACGAAAATAGCACAGCAATTTTGCAGCACACAGTAGTTTGAGCTTAACTGCTGGTGGATGGAAAGGTCTATGCAGTAGCCAGCTAGTGCAAAAGCAGTTGCTGATTTGAATAATTGCATTTTCCTAGCTTACAAAACTCCAAGGCATGCAGTTTTAAGACTGACTTTGGGGCTCTTGCCTACGTTGGTTTACTACAGTAGATGATTAGCAAGCTGTATTTTCTTCATTCTCATCCGCTGAGACAGTCAACCCTGTGTCAGAGGCAAGACCTCTGTAAATGTTCATGGATTTTCCAAAATGCTAGGCCAATTTTATAGCATCTCTTCCATCTCAGCTCTAAATAGAAAGGTGCCAGGGAGTTGGGCTGCTGGGGTCAGAAGCTCATATGAAGGATCCTAGTGATTGGTGTTCAAATGTGACTTCTCCAGTTGACTTGTTACAGAACTCCACAAATACCCTCCTTCCCTCTGCACGTCTTTTTGATGACTACTATGAAAATATCCTTCTTTCAGCCCCGCTGTGAGACTTAACTACTGTTTGTGAAGAACAGTGAAACTTTTTGGGGAAAAAAGTGATGTAGACTTGTCAGTTTGCTTGTCAAAACCTTACATTTTGGGGTATAATTGAATCAAAGTAATTTTTACCCATTGTTTGAGCAGCGACATTCACTGAAAGTGAAAACAGCCTTTCACACTTCAGCCCTTTTATCTTGTGATCAGTGCTTCCAAAAGTCTTATACATCTCAGCGTGCTTTTGCTATTACATAGCAGTGTCTCAAAACTGTAAGTGTTGTCCCCTTATAATCATCAGCCAAACTGAAGCCCAGAAATGCTTGTGTTTATTTCAGACTTGTTATTTGCTCTTAAAATCTTACATAGTTTTTTCTTCCTGCATAGATAATACTTGGGTTTAATTGTATGCATACCAAGACAGGAGTGATTTACAGAGCATCTCATTACTCATTTGGGGCAGCACTTGCACATTCCAGCCAAGTTCTGGGACACATCAATGTGACAAACATAACCGATCTATTTTCATTGCTGTTTTATAGGTATGGTCGTTCATTTTAATTTCCTGGCCTGTGGTTGTTTTCATAATCTTGGCCATTATCCGTCTCAAATTCCCTCCAGAACCACAGCCAAACTGTAAGTAACTGGTTTGTTTTTATGTCTTTGGGATTTCGTTCTCATTTCAGTGACTGATGTGTTAATTTGATGTGTTTTGTTACTTTTACAAATTGGGTCCTTTATATTTTCCAGTGGAGATTTCCTGGAATGCAGAATGCTGTAAATAAAATGTGTGTGTTCCTCTGAGGTTGTTTCTGCTTCTATTTTATTTTTTCAAATTAGCTTTATTATTAGAAAATAATTTTAAATCACCGTCTCACTGAGAGGCACTTAGTGCTGTTGCTGACAGCAGTATGAATTTACATGATAAATTGATGGACAAGAGGGCAGCTGGTGGAGATCTTCAGTAAAAAGAATAAAGGTGTAGGCTTCAAGTGTGATTATGAGGGTAAGGTAACAAACATGAGACTGGTCAACATGAAAGATTTTACCTTGTGCGTGTTACTGGCAAGAAATACCAATTTAGACAGCTTGCTACTAAGGCTCAGCTGAAGAGTGGTACCTTTTTTGGCTCCTGAGACCTGATGATGTAAGCCTGTGAGCACTTTCTAGCAAGTCAAAGAGCAGCTTTTTGGGTGGGTGAATATCTGTTGGTGGTTAAATGAGTGAAGAGTTTGCACAAGCTGTTTTGTGCTTGCAAGCCTTTCTTCCTGGGTCAAGAGAACACGTCCGCATTTCAGAGCATGGGTGCACCTAGATCCGCTCTAAAACGCACTGATTTAGTGAGTGGTCATTGCCATCAGAAGCAGCACATCCCAGCCCTGGGCACATTTGTTCATGAAACGATATGGTAAAACAGAGCAAGGAGCTTATCTAAATGGAAGCCCTCTTCCTTTTCACTGTGTTAATTTTGAGTTGGGTGAAATCCCTGATTCTGCTCTTTGTGGCCTCAGAAGTGCAGCCTGAAGGCAGGGGAGAGGAGTGAGTAAAAGGGCTGAGCTCCTCTTTCCAGTGATAGCCTGCCTTTGTGTTGGGAGGAATCAATCACTGAGCTACACTCTTCATTCATACACCCCTTCTGCTCAATAGAGGGGTTCCTTGTTGCAGAGACACTGAAAGGTATGCAAGATTCTTGCTTCATGTTGCACAGCTAGCCTGCTGAATCACATTCCTGTGCTGCAGCACAAAGCTGTGAAGAGGTATTGTTGAGAGCCACAGTTTCCCAGCACAGGGTAGGAATAGGCCCTCAGAAATTACCATACACCAGCTGTTTGATAGGAGAGACACCACCAGGGAAGACCTGCATCAGGCTGTCTTCAACTTGATAAGAATAAAGCCCTGGCATGGGCAGTGTTGGATTTGTATATTTAGGGCAGGGAGACTGCTGCAGGGGAAGAAGAGGCAGTGTTTGGCAGCAGTGAGAGCAAGCAGTTGGCTTCCAGTCTTTGTAGCCATCAGGTGTGTGAAATATGGCTATGAGGAATCTGCTCTTGATGGCATGTATAACATGCTAGTAATACTCACCTCAGTGACATGTTATACTCTGATTAAAGTCTTTGCTTCTGTATAATTTGTGAGAAACGGCCACTGTGAAAAATATTAGATATGCATTTAGGATAGCCCTTGTCCCAGAGAGCTTGCAGCCTAATCTAAAAGACTAAAAGTTTGTGTACCTTAGGTTATAATCAGGGATGGGAAGGCTGCATAAATAACTATCGAAAGTGTCATAGGAAATACTTAATGGAGAAATATCCTGGTGTCTTAGGGTGGTCTTTTGACCCAAAGCCCATCTCTGTCAGTAAAAGGCCTGTTATATCCTTTGTAAGCTCTCCCAAATTTGAGGGTGCTAAGGCCCTGGAAGAGGGTGCCCAGAGAAAGTGTGGCCACCCTCTCCCTGGCAGTGTTCAAGGCCAGGTTAGATGGGGCTTGGAGCAACTGGTCTTATGGAAGGTTTCTGTGCCCATGGCAGGGGGTTAGAAATGGATGAGCTTTAAGGTCCCTTCCAACCCAAACCATTCTGTGGTTCTATGCAATTCCCTTGAACCAGTTGAAGCAGGAAAGACAGGACGTGGTACTTTGTGAAAGCCCCAGGTCTTGCCATGTGGGGAAATGGCAGTCCTCCCACACTGCTCCATTGGTTGTGCTTTCTGCCCCTGATAAATCAAGTAAGACGAAGGTCAAGAGAGCCAGCTGGATGGTAAAATATGAATTCTTTTACTCTACATGCCTATTAGTTTGAATTTATATTTATTTGGAGCACTTTGGCTCTGGATGATTGCATCTTTGAATGAATGGATTAGAAGGAATGTTCTTAGGAACAGCAAGTAGCTCCATCAGTTGTGCTTTGCAGGAAAGGGGGAGATTGTGCAGGATCTTTGGACTCGTCCCCTTTTCTTCCATAGCTGGATTCTATTTTGAGACAAGTATCACAAAGTGCGCAAGTCTGTCTACCTTAGAAGTGGATAATAGTAACTCTCTATTGAAAGAGATGCTGGAAAATAATGGTTGTGATGTATTCTTGTGATCCAGATATTCAGATACCACCTAAGAATCCCAAGGGGATGGAGAAGAATGTTAACCAAAGCATCAAACAGCCAGTTTCTGCTGCTTTTCTAGTTAAATAAGGATAGTCTCTTGACTATTAATATTTTTTTTTTTTGACACCTGGAAAAAGTCTATCAACTTTTTGCTTGAAAAGCAATAGAGAAAGTATTTGTGAACATTCTTTTCTATTAGAACATTGGACACATCTAGGAAAACTATTACATGAGGGGGTTTTCTGTTCATTTTGAACAGTAATAAAATCCACTTTCTGCTGAGTTCCAATGCCTGCCTTAAAAGACACAATCATTAAGTAGTGATAAGAAGCTGTTTCCTGTTCTGCTGTCATGAGGTTATTGTAGGTGGATGAAAAAAGTCAAGAAGCCCAGAATCAATGACACAGAGATAGAATGAACTACTCAGATGCTAAGTTTTGGGACTTTAGTGATAACTCCACAGAAAATCAGAGTCTGTCATTTTCTCTCATGTGTTGAGTGCCCCAGAAATATAATGAAATCTACTATTTGCTCAGTTAAAATAGCTCAAATTGAAAACAGTAAGGTCTTCTGAAGGATGTTTAATACACATTCAATATATAGAGAAATTACCAAGCAAATATCAATCAAGAACGAGCAAGTGGCAAGAGCTTCCCGCAAGAGCAAGTTGCTTTGAATGATGTTGTGTAGTACCTAGTGCAGGGGGAACTTGTGCCAGACTAAAGTCTGAAGGGAAATGACACGCCAACTAAATGTCACCCATCAAGAGGATGCTCAAAGGAAAACTCAGAGCTGAGGAAATCAAGGAGCTGAAATCCATCTGTTATGTAATTTTCTTCACAACTAAAGCATCTAGAGGAAAAAAAAAAAACACCTCTCTGCTTTCTCCCAGGCATCTGTCTGATGATATATACCCAGGTCAGCAGAGATTGTTGTCAGGAGAAATTGAAAAGATTTCTCTCTCTTTACATACCCAGTTCCTGTGATGATCTGAGAGTCTAACCAAACAAACTCCCCATCCAACTTACTATGCACATCACAGTTGTGGCTTTTTGACCTTGTTGTTACAGCATCTGTATTTGCTAGGAGGTATTGGGCTGTGCTTTGTGGCATGCATGTAGAATAAGAAGCTCTGGATTGGAAGCCTGCAGCGTGAAAGCCACTGAACTGGGTTCGATGGTATCTTCCAGTCTTCTGTGCCTCTGTCACCTGTTCTCTGGAGTGAGTAGGGATAAAAGTCCCTTTCCAACACTACAGGTATGGGAGCTGTATATGAGATGATACAATCTGTTCCTCAGGTCTCAACCCACTCAGTCTGCAGAGAAGCCCAATTACACTCCTGGCTTTAACTAGCACTGTCACACCCTCCCTGCCTGCTTTCTTCCTTTTCTGTTCCCCTTCTTTCCCTTCCTGTCAGTTTGCACTCATCATTATCCTCCACAGAAGCTCTCCCGGGTGTGGTTAGCAGTCCATTCTCTCAGAAACCCTGCTCTTCAGTTCTAGACACCACTCAGCTCTGCTCCTTTGGCTTTCCAAGGGACAGCCAGTAGGCTCTTAAAGCCGTACCTCATTCTGCATAGAAAGAAGCTGTGCTCTTGACTCTGGCCTTAAATCCATCAATTTTGCCAGGGAATCTGTTCTCTGAACTTTTTTCAGTAAAAAATATTCTCTGTTTCTCAGTGAAACAAATCCTCCCACAGTTTCCACCTGGATTTCATCACCATTGTGGATATGCCTGCAGGGCGTATTGCATTGTTTCAGAAGTATTTGTGAGGGACTCAGTAGCAGTGCTCCACAAGGCTACTCTTTGCAGCTAATATTTGGGGGGAATATCCTAATAGCTGAGCGCTAGACTGTTGGCCAGTACCAGCATAGCCGCTGAGGTCTAGTTTAGAGACAGAGCTGCATGCACAATAATGTAAGAGTAGCTTCTACATAACTGTGTAGGAGCAGATACTCTGCTCTCACTCTTGAGTCCAGTGCTCCTGGGAGAGGGCCCAGGATAGGGGGGTCTCTGAACTACACTCCATCCAGTGTTACTGTGATAGATAGCTAGGACTTGAACAGGTCCAGAATTGGCGGGGAAAACTAGTATGAATCACAGTGGAGATCTGAGAATCCTTAGGAGAGAGGCTGTGGCTTGTGGTACCTGCAGACACACATTTCCTATGACTTCTTTGCTGAGGATTGTTGCCATATTAGAGGTAACTGAGGCATAAGTTGCCCTGGTTGGAGCAGTGTCAAAAAAAGAAGGATACTCTGTGTTGCTTAAAAGGATAAATGCAGATAGCATCTGCTTTCCCATACCACTGAGGAAGCAGGTAAGGCAGCTGGTTGTGATGGGTGCAAGGTTCTGCCAAGCACATGGCAGGCAGTGCCTGTTGCCCTCCATCACCCATGCCCCTTTGGCTGTTGCAGCAATGTGGTGGTAGATGAGTTCAGGGGGGTTCTGCCCTGTGGGTCTGCATAACTAAGGATGTCAAACCACTTTCAGCTCTGACAGTTCCCTGCCTCAATCCCAGCATATTGGCTCTGGTGCAGAAACCCCTGCATTGACTTTGTCCCACAGTTTCTCCCAGGAACAGAGAAAGATCTTGAGCTGGGTTAATTCTCAATGTGAGTGATGGCTGTGCCTGCCAGTACATATGTGAGGGTAGATGGCATGAAGCAAGCTGACCACAGCACTGTTCTTCATCTGAGGTACCATCCTGGAGATGAAAAAGCTCTGAAAAGGTGCTTGCACTTTAAGGGAAATTTTTTCACAGTTGCAGGGACCTGAAATAATTTCTTTTCCTAACAGTATGGGAAAATGAATAGGTTCCCATGCTAATTACAGGGAGTTGAGTTAGTGGCTCAGCTACATAGGCAACTCCATTCATTTGGATAAGTCATAGGTATTTATGCAAGGCATAATCCATCCCAAGGCTTCAACCTACTCTTTACAAGTACATCAGACTTCCAGATCTCCTTCACCATTTTACTGTGGTGGAGCAGCCCCAGTCCTTGTTTCCCTTTACTTCGCTTCATTTTCCTCCCCTTCTTTTCTGTCAATTTTCTCTGGACTCTGGAGACTATGTGAAGGCACTCACTATTGACACATGTTGGTTTAGTAAACACAGCTTTTGTGCAGTTTTGTTTGTTTGTTTTTTTGTGTTGGTTTTTTTTGGGGGGGGAGTTGTTTTTTGGTTTTTTTTTTTTCCCCAAGAGTCTAGATATGGATTTAAGCTTTTAGGTTCCAGGTTCTTGCTGGGAATATCCTGACTCTCTTCTCAGGTCCTGTTTATGTAGTGCCCTGCTGCTTATTTAGACAAGAGCAAGTTGGCTGTATTGCAACAAGACCAAGTTAGCCTTTTCTGCATTAAATACTGCTTGTAAAAGCCCTGTAGGAAAAGGACTAGTGCACAGTTTCTCTTCGTTTTCTTGGTGTGTTTGTGCTTCAGGCAGTGTAGCATCCCTCCACAATACAGTCAACCTCCAGTGCCATCCCTGCTCATCAGCTTTGTCATTTCGCCATCTCAACCCAAATTTGCAATACCAGTTAGGAGGTTTCCATCTCCCTCCTTTGTTCTTTGTGCTTGGTTTGGGGGTTCTTTCTCCTCCCTTTACCCCTACTTCTCCCACTCCTTTGCAATTTTTAGGCTCTCTCATCTTTCTGATATCGCTGATCAGTACATGAAACCAACACAATCATATTCAAGTGCTGATTTTGAATTTATTAAATCAGGGGGTGGAAGGTGAAGGTCTGTGGGCGAGCAGAACTAGCTTTCCTGGTCTTAATAAGCATGGAAGCAGATGCTGTCTGCTCTGGGCTGGTCTTATTTGTGGAGCTTGAAATGCTCAAGGGAAGAATTAGGCAATTAAATGCTTCCTCCATTGAGGCCACCAGCACAGGGAGGAGTCTCGCAGTGAGTTTTCTGCTGTTTTGATCTCACTGTTGTAGACAGACAACTGAGCACATTGTGTTATTGAGACACTCGGGAAAACAAGGATGTTGTCGCTGTGAAGATGGAAAATGCAAGCTCTTGAATCTCCCCCAGCCACACTGGGCATCTTGGGGGGAATGGATTTATCTGACGCCCTGCTGAGCTTTCATTTTGAGAAACAGGATGTGGGAACTGGCATATGATTTCTAAATCAGAGTAGGCTGTGAGGTACACAGGGGAACTGATGTATGTGCAAGAGATGCTCACAATGTTTTTGTTACATAATTTATACAGGGGAAATAAGAAAATCCCTCATCATTCATATGAGGGAAGGAAGATGGCTAAGGGTGAGACTGCTTAAAGCATAATGGGAAGGCAGAGGGAGAATGTGAATGTTCCAGGGACACTGAGACTTGGGCTAACACCAGATTGCCATTATTAGCATGTGTAGTGGCTGGTTTCCCCATGCTGTGTGCCAGTGTGACTCTGATCCAATAGATGCTGAGGCCTTTTTGTGTCTTGCAACTTGGGGGTAAGCTCAGGGAACCTCTTCTTTGAGTGCTGACTGCTCAACAGGTGAAATTGAAGTCAGTGGCAGTTCTGCTGGCTGGCCAAAAAGAGGGTGAAAGAGACTGCCTGCCCTCTCTGGAATGCGTTTTAAAATGGCTTTTATGATATGAAAGGCAACAGTGGAATAGGGAGTGCAATACTGAACCATTAGTTCTGCTCCAGCACAGCTCTTAAGTATGTGATTAACCTGAAGTCTGAGTAATCCCATTAAAATCAATAGGACTAATTACTCCTGTGGGCTTTGGAGACACTCCTCAAAATTGGGGCTGTACTGCCAGGAACTGTAACAGTTACTGTCCTCACCCCTGTTTGTTGCAACAAGTGTGGGACTGGTGTGGGCATTGATCTTGCAGGCGTGAAAAGGATAGAGGAAAGTCTCAGCTGGCATTTTCCTCCTGGCCCTGCTCCCTCATTCCCATGTAACTATGGAGGTCCCTTTCTCCAAGGTCACATATGAGTTTCAGTATACATGAATGTCACAGTATCACAGCAATTCAAGTGCCATGGCAATTGAATATTCTCTTATCATAGATAAGGAATAGGCCAGTCATCTGTTTGGGGCTTTAACCTGGTCTAGTGGAAGGTGTCTTTGCCCATGGCAGTGGAATTAGATGAGCTTTAAGGTTGCTTCCAACCGGAACTATCCTATGATTCTATTAGGACCATTCCTCATGTGTGTAAAAAATACCCTGCTTCAAAATTAATCTTATCCCATAGATTTGATGATGGGGTTTAGTGTTTGCAGAGAGATCAAAAGTCCTAACATTATCATAAAGCTTTTCTACAAAAGATAGGCAGCTTAATTTGTTACTGATAAATAGGTGTGAACCAAGCTGGAAATGGGCAGATGCGCGTGGTTGAAGAGGAACAGTATCGTCATCATATCATGACACAGGCATGTTTGTCTTTGACTGTTTAACAAATCAAAGGCATGAAGTTTAAAGTAATGCTGTGTGACTACAGGAAAGAGGAGAAAGGAAGTGAGAAGGTTGTGTGTGCACAACATAGTTAAACATTTTGCTTAGAAAGTAGCAGTAAATATTTTCATTCTGTGTTGTGACTTCTTAGACAAATATAAATCACATCTGATAAACTCACTCTGGGTTAGACTCCCTGCCGCTGCTTGGTGATGACTGAGAGAGTGTGTAGGACCACAAAGCAGAGTGTTCACCCTAACACTCAAATCTTCAAAGGTTAAGGCTTTCTTCAGCTAGAATCTGAAGGGATTGAATCCAAGGGATCGTAGAATCATAAAATGGCTTGGGTTGGAAAGGACCTTAAGATCACTTAGTTCCAACCCCCTGCTATGGGTAGGGATGCTTCACACAAGTCCATATCACCCAAAGCCCTGTCCAACCTGGCCTTGAACCCTGCCAGGGATGGGGCAGCCACAGCTTCTCTGGGCAACCTGTGCCAGCGCCTCACCACCCTCACAGTAAAGAACTTCCTTATATCTAACCTGAACTTCCCCTGTCAGTTTAAACCCATCACCCCTTGTCCTATTGCTACAGTCCCTAATGAAGCGTCCCTCTCCAGCATTCCTGTAGCCCCTTTAAAACACTGGAAGGCTGCTCTGAGGTCTCCACACAGCTTCTGTTCTCCAGGCTGAACAGCCCCAACTCTGTCAGCCTGTCTTTGTATGGCAGGTGCTCCAGCCTCAATCATCCTTGTGGCCTCCTCTGCACTTGCTCCAACAGCTCAATGTCCTCCTTATGTTAATCGTATTTGGTAGCCACTGCCAAGTGTATTTGTGTGAATGTGTCCAATGCTTTTATAAAGGAATGTCTATTTTTCAGCATAACCCACGCCATGGCAGTGAGTTCCACAGCATTTTGGTATTTGTTTTGTTTTGGTTTCTTTTTAATAAAAAAAAGGCACTTTTTCTCCCTTTTGCTTGCTACCTCATGATCATAATGTGTTTCTTTGTCCTTGTGTTGCAGGGGATGGTCATTTACTCACCCTTTTCATTGCTGATCATGGTTTTATTTATTTCTCTATCAAACCACTCTTTGGCCATCTTTTTCTTTGCCGAAGAGTCACAGTTGTTAAGTCTCTTTGTATGGTTGAGCAATGATTGAATGCATTTTCACTTAAACACAATGCTTCCTAATGAAGCCATTTGCTCGTTAGTGCCTCTAATTCACCAGTGAGGGAGCTGAAATTTGTATGGATTTTTTATGAACTATGGAAGGATTTAATGCATAAGGTATATGCAGTATCAGAGTGTGTGAGATCTGTAGCCAAGAGAATCTTTGCATGACCAAGGAGTTGTAATGATACGACACTGAACTATGGGTGGATAGAAAGCAGAAAAACTCAGTATGCCTTTTTAAATTAATGGTGAAGGAGGAAGAAAATACAGTTAATGTACCTACATTTATTTAAGAAAGCCATTCATAATGGAAATTCCACATCTTTGATGAGGAATAAATGGAATATAGATATATAGATTTTGTCTGGTTTTGCAGGATAGATGGCAGAGCAAGGCGGGAAGCCCTGAAACCAGAAATACAGTGTGGGCAGAAAAGGGAGAAGGAATGCACAGGTGATCTTTTGAAAGCAAAAGAAATGGTTGGGGTAGCTCCTTTTTATTTAAGGGGATATGCATGTTCAAATGATGGGGCTGCAAAATATCTCTCTGAGTAGCAGAGCTGAGACTGGGGAACTGAGGGAAATGAAGATGCTTAGCAGCACACTGGGTGAGCTGGTTGGTAGTTTACACAGGAGACCACTTGAAAATCCTATCTGTTTCCTTTCCTTTGCTGTTGTGTGGATAATACTGGCTGCTGTCCTCACAGCGCTGATGTCCTTTGGGGCAGGCAGACTCAGGTTGAAGGGAGTAACATTGGGGTTCATGGTGCTATGCCTGTATTCTGTTAAAACACCCAGTTCCTTGAAGTCAGTGGTTGGACTCAGCTAATGCAAATGCCTGAAATCTCTGCAATGAAAGCAGCAAAATCAATGTGGCAACATAGAACATTGTCCAGTTAGATGGAAACACTTCAGTCAATTTCAATTAATCTTATTGATTGTAGTGAAATAGTAATTTTCATCTTTCTTATGTGACATTTATTATTACCCTGACATTTTTCATTGTTATTCTACCAAGCACCTTTACTTGAAGGAAAGATGTTTTGCTTATGTTTAAGGGAAGTATGTTGTAATTTACAATATTCAGGAAAGTAAGATAGTTTCCTTCATTTTATTTGGAATGGAAGCAAATGTGGAAATGCCAGGATTTCCAGTGGCATGCATGTATTATAAGTATCTCATGTTTATTAAGACTGCTCTGCATGTCTTTGCTCTTCTCAGCTCTTGGAGATGTGGTTGGCCTGGCTAGATGATACTTGAGCATGGAGAACCAGCCCTTGGCAGCTCTAAACCCTTGGCCTCTTCTGCCCTTTGGGATTCCTGTCTTGTTTTCTTTAGGTTCAGTGTCCTTCTTTCCATGGTGATAGAAAATCAAAGCTCTCAGTGAGAGGGGATAGCAAAAGCCTCTGCACTTGTGATTCTGCTGCTGGCAAAAGCAGGAGTCAGCCTTTACTAACAGAATACAGATCTGGGCTCAGATTTTGGTTGCAGGCAAGTCAATTTGACCAGAAATATGCTGGGGTGATCTCTCAGACATGGGGCAGCTGTGGGTGCAGTGATTTCTCCCTGTGGGCTCATAGGCAGTGTAGTGGGACCCTCCAGAGGTAATTGTAGTTTTAGGAAATTCAGAGGTTTAAAGCTAAAGGCAGTGGGGAGAATGACAAATTATGTTGTGTTGTGAATCTGCTCTATCATGTGATGTAGGATCATAAAGATGGGGACTATAGGTCTATGTAGATCTGTATTCCTTGGATAGGAATCCTATCCTCCTGTCTTCTGCAGCATGTAGGAGGCTGAAGGGATTCCCAAAAGTAGAAATACCACAAAAGCCAGTAATGGTGATGTTCTGTTTCAGATTGTGAACCTATGCCCATCAACTCCTGTCCTTTAAAATTTGAGGAGCTTTTGCAACTTCCCTTCAGTAATGTTTCATAGCTAGTGCTCATGTTGTGTACTAAATGCAGCTGACGTGCTGGATAAATCCCAGCCAAGGGAGGGACAGGTACTTGCAAGTGTTTCCTAAAGCACTGCAGGGAGTCAGGAGCCAAGTTCCTCCCTGGCTGTCTATGCAGTGGTGTATGAGGCTGGCACAGGCAATGAATTTACATGTGTGGGCAGAGCAGCCTGTGTGGCTTTGTGGAGTCACATCTCCTTACCGCAAGCAAGTGGATGGAGGTTGGAAAGATGGAGCAGGGAGCACGTTAATCTCTTGACTCACCTTCTCATCAGTAAATTCCTTCCTTTGCAGAATGAGAGGGAGTTACAAGAAAGAACTCTGAGGCTATACCATGTTTGTCTGTGTCTTGGGCTCCTGAATCAGCCATGCTTAATGCACAGTGCCTTACGCTATGGCTGCTCTGATCTTAGGCACGCTGGACAAAGGCAGCATGGTCAGAAGCTGAGCTTACTGTGGCTGTGCTGCTCAGCTTCTATTAAAGTTGTTGGCCTTTGTGGCCCTTGAAGGACAGGAAGGGCTTAGAGCACAGTTCTATGAGGAATGACTGAGGGAACAGGGGTTGTTTAGTCTGGAGAAGTTCAGGAGGGACCTTACTGCTTTCTACAATTACCTGAAAGGAGGATGGAGCCAGGAGCTGGCTGATCTCTTCTCCCAAGTATTGAGTGATAAAACAAGAGGAAACAACCTCAAACTGCGCCAGGGAAGGTTTAGACTGGATATTAGGAACAATTTATTCCCAAAATTGGTAGTTAGGCATTGGAACAGGCTGCCCAAGGCAGTGCTGGAGTCACTGTCCCTGGAAGTGTTCACAAACCATGTAGACGAGGCCCAAAGTGACATGATTTAGTGGTGGCCTTGGGAGTGCTGGGGTAAAGGTTGGACTTGATGATCTTAAAGGCCATTTCCAACCTCTTTGATTCTATAATTCTATGATTTTTCAAGGCAGTATGAACAGGGAGACAAGTACTTGGTGGCTCTAATGGTGGTGAGGTTGACTGCTTGTCACCTGGGAGTGATAGACCTGTTACACCAGTCTGGCCACCCTGTTCTTGATTCTCTGCAGCCAGTGTGTGAAGAGCACAGTGTGCACGGTATGGCCCCTTCAGCATAACCAGCTGCCACATGAGAAAGCAGGGGTGGAATTCATCTCCCAGCAGAGTGTGTCCTGTGGAAAGGGTGCCTGATCTGAACAAGGTGTTTAAACTCTATTTGGAGTCAGTGGAGGTTTCCACCATGTAGGCAGCAGAGCTAACGTAACAACAATCAATTTCATCATGGTGCATCCTGTGTGTTATATAAGTGCTTTACCCGGAGCGTGCTTGTGCTGATACTCAGGGTTAAGAACCAGCATAGGACTAGCTTACAGCAAATAGGTGTTCAACTGAGACATTTCAGATTTTTCTGTGTCATGATCTGTCTTGAAAAACCTCCTTAATTCTCTAACTTCAGTCAGAGTCCAGGTCTCTTCCAGAAAAGTCCCCTCTGCATTGCCAAGAACATCATGGGGTTACACTGGTTCATGCCTGCAGTGATTCAGTGATGCATCAGACCCCATGGTTGTACCCCAGGTGCCAGCAAACTGCTCAACATCTGATGTGAGTGGGCAAAGCCTCCCTGAATACCTCAATCACATCGGGCCAATGGTGTCTTTACAGGCATCATGCCACCACCATGAGTAGCAGCACTTCCAAACTTTAGGTCATGAATTCCTGTCTCTTTAATTTCAGGCTGATGTTCCAAAATAAAAAGCTAAGAAAGAACTGATACCATCACTGTGTTCTTATGCTGTACGTAAGAACAAGCATATTGCAAGCATCAGTTGCTCATGGTACAGCAACTGATTGTTTAATTGTCCATTCTGGTCAAAGTATACCACCTTTAGGTCCAATTTTAAATTTTTTTATTACTACATATATCTCAAGAAAGTGTCTTCCTCTGGATTCGTCAGGTTCTCTTTTGTAATTGCCTCTAAACATCTCACATTGCTCCAAAGAAGACCAGTGCTCTCCAAGCTCCCAGCCCCATCCTTTCATTCCCCACTCTGCCATCCAGCTAGGAGTTATACAGCTTTAGCTGCTCCAAGTCTACTGAGAGACGTGGGCTTAGATCCTGGCCCTGGTCATCATTTGTAGATGTTCTTTACTGTGATGGTGGTGAGGCGCTTGCACAGGCTGCCAAAAGAAGTGGTAAATGCTCCAGTGTTGAAAACCAGGTTGGACAGAGCCTTGGGCAACATATTCTAGTGTGAGGTGTCCCTGCCCATGGCAGGGGGTTGGAAGTGGATGATCTTAAGGTCCTTTCCAATCCAAGCCATTCTGTGATTCTATGATTATGTGTGGATGGCAGTGGAGGGTATAGCTGTTCCCTCTTGGCTTCTGTATCATGGTTATGCTCTCTATCCTGAACCTCATGGCTTTGAAGCTTCATTTTGGTAGGGACACTGATAAAGTGAGGTCTGTTGTGCATTTTTTAACTGTCGAGTAAGTCCATTTCCTGCATGGGAGTGAGGGTGCAGGAGATCAGAAGGAAGATGAGAGGGAAAAAAGCCATTTTGCAGGGTTGCAATTGGTGATCTCGAAGGGCAGGATATCCCAGACATGGCAGGGATGTTCCCACAAGGATGCTTCCAGATTAAAGTGCCCTACTCTAAAGTTTTCCTTGTGGGTAGCAGATTAATTACACTTCAAAACCTGTATAATGGTGTGTTTTGTCCTTTGGCCCCAACACCTAAAGGACTGCCTGCCTGTAAGGATAAGAAAGACTTTTTGCTCTCCTTGGTGCTCTGTGATTACCAGGAGCTGGCTCAGCCGGCTGTGGAACTTCTGGTGGCCTGGGGGTTGCAGTGAGTGCTGGGGGAGCTTCCCGCTGCAGGCAGCTTTCTCCTCTGGCAGGGTATCTCCCTTCATTTTCTAGGGCATTTCTCTGCTGAGGCATCCAAGAGGATCACAACACCACTCAAAATGGGTGCCTTTGACTCTTTAGCTCTCAGCAGTGCTCTGTGCCCATCACTCTCTGGCCTGAAGTAGTGGGAACTCGTGTGCTAAACCATGAGCTTTCACATTCTGATTCAAAAATGCAATGCACACTCATGGGCTTTGACCAGCTGTGCTGAGGAAAGCTCAGGAAAGGCAAGTCTCCTTCAAGGAGAACAACAGTCGTATCCTGATCTGGCACTGCCATCCCCTTTGGGAACATTTCTTGTTTGAGCACTGCTAGCACTAATAGATGTAGTACAAATGTAGTATGGTGTCTTTGTTGGAGGGGTTAGAGACAAAGCTGTGCCAGGTCATGTTTCGAGACTAAAGAGTAAGGTAATCAATTACCAAAAGCCTGCCTGTGGGCCTTTTGTATATCTGGCTCCTTTCCATAGTAGAAATGATAGCAATGTCCTTTGCCAGGTAATTTTCCAAATGATTATTTTAAATAATATGTTCCTGTGATCCAGCAGAAGAGGTTTGAGATTTATTAGGGTGTTTGTCACTGAGAGGAGAAGCAGCTGGTGAACTCTGCGGGCTGGCAGTGAGCAGCATGGGGCAAGTGGCACATAAACTACTAAAGTTGCTAATTACTCAGGTCCACTCTGTGTTTGCAGAAATGGGAGACAGGGACATACATCTTGCCCCACAGTGCTGGCTGCCAGCAGCACAGGTCACCAAGCAGATGGTACAGGAGCTGCTCTGAGATGGCAGGAGACACAGAAGGGGTGATGGTGATAGATTGCTCCACTCCCTTCACTGGACAGGTCTGCACAAAAAGCAAAGGAGGCTTTCTGGTGCTGGATCCTTTGCTCCTTCCTGTGGTAAAAGCTGAGACAGAGCCCTCTTAGCAGCCTGGCTTGAAACTGGTCCAATCAGGACTTGGAGAACACGCTCTTATGGATGCTTCAGGTTACTTTGGGTGTATGCCTGCTTTTATTTTAGTTTTTAAAGGCAGAATTAGGATATAATAAACATAGGGTGTTTTTGTCATTTCTGGCCTGTTTCGTGCATTTTTGGAGTGGAGGGGGAAATCTGCAGTTGCTTCAGGACCAACAGGTATCTTACAAATAGCTTGACTCTTTTTCTTGTTAAAAAATAAAAGCCTTTCATGCTTTGTCAGCATTGAGGAAGTGTTTCTATTGGGATTTGGCAGATAGTGCTGCCAGGGTGGAGTGAAAGAGCCCCACTGAAACTGAGAATCAGTCTATGGTTTAGGAAGAGAAAATAACACATACTAATAGAAACACATGTCAAAAAATATGCATGTTCTCATCATAATAATGGCATTTTCTTTATCCTCCTTCTTCTAGGTTATCTTGCACCTCGAAACCTTCCTAGTGCAGGCTTCTTCCCATTCCTGCAAACCGTGCTGTGTGATTCAGATGCCAGATGTAAAGGCACACCATACATACCAGAAGATCTACTGCCAAGACTTAATGACATACCATCTCTCAGACTGTAAGGGAATCTAAATATATCTGGGTGTTTCAAGCTGTAAAGCAAAACTTGCTTTGAGGTGGAGGGAATAGCCATCGATGTCTGTATGTGCTGGTGTGTCCATAACAGAGAGATCTCAGATACCTGCTATAACACAGATATAGTCTCAGATATCTGAACACTTAGAAATGAGAATAAAGGCTTCAACACAGGACACTTTAGAAATCTTCATACAGGGGACAGCTATCAGGAATGTGTCAATTGATCCAGGCTTGGTAGTAGAATTTTACTCCCTGAGAGGAAAAATGCTTCTGATCACCCAGATTAGAGCAAATAAACTTTTTTTGTGGCATGGTTGTGGCTCAGGTCCTTCAGGGTGTGAGTGGATGAGGCCTGTACCAAGAGAGCCCAGCCTGCTGGTCTGCCACTGTGTCCATCACTGTGTCCAATACTTTGGGTGGAAATGGCAAATGTTTCCGAACAGCTCTAGTTCGAGGTACATTTTCTCTGGAGAGACTGCTCTTTCAGTAGATTCTCCAGGTGCCAGCCAGACTCAGTCTGGTGTCCTCTCTGTAAGCCATCAAACCTATTGGGAAACAGATGAAAATGAAGAAGTTTTTGCCCACAAAAGCATGTAGATTTGCAGCATGGAGCTGGCTGGCCATGCTTTGTTGGAATGTCAGTTTATTGAAGTGTTCAGTGGAGGCATTTTGATTTCATTGATGTTTCAGTTGAAGCCAAGTAGCATATGCTTTGATACATGCCAGCCAGGGTTGTTTGTACATCTTTGCTGCCTGGTTCTGACACACGCCTGGGGAATATGCCACTCTGAGTCCTGGTTGTTCATCCAGAGCTGACAATCTAGGCATTTTGCATACAAGGTCCCTGGTTGCTCATCTTTGTTTTCAGGTGAGAGGCTGCTCAATAGTGGCTATGTCAGAGCCTCAAAACCTCCCTTGGCCAGAGCTTGAGAGTCTGAAGAGCTAAAGTAGGTCCCATACCTTCCACCAGACAGCCCAATAAAAAGGGTGGGGTATCTTGGGGTGGGTTGCTTCTTAAGGGTCCTCTTTAGTGCAGAGGACTGGCATTTTCTGGGTCAAGTCAATGGTCAGAATGTCTCCATTGGTTAGAAAGAATCTAGATGACTAAATATATAGATGACTGGAGGTGAATCCTAATTAAATTCAAGGTTACACAGCAGAGGAGCAAAGAGCCACGTAGAGACTGGATGCCTGGATTCACAGCTCTTCCCTCGTTTCCTCATTGCAATTGTTTTTCCCTGGGGAGGTTAAACAATGGTTCATTTGGGGTATTGAAATTAAGAAATGGGAACTTCTAGTGCCAAAGCTCGAGATTTTCTGTGGGTTTCAATAGCTATAAACCTTTCTTGCTTTCTGTTTTTGGTTTCTGTATAGCGGTTTAGGAAATAACTGTTTTTTCCTGCCAACTGAAAATCAAAGGATTTGGCTAAACGGTAGTTCAAGTCACATGAGTCATTAATAAGCATCTTGACCACTATTGATGCTAGTAGTTGGCTTTGTGAAGTGTCATACAGCTATGTGTGTATACCTACCCTTGTGTGGTCAATGTTAGCCTTAGAAATACACTGTATTCTACAAGAAAAAATCATCAACTATTAAGTAGCTACAGCAAAACTAGCAGGACAGAAAGTACAGCTTAGAATATAAAACCATGGGTGAGTTTGTCACAAAGGCAAAGTATTTGAGCAGTGATCCTTCACTGTCTGGTTGCATTATTATGTAATATTCCAGTTTGTAATATTCAGCTAATCCAGACTGTTTTTTCCCCTCCCATTGTGCAACTCACACTGAAGCTCGTATTAAAATGTTTTATACTTTGCCCTAAATCTGTGTTGTACCAGTGGCCAGTAGAGAAAATGGCAAGGTTCTTATCTTTGATTCTGTTCCTTAGAAGCCCTTAATAAAAGGGAACTAGGTACAAAACCTGAGCTCAACACCAATATCTCCCACCCTTTCTTTTCCTCTGTAGCGAAATATTTGGGAAGGGGGAAATAAGGTCCTGTTGTCTTCAAGGATTTCTTATTAGGGGAGTTGTTCCAGCTGCTATCAAGGACTCTTTGCTCAGTCTGAGTGTCATGAAGTTCTGCACTGTTTCTTCTTCTGAGCGTATGTTGGTGAAGGACAGAACAGGAATTGATACAAGGAAGCCTTCTTTCCAGAAGTGGGAATTTAAGATGAGACCAAATGCATACGTTAAGCCATGTATGTCCTTGGTGTTCCTGCAGAGTAGGCATGAATGTGGTCTCTTCCTGTTTTGTGTCTGAGAGAGTTCACCAAAATACATGCCAGGTTTCTAGAAGGAGCCAGGCTTTTGGACAACCCAGATTTCAACACACCTCCCATGAAATCCAGCTATAGACCCATTCTAAGTCATGCAGTAGTTAAATATCAGCTTGATCATAAGAAACTCTATGAGTTGTTACAGGTGTCTTATTTTCTTTTCTTCCTCCCCAGTAAGCGAAGGAGCTCATCCAGTGCAGCCAAAAACAACCATTCATCACCACGGAGAGCAGAGGTCCCTAAAAGCAGGAACGCTTCACTGGGTAGGTTATTTGTTGCGTTGTAAAGTTCTGGTCTTTTTAAGGTTGATCTTTTGAAGCTGTCTGGACAGAGATGCAATTCTTAGAGCACTGCTAAAATTATTTATATGTTCTCTACAGGCATATGACCATGGCCATGACATTAGTGTAAATTCTTGGGAATAAGTGCAAGTAACTAGAAAACTTTCAGAATTTGGCTAAGAAACCAGGGTTAAATTTCTGCACTTCCCAGGAGCAATGTGAGCTCACAGACTGTTTGGACATTAATGAAAGACCTGGCTATTTATGGAATATTGCCCTTTTACTGCCCACAAATTGTCCATAAACAGCCTACGATTTGTTTTCAAATGCATTTCTTATTCACACTTACCCAGCAAATAAGTTGTCTTCTGTGCCCCAGCAGATATTTATTGCTGGTGATGCACTCCTTTGATGTGATTTTCTTCCCTAAAGGAACTCTCAGACTTAAATTTTCCATAAAATCATTACAATTATTAATTATTGATGGTAATGGCTACCACTGTCCTCAAGCCACCATGATGGATAGTCCTTTCTCTAGGGAGCTCACGACCAAATGAATGATTACAGCTTTACATTCTGTGACTGTTTTGCCCCAGCCATTCACAGTTCCAATTAGCATTCCTGCCAGTGCACTTGCTCTTTGGTGTACAGGCAGAAAGAGGCAGAACACAAGGGGCACCGAATGCAGAAGTGTGGGGCCAAAAACAATGATCAAAGAACAGTGATGGGAACTAGCAGCTCATTTTGCTGGCCACAGATGGTCAGGGAGGAGCTCAGTTCTACATCTTACTTTTGAAAAATAAGATAAAGATCACAGGTGATAGCCTCTGCTGGTGTAAAATGGCATAGCTCCTTTCATTTCTGTGAGCTGTGTGGTTTTGAGAGTGCAGCTCTGTGCAAGTGTTGGCTTTGGTGTGTGTCAGCTGGAGACCTGGCAGTGTGCCTCTGTGTAGAGCAGGCAGCAGTGCTCCAAATCTGTGTCAGAGCTGTTTCTGAATAACCAGTACCACACACTGGTGCCAAAGGCACCCGGAGAGTTCTTCCTTACAGGGCTATTTGCTTGAGTTGATATAGGCTTCCTTGGAAGGCTTACCTATGTCTCTTCCTGCACAGGGGAGCTGCAGAACTGGAGAAAAAAGGTGGGGATTAATGTTGAACTGTAAGCACATAGTTAAATGCATTTAATTTTTAGAAGTTACATAAGGAAATAGTGTAATCCAGGGTTTAATTACGTCAGGAAAAAAACTTAAGTAATTACAGGATGCCATTGGCTGTACCATTGGGAACAGACGAATAATGATGGCCTGCCCAAAGCTGTTGTTGGCTATCTTGTCTCATGGTTTGATGTGGCAAAGAGGTTAAAAAACATTAAGTAAAATATAGTGTTTCAAACTGTTGTTGCAGCATTTAGGGATTTGGTATCTCGTGGCGAGAAAGCCTTTCAGAATACTTCATTACCATCCAACTTGACTTCCGGCATCAACACATTCAACAAAATCCTCAGTTTTGGGAAGGTAAGTCTGGATTTGCATAAATGCTGAATGTGAACATTTATGTATCTTATTTAAAGAGTTAGAAGCTCAAAGTACCAACATACAGCCTTCATTGCTTTCAGATCTCCCCTATTATATGAATTAACTTTATTCTGGGAAAAGGAAGACAGTTATTGTGGGTAGATTTTAAGCTTTGTGGTAAATTTATTAACCTCTAAGCAGAAACCAGATAAACCAGACACCATGGGACGTAATAGCATGAATTACCAAACAGTCACACACAATACCCTGAGATATTTTGCTCAAAACTTGTGTGAGTTAGGGTGTTTAGAGTGTGTTTTCTTTCACATAAAATTAAAGATACAATGTTACAGGCTTTGACATTCAATTCGTTATTTACCCACAATACTCCTGGAGTGGCATCAGAGGCACTGTGTGTTTACTATGTAGGTGTTGACTATCTATAAGAACAACTCTTTTTAACAGAAACTTGGTACCGTGTAATGGGCACTAGCATGCTTATGTTTTTGTATTAAGGCTTACAAATATTTGTAGACACATTTCTCTGTTCAACTGTTAGTATTCTCTGTGTGTGTGTGCTTGTAATGACAATGCCTTTTCTATGTCAGTACTACTACTTAAAGTCTCATCACTGTGTTTAAAACTGTCCCGGAGTATTGCTTTGAAACCACCTTTAACATGACATCTTATTTTTAGAGCCAGACCCGATATTCAACTGCAGCAAATCTCAAAGTCATTCTGTGTGAGGTGTTGTCACGATATGTAACACATCCTGATCTTGCTGAAGAGAAGATGGTAGCCAATATGCACCAGACATTCTGCTTTACTGACCTATCACTTTTAGAGTCATTTACCCAAGAGTTCAGAAGTCAGCTCTCTGAGGTAGGTGGGTCCTTTCCTAATATCTGCAGCTGGTAGCTTTGTTAGTTCACACACATTATTGCAGTGTTTGGGAGATAGAATGTGACCCCAGCTGGTAGGAATTGCTCATCTCTATACCAAAGTGCATGATGAGGCTGAGCTAATCCTTGCAAATGGAATTAGCCCAAAGACCTTGGAATTGAGTACACAGATCAGGCCGGCAAGGACACCTAGCTGTCAGCTAGTGGCTATTAAAGGTTCTCACCATGCCTAGATGTTGTTTCTCCTTATTTGCCCTGCTGCAGTGATAGGTGGATAGAACAGAGTGAAGATGTGGAGTAAATAAGAATATTTAAAGCTAGGGCAGGCAATAAATTTAATTTGTGTATTACCTCGGCTGTATAACTTCATCCAGTAACCACTGCATCTGGTCCAACAATTCATGACTGAAGCAGTGCTTGTCTTTGGGAAAGGTATATAATTAAAGCAAATGAATCCTTTAAAGGTAATACCTTCTTTTTTGCCAGGGTGAGGATTGATATTAATTTTTTCTGTATTCCTAGTCTTTGGGCTGTTTGGAACATTGTGAATTATAGGGCTTGTCTAAACAGAGAATTTATTGTACAGTCATGCATGTGAAGGTAAAGCACAGTCACCTAGTTGTTGCCTGTCACTACAGCCCTTTGAATGTATTGTTTTGTAGAGTTGCATGCAAGTGCAGTGCAAGCTGAAAAGCATAAAAAGACCCACTGGCAGAAAAGATTCTTGTTCTTAAATAATTCCTTGCATTGTTATTTGTTAAGGTGCAACACAACCCACAGTACCAGGCAGCATTCGTCAATGAAATGGTCTCATTTCTAAACCTCATCTCCCAAGTGCAGAATGATGCCTCCCTGTGGCACCTTCTTTTGCTGGCCCCAGATGTGTTTCAGGGCACCATGCAACTGCAAGACATAATTGATTTTCTTCAGAACCCAAGCAGGTAAAAATACAGAAAATGCCAGGAGAAGCACTGGAAGTTGGAGGGTTTGTGGATTGAACTGTAAGGACACCACCTCTCATCTTGAAGAAAGGGCGTTGGCTTGAAAGCATCATTTATTTGGGGGATGATAAGGTTCCATACGAATGCATCTCTAATGGTCTCTATGGACAGTAAGCAGTGTTTTGATTGTCAATGACTGTTGTGTCAGTTTTTAAATGAGAGCTTGCTATGAACTCTTAGTTTCTTCCAGCCTGCTTACAGACATTGTCATGCCCATGTGCAGATAGAAAAGGTGGTGAATAACAGCCACTGCCTTTGGTTGAAGAAAAGCCTTTCTGTCTGGATAGTTGTTTTGCTAAAGCAAGCAACTGTCTGTTTCTTTCCAGAAAAGCATATTGCCAAATTCAAATTGCTTTGGAACACCTCAAGCATTTGTAGGGGAGTCATAAGTTCTTTTTTGTTGGTTGTATTCTTTTTAAATTGATTACCTGACTTATTGATGTTTGAGCTTTCAAGATGGGTCCCAAGAAAGCAGAGAAAAGAGGAAGCCTGGTTTTTAGCTTAAAGGGATTTGAATATGTTTGACTTTAACAAGAAAGTACCAGTTATGTTCTTTCTCAATATGAAGCAGATCTGGCTTAGCTCCATTAATTAACTGTGCTGAAATACTTGATGCTGTATGCAGCTAGATCAATAAAAACTCTTCTAAAATGGGCTTAGCCTTTAAATACCTTTTCTGGTCTGTAGCTGGGCTAAACTCTCACTGATCTCTTGAAGGCTTGAGTTACTCAAGAGATTAGGGGTCTCTGTCTCAAATCATCTACTGCCTGTGTTATTGACACTGCTATAAATTATTCTGAATAGTCCACTTGTTACAGCAAGCACCTGTCTTCAGACTTTTCCTTGGATGCGTGAGCAGTTGGGTAAAGATTCCAAGAGAGGTTGTAGATACTTTGCCACTTTGATTATGTCCAGGCACAGAGGGACTCACTTTTCATCACTGGCATGTTGCCAAGGCACTTAAAGCCCCATGCATTTAATACTTAGGTAATTTGACATACTGCATTGTGGGAATTATTTGTAAGTTTTAATGTCTTTATCCTTAGAAGAGTCAGTACCAGTGCGGCAAAAATTTTGATTTTAGTCAGAGATGTTTTGTCCATGCTGTTGTTTCAGTCACAGGATCATTGCATTTGTTTGCATTTACTGGCTTTCAGAATCAAACCTGAAGAACCAGCACTGAGTGCCCAGCAAGAATTAGTATTTACTGTGCTTTTCTTCTTTGCGCTACAGTTTATCATAGGCACAACAAAGAGACACACAGAATTTCACCACCAGAAGTGTGCAGCGCTTTTATGCCTAGCATCTGGCAGTGTTAAGTTCATGAGTTACTACAACGAGATTGCACAAATAATATGTTTAATGATGCTTACAAAAGCACATCTTAGCAAGTCTGGCCATGTCTGTTACTAATGTAGTACTGATCTCCTAAAAGAAAATTCTGTCCAGGGAATTTTCTTGTAGTATAGATATGAAGATTCAGAAGAAAAGGACTTTTGCTTATTGTGGCATTGGAATTAATCACGTGATGAACACCAACTGCTGTGAAACAGTGACTTCAAAGTCATGAATTCTATAGAAAGTTTAGGAGAACATTTTATTGCACACACAAACCTGGTTTACAGGCTGAATTCACAAATGCTCCTGTTTGTTGCTTTAAGATAGCTTTTCAGATAAACATGTAAGCTGAACTTTTTCTCTAAAGGAAATGTCTGTAAAAGCCTTGCAAGGCTGAAAAAAAAGGCCAACACCACCACTTGCATCGATAGGATCATAGAACGGTTTGGGTTGGAAGGGTCTGACAAAGGTCATCTAGTCCAACCCTCCTGCATGAGCAGGGACACCTTCAATTAGATCAGGTTGCCCAGAACTGCATCCAGCCTGGTCTTGAATGTCTCCAGGGATGGTGCACCCACTACCTCTTTGGGCATGTCTGCTACCTTCTGATCTGTATGATATGCATCCACTTTTGGCAATCCTATGCCTCTCTCCTCCTTGGCTCTGCCATTGCTCAACTAAACATGTCATTTATAACTGCAGTTTCTTCCCCCTCTAAAACTCTTACTAACAAGCACAACTACAGAATGGAAATGGTGAGCACCAAGTCCATGAAACCTGCACGGAGACATTTTGTTAAACGAGGAGAAAAGGGTTCCCTGGTGCTCTGTAAGTTGCCACTGAAATCAGCTCAGCTAGCTTCTTTGTGTGTCAGCTGCAGAACCTCAGGCAGGAGAGAGATCATGCATTTCACAGTGACCCTGTGCCTGCAGTGAAAAGCTGCTCTTTATATGTGAGAAGCAAAAGGGGCTAATAATCACCATGAAGTTTTCAGTAACCTGCACACAGTGAGCAGACTTTTAAATTACTTCCTCTGTGATACAATATGCCTGATTATCAGCTTATTCTTTCCTAAGACTGAAAAGCATACCTTGCTTCCCTGTCAGCCTGATTATTACAGTATAAAAGAGGAAAGAAGGAGAACAGGAAATGCTAACAGTTATTTGTGATCGCTTCTTCCTTCCACAGATGTTGTTCCCTAGGGATCCCTGCTCAACCTGGAGTCTTGTCTGCTTGTTTCTTGGTTTCTCTTAGGAAGAGATTCACAGCAGCAGTGCATCACTTGGCTGGCATATCACCTGGGTGTTTTCTAAGACCGTTTGTGAGGATTTAAGTGGTTAAAATCTATAGATTTTACATAACCTTTTGAAAAAGTACTCCTAATGAGTACCACACATCTGTGCTACTATACTACCATGGCTTTCCCATCAAAGCCCATTGTATTTGTATTTTGTGCATGATCAAACAGATAATTCAAAGTCTCGTGTGTCAGTCATCTTAAGAATGATAGGCTGTACTCCAGCTTGAATACTTGTTTTATTTCTTTTCATAAACCTGGATGTGTGCTTGTTTTTCCTTTAGCATTCCGCTGGCAGCTGAGAATGTCCCTGCATCACTTGTGACTGATGATAGATTCAAAACTAATCAGAATGGGGTTAGAGATCTTTCATATTCCCTGAGCTGCTTGGAGCAAGGTAAGACTCTTCCTAGGTGGAGGGATGATGGTAGAGCGGTAGATGTAGTTTTTCTTGATTTCAGTAAGGCATTTGATACTGTCTCCCACAGCATCCTCACAGATAAGCTAAGGAAGTGTGGGCTTGACGATCAAGTAGTGAGGTGGATCGAGAACTGGTTGAGAGGAAGAAGGCAGAGAGTTGTGGTCAATGGCGCAGAATCTAGCTGGAGGTCTGTGACTAGTGGAGTTCCTCAGGGGTCGGTGCTGGGACCGGTGCTGTTTAATATTTTCATCAATGACCTGGATGAGGGAACTGAGTGCACCCTCAGCAAGTTTGCTGATGACACAAAACTGGGAGGAGTGGCTGACACACCAGAGGACTGTGCTGCCATTCAGCGAGACCTGGACAGGCTGGAGAGTTGGGCGGGGAGAAACTTGATGAAATTTAACAAGGGCAAGTGTAGAGTCTTGCATCTGGGGAAGAACAACCCCATGTACCAGTACAGGTTGGGGGTTGACCTGCTGGAAAGTAGTGAAGGGGAAAGGGACCTGGGGGTCCTGGTGGATAGGAGGATGACCATGAGCCAGCAATGTGCTCTTGTGGCCAAGAAGGCAAATGGCATCTTAGGGTGCATTAGAAAGGGAGTGGTTAGTAGGTCAAGAGAGGTTCTCCTCCCCCTCTACTCAGCCTTGGTGAGGCCGCATCTGGAATATTGCGTCCAGTTCTGGGCCCCTCTGTTCAAGAAGGACAGGGAATTGCTTGAAGGAGTCCAGCGCAGAGCCACAAAGATGATTAAGGGAGTGGAACATCTCCCTTATGAGGAGAGGCTGAGGGAGCTGGGTCTCTTTAGCTTGGAGAAGAGGAGACTGAGGGGTGACCTCATCAATGTTTACAAATATGTAAAGGGTAGGTGTCAGGATGATGGAGCTAGGCTTTTTTCAGTGATATCCAGTGATAGGACAAGGGGCAATGGGCGTAAACTGGAACATAGGAAGTTCCACGTTAACATGAGGAAGAACTTCTTTACTGTAAGAGTGACAGAGCACTGGAACAGGTTGCCCAGGGGGGTTGTGGAGTCTCCTACACTGGAGATATTTAAGGCCCGCCTGGACAAGTTCCTGTGTGATGTACTGTAGGTTACCCTGCTCTTGCAGGGGGGTTGGACTAGATGATCTTTTTAGGTCCCTTCCAACCCTTGGGATTCTGTGATTCTGTGATAGGCATATCTGTGCTGAAAACCTGTGGTGTTGAGCAGAAGCAGACTCCAGGCTAATACATAACCATATAGATTGCATACTGTTCAGGGCTCAACATAATGAAATCTTTCAACTTTTTACAAATGTGATTAAAATACCTCATTTCAAATGGGGAAGCAAAAATCTTTGTTAATACACTGAATGAACATGAATTTGCAGTCTCAGTGGACATGGGGAGTTGTCATTTTTTATCTTGATTTTTTGGGGGTGAGAAAGTGTCAAAATCTGCCTGTAGTTGTGGGCTTTGTCAAGCTCACCTCAGTACATCAAGGTAGGGGCTGGGGCTAGAATGCATAACAAGCAGTATTCATCAGAATTAGCCATTCCTCTAAACCCCTGTCAGTTTATAGCAGAGGCAGAATCTTGATGTCCACCTCTAACTGAAGTTATGTGAATAGGCAAGGGAATGGTATAGCATTTAGATGCTACAAGGGTCAGATGGGTAAATGCTATCCATTCTCTACTTGTTTCATGGAGGTTGTGGCAGTTGAGGGGAATAAAAAGAAAGATTAATGCAATTCAAGTAAGGAGGACATGGAGATGTGTCTTGTGAGAGGAATGGACACTTGGGGATATCAAGATGAATGTAAAAGGCTATGAGAGACATAAATGATGCTGCAGACAAAGACTACATTGCGAGTAGTAAAAAGTGATTCCCAGATGAAGGGAAAGAAACAAGCTGCATAACTGATGGCAAAGTGGTTCTAAAGCAGGAAGAGAGCTCCATTAGCACCCAGATCACAGGGGCATTGAGCTGTTCCTGAGACGGAAAATCGTTTCTACAGTGGTAGATAGCATCCTGACTTTGTTCAGAAGGCCCGTAAGAGTTACACCCCAAAAAAATACCCAAATTTCTAACCAGCATCTTGTGTCTTGTTATAGGAGCCTAACTTCATACATGCATGTTATCCTAGACAGATTTGCGATGCAGCTTTTCTCAGTTTCCAAAGTAATGTGATCTTTCCTCTTTACATATTTGTTCTAGATAAAGAAAAAGATTTGGTGACCAGATATATTTGCAATCCCTTTGTTAACTGGAAAGACAGTTGGACTTTAGTATCTGGATTGGAGGAAGTTCTGAGGTAAGATATTATCTAAAGGGATATTACTAACAGTATAATTCATATCTATGATCTTTACTCTAAATCACCTTACATTTCCACTCGCATTGATTTCACATTCACTAAAATGCTTTTTTGTTCCCCTCCAGAAAAATAAAGTCGCCAGAGATTGGTGGAAAAGACTCCAAGATGTCCATTAATTTGAATGAGTTAGAAGCCATACAAAAGTCTCTACATCCTTTAAAAGGCTTTGAGAAAAAAATGAATAGAAGTGAATTAAAAAGCTTAAATCTATTCAGAAATTTGAAGAATGAAACATTACAGAAATTGTATGCAATTCTTGAACTGGGAATGAATCCAAATCATGATTATAAATTAAAGGAACCATATAATAAGGAAATAACTGATGAAATCTATAACTTCACATCAATGCAATTACAGAGTGACTTTAATGGGACTTCCATTTTCAATATAATGACCCAGTGGAAAGAAATTCAGAATGCTTTAAAATTAGCTACAAGGATTTGGAATCCAGTTCTGCTAAATACTTCTAATTTTAGTGCAGCGCACACTAAGGATGCTCTCAAATTTTTGCTCTCCACTAGCGTGCCATCCTCTCTGGAAGACTTCAGAGACGGTTTAAATGGAATGCAAGAAGTGTCATCTTTGTTTTCTGGTGATCTCCTGAAGCCTGTGTCCTACAGAAACTTTCCAGACCAGCTCCTAGCTCTCCAGAAGCTGTTTTTTATAATGACAGACAAAACCATAGGTTATCAGTACCTACTCATGCCTGTGTTTGAGCTGATGCAGAAAGTAGAAAGCTCCATGGGTGAGGCCTGGTGGGATGAGTTGAATGCCTACTGGCGCTTTGGGGAGAAACTGAGATCAATGAAGTGGAATAACACAGGCATCAGAGCCTATGGGCAGTTTTTAGATGTATTAAATAGCCATTTTCAAAAGCTCAATAATAATTCAAATACTGCTTTCAGTGAGCAATTGGATCAACTGTCAGAATTTATAACAGCCATGTTTAAAGAGTTTGGGGAAAACTCTGAAGTAGCCAATATCTCACTAGTCACTCAAGCCATACAAAAGACCTTGTACATATTAAAAGACTTACAACTGAATTATAATGTCAGCAAATTAAAATCTATAGATCTTTTCTTTAATTTTGACAATAAAACCTTTGAAAGCTTGTCTGAACTTCTGAGGACAGCAATGAAAATCCTTCATTATACAAGTGCCAGGGAAGCTTCCAGTGAAGAAATAATGAACCCTGTCTATAACCTAACACGTCTTCTACTACAGGAGTTCAGCCACTCTTCCTTACAGCACAATACTGCACTAGAGGCTAACATTTGGCAGTTTTTGCATTTAGCCTTGAGGCCTTTCCTTGAGAACAACAACAACGGTTATGGGCCATCCCAGAACTGCTCTGCTCAAGACATACTCCACATAACGCTAGAGATGCTGTTTGAAAACACCACTCTAAGTGAGTCCTTAGCCAGGAGCCCCTGCAAAGCCCTCTTTGATTCTGTGGTCATGGAGGCTGGAACAGTGCAGAATGACACCTTTACAGACATGTTCTGGCAGGCCTTAGCCAACCTGAAACTGTCTCCAGAGTTCACTGTTTTCTACAAGAACAGCAGTGGCCACTTTTCCAAGGAGCTGTCATGCATCGTCCAGTCTCTGCAGTTTTCTCTGAGCTTCCTTTCTGAATTAAGCGTTGTTTCTGAGCTGGAAAGCTTTTGGGTAGAGGAGAAGGCAAGAGCTCTGGCTGCTTTCACAGAGGGGTTATTGCAGAGTGATGCTTCCTGCCCTATCCCAGTCCAGGATGTGCGAGATGTGCTCCCATCTCAGCTTTTGAACATGATCGTTCCTCACATGCTGAATGAAACAGTACTGAACCCCCTAAATTTCTCTGACAGCTTTACAGACTGGAATAGGCTGCCTGTGTTTTCCCATCTGTTATTGACTCTTTCCATGAGGAACAACAGTATATATGAACTGCTACAGGTGGGCAGAAAAGCTTCCAACCAGTCGGAGTGGGGACATTTCTCACAGCTGTGGCATGCCGCTGGCAACGTGTTGACCACCAAATGGAACCTAACAGAAGTGGATGAATACATGAAACTCCTGGAAGTTGTGAGGAAAGCTCTGATTCTTGTGGACTTTGGGGTGGATCCTGGGAAAACATTAGTAGATCAGACCTTTCACAGTTCTAATGGCGGAATTAAATCCTCAGATCTGGATGATTTGTATAGTTCCTTAAACCTCTTTTTCAATTCCACTTCTCCCACAAACAGTACTCTGGACCTAGAAAGAATATTTCCAGAAATACTACCACTGTATGAAAGTGGTGGTGAAGGATTGTTCTTCCCCTATCCATACGGAAAAGAAAATCAAGATATTCTAACCATGGCTGCAGTGATTTGGAATCGGATAATTCTAAACGGGACTCATTTTAATACAGAGAAAGCATGGGAGGCTATCAAGATGATTGTGCTTCATGAAATCTCTCTTGAAGACATTGAAAATTTTCTCAGCACAAATGAAAAAGTGTTGTCATTATTTTCTGACTTCTTCTTGACGCCTGTAACATCTGAACATTTTGCAGAACAGCTCTTGTCCCTTGAGCAGCTTCTTGCTACCCTGGCAAATGTGAATTCCAGTGGTCATTATCTGCTGGTCTCTTCTTTATCTGTGCTAATGGAGAAACTCCAGAGTTCCCCTCATGAAAGGCAGGCAAATGAACTTCGTGCTTTCTTGCATATTGCTGAAGTACTCCAGTCCATGAACTGGGATAGTACAGATGACCTCATTTCCCAGTTACTTCTAGACATGCTGCAAGATCAGTTCACTACTACAAAAGATTACTCCAGTCTTCCTTTCAGCAAGGAACTGGAGCAGCTGATAAACTTTGCATTCTCCATGTTTGAGCTGTATGTTGAAGACGACTCCAGAGGAACCAATATCTTCACATACTTGCAGGCCATGCAAAGGGGTAGCTTGATTTTGAAAGGTTTGCAGAAAAACTATAACATCAGTGAGCTTGAAACTATCAACCTATTGTTTAATTTTTACAGTAACTATACCCAGAGACTGATTGAAATATGGAGAGCAGGAATGGAAGTCCTTCATGATGTCAACTTAAACAAACCGTTTGAAGAAAAAATGGACGTTGTCTATAATTTCTCACATTTGCTGCTGCAGGAGGAGATCAGGTGGTCTTCCTTACAGCACAATACTGCACTAGAGGCTAACATTTGGCAGTTTTTGCATTTAGCCTTGAGGCCTTTCCTTGAGAACAACAACAACGGTTATGGGCCATCCCAGAACTGCTCTGCTCAAGACATACTCCACATAACGCTAGAGATGCTGTTTGAAAACACCACTCTAAGTGAGTCCTTAGCCAGGAGCCCCTGCAAAGCCCTCTTTGATTCTGTGGTCATGGAGGCTGGAACAGTGCAGAATGACACCTTTACAGACATGTTCTGGCAGGCCTTAGCCAACCTGAAACTGTCTCCAGAGTTCACTGTTTTCTACAAGAACAGCAGTGGCCACTTTTCCAAGGAGCTGTCATGCATCATCCAGTCTCTGCAGTTTTCTCTGAGCTTCCTTTCTGAATTAAGCGTTGTTTCTGAGCTGGAAAGCTTTTGGGTAGAGGAGAAGGCAAGAGCTCTGGCTGCTTTCACAGAGGGGTTATTGCAGAGTGATGCTTCCTGCCCTATCCCAGTCCAGGATGTGCGAGATGTGCTCCCATCTCAGCTTTTGAACATGATCGTTCCTCACATGCTGAATGAAACAGTACTGAACCCCCTAAATTTCTCTGACAGCTTAGCAGGCTGGAACAACCTGTCCAGACTCTTAAGTGTGACACAGGATGAGCTCCACATGAACGACCTGCTGCAGAAACTTCAAGGCACCTTCAGCCTCACCAAATGGAGTTATTACTCAAGCTTCTGGGATGTGGTTGACAGTTTCCTTAACACCCAAATGAATCTAACTGAAGCGTCTGTCTTTGCAAAGTTGTTGGAGGCAGTGGTAAATAACTCTGCCAATGACGTGTCAGCTCTAGAAATCACAGAACCCATTCATTACGTTCTCAAGAGGCTGAACTTCTCTGATCTGCTAAATGAATTCAATATAAGTTCCAATTCGGCTTTTCTCTCTAACAAAGCTAGTTTTGACACTGTGATGGATATTGTCACTCATCACTTCATTGTCATGGCAGAAAACCTCTACAACAAGACTGTACCTTGGACTCAGAGTGACCATTCTCTGTCACCAACCAATTTGATCACACGGTAAGTTTGTTTTTTGGGTATCGCAATAGCATGTATGGGTAGTGACCACCATTCTCATTCCATGACAAGTATGTAATTTTCTTCCGTTGGAGCACCTTAAGCCTGCAATCACATAATTTAGGAGACTAGCTATAAAGTGGGTTAAATTGAAAAAGAAGAAATTTGTCCTTGAACTGAACGTACAGCTAAAAGTGGGACTTTCAAAAATCTTCTGGTTTAGGGTGTATCAGTTCACAGTGAAAGCAGAATCCTGTAGGAGGTTTGCTACCAGTGGTAAACTCTTTGGAAACCTCTTCTTTATGGTAAAACTCTCTAATTTTTGATTCTCAGTCTCCCCTAGGCATTACTTTCCAACTTTTCCTTGGATCCACAGTGAACCTTTCAAGTGTGTTTTCTTATACATATGGTTTGAGAGTGAATGACAGTTTTGGGAGATGAAAGTAATAAGAATTGATGAAATATAATTGGGAGGATACCCACTTAGGAGGTGTCATGGGAGACAGATGGCTTCATCTGGAATTCTTATTTACACTGCCAAGGAGCAGCATCTACACAGCTGACAAGTTGCTCACTAGTGCACCTTGCCCCTGAAAGAAAAGCTGGTTTAAAACCCTATCTTATTTTTCAGATTTCTGTTTTTAGAATTTGAAAACACCATCTTACAGGTGACAGTGAATAATAGCTATAACCCCTACCTGACGTGTTTAATAAATACCACTGAAGTTGAAGACAGCAAATTGACAGGTAATCATGATTTCATTAATGTTGTGGGACCTCAGCTGGAATATGTTGTGCCTGTCTTTCCAAAGTGCTTTGTCTAATGCTGAGAAGGAATGTTGCTACACTATTTTGCCTGCTGGCAATTAACTGAAGCTGTGAGACTTCAGGACACAGACTCCTTTTTTTGTTTGAGTTATGTCACATTGTGAATATAAGTTTTCCATCCAACTCTATCCAGAAGGCATGTCTACTCTTCGTGATGTGTTGACAGGTTGCTGACAGTCAGATAAAGAAATCTTACAAATAAGAAACCTATATTCCCTTCACAGCTTTATGTACCTGTAAGATGACAGGAGTTATTTTTGAGAGTTAACATGGTATTTCTCATAGATATTCATCATATCAGCTTATTGTAGAACCTGAGAGGTTTATCTGCTCACAGAATATAGCTACAGCATGTGCTCTGAAGGTTGCTGTCAGAAGTTCTGTTATCAATGGGGTGTGGATTTCTTTCAGACCAGAGCACCCACTCAGACTGGATCCATTATAATCCGGATTACAACCTGGGTCTTGGTCTGTGATTTCAGAGGCCATGACAATGATTTTTCAGAAGCCATGACATGATTTTGAGCTGTGACAATTTGGTGGAAAATATCAATGATCAGTAGGCCTCAGGATAAAAGTGCTGATATTCCCATCTGCAAAGTATCTGCAAGTCTGGTGATTTTGTCTCTAGTAACTTTTGTTTTCTTCCTTGCACAGAAAACATCACACTACTTTTGAAGCAAACTCATCTGAAAAAGAACTCTTTTATGCAAAATAATACCTCTCAGAAACATTCATCCATACCAGAGCTCCTGAAGCTAAAAGTGAGTCTGCTTAAAATGCTGACTTGAAGGACATCATGCAGTGATACATGAATGTGCAATGGAGGTTTTGAAAAACAGCATATAGAAAAAAAGTTTCTAAAAATAATAGCTGATAAAAACTAGAACTGAAATTCTCTTTTCTGCCTGCTGCCTGTATTTAAAGGTCACCATCAAAATGGGCTGAGGATCTTGTCCTTATATGAGTCCCTAACAAGCATACACCCGTTTTTCTGAGAAGGCAGAGGTGTTTCTGTCTTTCCACTTTGTTGGCAAGAGTGGCTTCTGGTTTTCACCAGCCATCCCAAAAGAATGAGCACTGCATAGGTTGCCAGTGGCAGCATATTCCTCATAACTCAGTATAACAGTAGTTTTAAAGTTCAGTACACTGAGATTTAGCAAACCATTGTGAAGAGCAGAGATCATTCTGGGATGTCTCAGCTTCATTTGAGGTGTAGGGAGGATTTTTTGAAGGCACAGAGGTAGGATACCTCTGCCCTGATGAAAATCAGTGGAATTGTTCATGCCCAGCTGGTAGTTTTAAACATGGTTTAGTTACCACATGTCCAAGTCCCCGCATGCTTCCTTTATCCCTAGATGTCTCACAGCACCATAATGGTTTCTGAGATTAAGCACCTAAGCTAGTGACTCAGGGATTTCCCTCACCAGCTTTTGATTTGGCAATGCCTCATTTGAATAAAATGCTTCTTATGCCATATGTATGTCCATGACTGCAGTAATAACATGCATGCACTTTATTGTGTTAAAAAATAGAATCTAGAACTCTTTCTTTTAAAACAAACAAGGTAACAGTATGCAATGCTGTTACTGCTTAATATATCTGTAGCAATAATATGACAAGCTGCAGTGTGACAGATAGAGATAGGAACAACCAGAAAACAGTCCTTGCCATGAGACACTGATAATGTAAATGCTGATATCAGACAAGAGGGAAGCCCATAATAGCAGGGTAGGCAAAGGACTATAATTTTACACAAGTTGGCAGATGTGGAAGTCCTGACTTGTAGCCACCTGTGTTTCATACGCTGTAGTACTGTTGACCAGGTGGCATCTGAAAAGTTAAACCTGTTGCATGAGGTAGATTTATTTGGTCTCTGGGAAGATTAATTAGTCAGCAGGTTAAGTCCAAATGGACTATTGCTGTGTATGCATGTTGGGCAGGGGAAATGATATGTTAAGGCTTGCAAGGTTTATAGATCCTGTGCAATGTTGCGTAGCCAGATCTTCTACAAACTCATGTAGGAATGATTGTTACAAACTAGAGACATTTTGAATGAACTAAAAATTTAATACATATTTTTAGTCCTAAAGAAAAATGGAAAGGGACAGCTAGAGTTTTAAAAATCTGCCTTTTATAATTCTGTCACCTAAATGGTGTTTGTGCATTTGTTTTCCTTTTCACAATTTCTTTTAAAGATATCTCGCCTCCGGGATCTGACGACAATTCTTTGTGACTATGAGGGCTTTAAGTCAATACAGGACATCTGCCATCTCCCTAATGTTAGTTTTGCAGAACTGTGTGAACAGAGTCAATCTTATGCACAGCTCCTCCACACTATTGAACTGAGCAATCAAGTTGTGACCAATGTACTGAATCACAGAAGAATCTCCCAGGAGCTTCAAAATGTACTTATTGGGGATGCCACGAACATCCAGACACAAATGAAATGGTGAGGTTCTCACTCTGCCTTAAACTGCTTTAGTATTCTGTTCATGAAATGGCTTCTTGTCTTTACATATTCTTAATTTTGTTGGTGGTTTTCTTTTTTTCTGATTTAGGTTTCAAGAAAGTGTACCAGAAATTGCTTTCTTTCAAGAGATTCCTCAATATATGACTGCTTTGAATTCTATATTGAACATCACTGAGAATTTAACATACTCTAACAAGCAAGGTAGTTTTCTGTATTTACTTTACAATGTGGGCAAACATGATTATTGGTACCATACTTTCTGCTGAAAATCCCAAGGTTTCCTTAGCTGCCAGGGAGAAGTGCTATTAATGAAATAACCATACACCAGGTCCTTGGGATCTTTTATCTAGAGTAATTCTGAAGCCTGTTCTATATCACCCTTTGTTTCCCGTACAGCCCAAATAGTTGTTTGTGCTGCAAGTCCTTGTCTTTGAGCAACTTTTGCCATCACTAGACCTGTCAACTTCAGCCCACAAATCAGACTTCAAAACCTAGGAAATATGACTGAAGTTTGAAAGTTTTGGGGTTTTTTATCAGCAGCTATGTACCACACTTTCATACTTCACCTAAAGTCCTTTCTGCGTCCTTAAGTTAGCTGTACGTCTGGAGAAAGCAATTACATTAATTGCTCTGTGATTGTTCTTTACAGAAAAGTTAAGAGATGTGTTTAAAAATGTGGACCAGCTCAAAGAAGATCTCAAAAACACAACAGGAATGTCCGCAGCCAGTATTGATGCTCTTCTGGAAGCATCTCTCCCAGAAAACAGCAGTCAGGTAAGTTTGTGGTCATCCTTGCGCGAGGTCTTGTTGCTTTCTTGCTCTCAGACCATGAAAACCAGAATTTGCTAGTGAATACAGCTAAGCAGATCAGTGCATGCATGACAACACAAAGAGAGATGGATGATTCCATAGGGATAGACAGCATAGCATGTTATGGATCAAAATGGCCACCAGAAGTGCAGTAAGAGCAGTCATTGTCATCAGTCCAGCCATAGGAGACCTATAGCTATATGGTCTCTTTGGCTGTCACCAGCAGCTGGTATGTAGCCAGGCACTGCCTGGTGAGTGATTGATCTGCTGCAAGAGGCCAGTTCACTATAGCAGACTAATGAGGACTGAGTGGGATCATTGGTGGGGTCTTCAGTGCTGAGAAATCGTTGTGGTCCAGATGGAAAAGCACGCTTCTAACCATGTGAGAGAACTCAGGATCCAGAAATAACCTCCCATAATAAGGGATGAGCTTGTCTTCCTCAGCTGTCTGCACAAATACAAGCTCCAGATGCTTTTCCCCTTCCCAACCATCTTGTCTGGACTGAGCACACTCTTTTCCAAACTTCACATGCATCGGTTGATGGGAAATTGAAGCCACAAAAGCTTTTACTACTATGCAAGCTGGGCAGTAAAACAAATCCTTAGGATTTGTCCCTTGGAGCAGGAGTAATGGGTTATGCATTTTCTGCTTCTCGGAGTTGAAATATGACCCTGTGGAAAGAACAACAGCGAGGCAAGATTAATCCATGCATACTAGAGTGAGCAGTCTACCCCTTAACAAATCTTTTCTTTCTTTGTGCAAACACAGCTCATTTCTCAGATCCTCCATCTGGAGTCTTGTAGAGTCCATCCTGCTGACCCACAGCTGCAAACAGTAGTGAAGAAGTTCTGCAATCACTCTCTTTCAGAGAGGACTCGTGAGATGTACATCCTGGGGGTCACTCTGTTGCGACACTTAGACATTTACAATTTCTTATACAAGGTTAGTGCTGGATTTGTAGAGTGCTTTCTGTAGTCTTTGCTGCATGTAGTGGCTGAAAGGTCATAAAATACCATTGCAGTGGCCAGAAGCGATGCTGATTTACACAAGCCAAAGATCAGGCTTTGCTCATGCAGTGATTTTTATTGCATATCCATGCTGTGACAGTGTGGATATAAATGAGGATCCCAGCTGGTGTAAACCAGCTAACCTCATTGAAAGGCACTGGACCTACTCTAAATGCCTCCCTATCGTATATCATTTATATGCTGCACAACCTCTTGAACATTCCCCTCTGCCTTCAGGCTTCCCAAAAAATAAGGCACTGGGCTAAATGTTTTATTCCTTGGAAAGGGAAGGCCTGGAAAATTTCCTGTAAAATACATGTTCCCAATCTAGTTGGCACTACTAAGTTAATAAACTATTCAAATATTCTATGCATACAACCATAGAAATAGCATGTAAAAATACTGTTCACAGAGAAGTGCATATTGAATCTGTGTTTAAAAAAGCTACAAAAGTGATCCTGGGGAAGAAGATCTATTAAATGAGAATGAATTTGACTCAGGCCAAAAGTCATTTGCAGTGTTTGACATCTATGTTGTGCAAAATGCTACCTCACAGAGACTTGGATTATGTTCCAGCCAATATGTGGTACACATTTCCCAACTGTAGGTGTTTGGAAACATGCACTGTTCAGGATATGCAATATTCAGGGGAGTGTTTTCAAAAGCACTTGGGGATTTAGGAATACAAATCCCATTCATTTCATATGGGACATCCCCTCCCTAAGCCTCCTTACAGATTTGTAAATCCCACAATCTTTGTCTTGGAATTAACACAATACACGTATGTGCTCCCAGATTCCTGCTAATCATAACTGATTTCCTTCCTGCCTCTTGTAGATGTTTTTCCCTAAGGAACTTCAGAAACCCATGGACACGATGTTAGGTCTTCTGACGAAAGTGAAATATTTCAGAAACCAGGTTGAATCTGATGTTGATCCATTACTACAAGCTATTCATTCACTGAAAAAGCTCCGGCAGTCTAGAAACATGCCACTGACTAAGGTATGTGTAGACTGCATGTGCTTTGGAGGCAAAACACCACTGGAACAGTTTCCACAGTAATTAGAAGCTAAAGGTGTGTTAAATCATAGATTACTGAATCTCTTTTAAAGCAGCAGTGTTCTAAGGATCTCTTTCAAATTTATACATTGCCTGCTTGGGAGAGCCTTGATTTGGAGCAGTGGGACTGCCATTTGCTCATCACAGGAGGGACACTAGGTACATGTGCCATGAGAGGGACAGCAAGAACTGGTAGAGATGAACAAGAAAGCAGTGTAAAATGTCAGTCCTTGCCTTCAAATTCTGTTGTTTCTTTTTTCTCTCAGAGTGGGATGCTTTTCATGTGCAGGATTTTGTCTTTTTTGCAGGCATTATTTAAACCAAACAATTTGGGAATAACACGTGGCACATTTAAGTCAATGTCAAAAGTTCTCTGCAACCAGGACATCACACCCCTGTTTTTTGAGTCCTTGCTTCCAGATTTTGGAGACCCTGTAAGCAACAGTTCTAATGTAGAGGATGTCTACATCCAAAAGATGATGAGGAAATACGGGATTCCACAGGACTCCAGTAAGTCTGGCTTTTCCTTAAGGCAAAAACATTTCAGAGCCAAATTCTACTCTTTCCAGAGAGATACAGTGCTGACCTGTTCCCCTGTGTGTCTTTGGAGGGCTGTAAGTGCTCATTATTTATGCTAGCAGAAGTTCTGGGGGTTTATTTTCATTAATGTTAAAAGGAAAACAACCTATGTAGCAGAGCAGTACTTGACACTGCACTGTTTCCCATTTGTTGATGATCTGGTCTTGGGGCTTGACAGGTCACTGCTTTTTCTTGATGTGTAGTTTTTCCAACCCTGCTGACATTATTAGCTCCTCTGAGTTCACAAAACTCCATTTAACCTTCAAGCAGAGAATCTTGGCTCAAACAGTGAGAATGTTGTTGTTTTGAGTTCAGCACCAGGAGATCTTAGGAGTGGACTGCTTTTGTTAAGACACATTATAACAGTCAGTGAAGAGGGCCCTGAAGTCATTCACTGGACACAGCCACAAACTGGGCAGATGGAAAAAACCACACTGGTAGCTTTCTCATGTCTGGTCTATTTGTGCTCTGTGCAATTTGTTTGCTTTTGTTCCCTTGCAGCACCATTTTGCTTATCCTTTTACCTGGACTTGGTCAAGACCCCAACTGGAGCTTTAATTTGGTCTTTTTTAAAACCTATGATTTTTGGGAAGATCCTTTACACACCAGATACTGTAGAAACTCGAGCAATCATGGGAAAGGTATGTCTCTTTTTATAGTGTATCAGATTATGCCCACTCAAAAAGACTGTAATTTATCTGGCACAGGCTTGTTCCTCTGAGAGGCACAAGTTTGTTTTCTGACTGTTTGGAGTATTAGTGAAATTATCCTTTCCTAGTTGCCTTGCTGGTCATATGAGTCATCTTTTGTCTTTGAAAAAATCTTACCTCCAAAAATATTGCTGTTGGTCTAATATTTAAATTATTTTTTTTAAGGCTTTCAGTTTATGAAGTTTCACCCCCATGTTTTCAGCCAATAATAGATATGTCCCAGGACAAATGCTGTAACCAGTATTGTTTGCAAGCAGACCAGTGGCAGTAGGAGAGCTGATATCCAAGGCATGCTCCAAATGCCACATACGAGGCCAATTTTTTAAGTACTTGCATCCAAATTTAGTTTGTTTAGGGGCATTTTGCCAAACAGATAGGATGCTAAGAAAAATTGTGAGGAAACCAAATCTGGTCTTAGCTGTTTTATTGATTTATTTATTATTTAAAAGCTATAAGGTAATGAATAAATGAATCCTTGTATGTTGTGGGCTTTTCTGTAGTCTAATGCAACCTTGGAGCAGATGGCTGATCTAGCCCTGAAGTCCCAAGAGTGGCTGGACAAGTCTCCTGGCATCATGAATTCACTGACTAAGTTAAACCAGACAGTTCCGATGATCAAGGTATGATATCACGCCTGCCCCATCTCTATTACAGGAGTGAATGGGGGGATGGATTTCTTCACTGAAAGTGGGGTTCCAGGGACCTCAGGGACATTGTAGGTCAGCTGGGAAGACCTTTCTCAGGCTTTTGACCTGGACGTCACAGTTTCTGTGCCTGCCTGCCTGTTCCTGCAACAGAAATACTCCTGACACACCTTTCCATGCAGACTCTCTTTCTGAAATTATCTGTTTGTAATATGGCCATGCTGAGGCCTGCTGGAGGGCTCAGATGAGCAGAGAATGCTCTTCAGTTTGTAAATTAACTTTCTGCTTGATGGAGTGATCCACCCAGGCAAGACCAGGCAAGAAATGACTTTTTCAGAAAATGAAACAGTATCTATAATAAGCATGTAGCTCTGGGTACACACATAAGAGCTAGAAGATGCCTTTGTACATCAGTGACTGTAAATAAAATTCCTTTTTCCCCTCCTAAGGAGCCTAGCCTTGCTTGGATACCGAAGGCAGTAGGCTGTAATGTTTTGCATACTTGCTTCCTGTTTTCTGCAGTAAAAATTGTCTCCTTTTCTTACAAAACTATGAAAAGTTGCTCTCTGGAACCCTAAAGCATTAGAAGTTAATTTCAGTGGCTGGAGTTCACTGTCATTTCCATGGCACCAAGAGAAAATCCAGAGTGGACTATGCAAAACTGAAATAAAATATCCTCTGCTGACTGCACTTATTGGTGAAATAATGAACTATACAGGCCCCCCAAAAAATCTGTCTGCTGGTCTCCAAGCTAAATTTTGGTTGCCTATGTGAACAGGACTTAAACCAGACACAAATGAAATTTACTGCACTTCTAGAATAACAAAGATTATCCATGATTTTTCCATGGGACTCATGAAGATGCAATAGACAACCTCTCTTAACTCCAAAAAACCTGCTAACTTGGACTAACATTTTCACTGCCATTATTTCCCCATCCTGATACACAGAGTGATTATATAGAAAGGTCAGGAAAGGAGTAGGAGGGGATTGTACAAATGCTCAGTGAGGGCAAGCTGGTCTGTTGTATTTTAGAAACACACTGAATAAGCTCAAAGGGCTTCTAGTCAAACTGATGCTTTTTTTTTTCTTTTTACTTGTTGATAGAACACCCTGAGGAATCCCTTTGTCCAGGTTTTCATCAAGCTGATGGTGGATTTGGATGCAGCTGATCTGCTGGCTCAAATAAACAAACTAGGTAAGTTGGTCCGCATGTGCTGCCTTCTTATTGGTACTTCAGGTCTCCAGAGTCACCAAGCTGTAGCCATCCTCTCGCACAGCTCATCTCTGGCCAGTATCAGATGCTGTGGTGCGAGGCAATCTCAGCTGTGATTCAAAACTTTTGTGGGCTATTGGAAAAGACCCTTAGAAAGCCAAAGGGCTTGTATGAAGAGATGTTTCTTGTGAGTGTTGAAGGGATAGTAGGATGGGAATCTCTGCAGCTGAGTACGGCCACTGGAGGACACTGTTTAGCCATAATTATGACTTCAAATGAGTTACCTGGGACTCTGTTGGGAAATGTGAAGAGCTCACTTGCATCACATAAGGGTTCAAACTTAAACGTTTTCCAGAGCAGAAAAGCAAGGGATTGGATAAAGGTGCCCAGACTCATAAAGCCAGAGGCATCACTGCAGGAGATGCTGTGCTGGAATTTGCTGTTCTCTGGTGGTCTTGCACAGGCCTTTGTGGTGAGAGTTGCTGATCTGTGCTGTGGGAATCATCAGTGACTGGAAGTGGTGGATACCTGCGCAGCATGGGGATCACAGTCCCTTCCTAGTTGGTCTTAGTGTCCCTACCTGCTTTTTCAATGAGTAGCCATATATGTCAACATAAATCTGAGTTAGGCTAGCAAACCCCAGCATAAACCAAGAGTGTCTGTAGTCTTTTGCATTCAGAAGGATATTTGCATACTGTTTGTGATGACCCCTTTGTTATTTCGTGAGTAGCAGCTTCTGTCTTAACTGCCCATAAAATCATCATGGTTGCAGCAGCTGCTCCATATTAGTTACACTGCATTATGCAGTCACCTTTCAAAACAGCCAGGAAACAGCAGTGTCTTTATTAAACTGCATTATCAGGTTTAGTACACACATCAGCACAACAGACATAACTTTTCCTTGATGTGCTTGCATAAAGCACGTGCTCCCCTGAGACAGAACAGCTCAACAGACAAGTTGATTACATCAAAACCCATAAGATGTAGGATGAATGGGGAGCATCATATGCGGGTATAAAACCTCAGCAGGTTAGTAGCATCTTCTGATTTGGGATGGCTGTCACATTCCGTTGCTGGCATCCTCCCAAAGGCAAACTCACGAGCATATTACAAAAGATTAACATAAAAGCTGGGTCAACAGCATGCCTTCATTGCACTGTTAAGTGCAGAAATGTTTTTTACATTTAATGTTCAGTGTAATGGGTTTTTTCCTTCCTGTCTGGTGTCATTGTTAGCGTAAAGAGCAGAATGATGTGATGATTTTTTGTTGTGTGTAATGATGCTACTGGTTTTGCTTGTGGGTTTGGTTTTTTTCAGATGATATTCGGCTGGAATTGCAGAACAACTCTGACGTTGTGGAGCAGCTGAACACACTGGCTACCCTTGCTGTGAATGTGTCCTCCTGTGTCTCATTTAACCGCATTCAGGCAGTCAAAAACTTAGAGGAAATGGAAATGGTTGCTAAACAGCTCTTTCTGAAGAATGAGCTTTTCGCAAGTATGTGACAGTCTTGAATCCCCCTGTAAATTAGCTTGTTATAGGGTGGAAGTCCAGTATAAGAAGTCTGGCTTTCCATCAACAGCTCTCACCACACAGCAGTTGATTTTGAGCCAGTGTGCATGGGACTTGCACACTGAGATCTCCTTGTGGCAGTGTTTTACACTCTCCTGTTTATACCTTCTCTTCTCTTACAGCTCCACTGTCTGTATAGAAAGCCTTTGGTCAATTGGTGTTTTCTTTTGGTTAATTCTCATTTTGAATATCACTTCACTGCCCTTAGGAGATCTTCATGACAGCTACTTTCTTTCAGGCCCCCATGGGAAAAGATCATTAATCAAGAAAGATATCGTAGAATCTATCGTAGAAAGGAAAAGACCTTTAAGGTCTCAAGTCCAAATATGAGACAATTCCATTTATCAGAAGGTTATAAAGCTATTGAGATGTTCCAGCCAAACACTGCAGTATTAGATTGGGTCTTCTCAGTCACACTTTTCATATTTGTGGGATCAGATTGCAGCTTCAGATCAGAGAATAGGAACTTATATTAATTTACATTAACTTACATTAATTTGATGTAGTGACACAAATATGTCTTAATTTTTAAAGAATGCCCAATTTCTCCTCAATTAGGATTTACTTATAAGTCCTGTGACCTGCTTAGGTTTATACCTCGTAACTGAGTAGATAAAAACTTTTTCTTTTCTCGTGACTTCACACTCTGCTTTCATGGGAATAGTTATTATATTTATATCAGATAATATTATTATCAGTTTTCTTCCATGATTGTCCTCCATTCCATCATATGCTTTATATATGGAATACTCAGGAAAAACATTCTGTAAGGAAAAACTTCTGTTGCCTTTATTTAAGCAAACATTTAAAAGGAAAAAAGTCCTGTCTGTCAAACTGGATCTACAGCATGCCATTTCCTAACAGGAGCCTGCAAAGCTGCTATATTGACGTCTTCTGTATGGACATCTCAGCTCTGCAGGACTTTGTGTGGGCACAAAAATATGTGTATAGGTTTTTATGTCACAGCATCACTGCGTGACCTCTATTGACAGAGTATCTTTGAGCGCGTTCACAAGTGCATGTGCTGACGTACCTACCAGATATCTGACAGTCCATGTTAACAGCAAGATTTTTCCAAATACAGCCAGTTATTCTGAGAACCTTTGGTTTTTGAATGTTCAGTGGGAAAGTATTTAAAAGCTCTTAGAGGTGTATTTCACACCCAGAATCACTGGTCACATTTGGAATTATGAGTAGCTGCAGTGATATATTGTTTCCGCTTCCAGACACTTGATAAGCACTTTACCCATCTAAGCATTATTTGTGCAGCAAAGAAATTAGATGATGGACTGTAATGTAGAAAAGACATATAAAAATGAGGAGTTTCTATGTATCCCTGTGTACTGCTCCTGTGGTGTCAGCTCTGAAGGAAAGCCTTTTCCCTTTCTGTTCCAAGGTATAATTTTCAAGCTGCCTTCAAGACATAGCAGCTCTCAGCGCTCAGTTTATGGGGACTTGGCCCTCCCTCCTGTGCTCAACTACACCATCCGAATGAGCAGCAGGATCACACAAACCACCAACAGAATCAGGGAGCGCATCTGGACAGTGGGTCCTCACAATTCCACCTCCCAGAGCCAGATTTACAGCCGAGCATTTATTTATATCCAGGACAGCATTGAAAGAGCCATCATTGAATTACAGACTGGCAAGAAGCCAGAGGAAATAGCTGTTCAAGTCCAGGCCATGCCTTACCCTTGCTACAATAAGGATATGTAAGTTTGTGTGCCTTTTGTTTTCATGCTTTGTCTAAGCTCATCTTTTCTGACTGGTGGAGTTCACCAGCTGTACTGGTCTCCTTAATACCATGTTCACATGGCATAGAAATAATTTCATTTTGTGTTTTGTTCTTTTGGCTTTTTTTTTTTTTTGGTTGGTTGGTTGGTTGTGTTTTTTATTTTTGGTTGGTTTTTTTTTTTGTTGTTGTTGTTTTCCCAAGGATCTGAACAAAAGAGGAAACTTTGGACTGTAGTATAAATGGTCTATATTTAGTTTGCCTATCTTTTGTTTTCAGCACTCTGTATGTACCTGAATTGTCATGCTAACTATAGGTTTTACAGCAGGTAAAATTTGCTGTCCCTGTTTGACTACACATGGTGGAACTGAGACTTGGGTTGGCAGGACTTCAGCTAAACATGAAGAATTGGCTTGTTCTGCATGTGTTTGCATGCTGACAATGCAGCAGAACTTGGAAAATATATCTATTGGGCAAAAAAGAGTCACTAGGTTTATGTGCTTTGTTCGTGGAGATTGCTATCCAGCTGTGACATTTGTTATTCATCCCAGTGATTCTAGCTAATGATTAGTGTATAGTGAATAGTTCTCAATACAGGTGCCTCTCAGATGCCTCAAGAGGGAAGATAAAATTGTACCATTCATCCCTGCTATAATGAGGGAGGACAGAGAATCTTTTGATGTGCTGAGTTGCCAGCTTAACAGCTTGTCACACAGAGTAGTGCAGCATTATCTTTGTGTGGGCCAGAGTAAGTTTTAAACTGTGAAACAGATCAAAAAGTTTTAGATCATCTTCCTTTCCATTCATCTTTAGCCAGATCTGCAGCTAGTATAAACTGCATCTCTGCCAAATGCAACAGAGAGAAGCAAATCTCTCAGAGCTGAGGAACTGCCCCTCTAGCAAGGCAGTTTTTGGTCTGTGTTGGAAAGCTGGCAAGATGGTACTTACTTAGAGTTATTCCCCTGGCAGCAGGTGGTGGCCAGACTGGGTGGAAAGCACCCAGGGAAGGGATTTCAGTGTCTGTCAGAAAGCACTGAAGAATCTTCAGCGAATAGTATTGGTAGGTTGTACAGTCACTCCACCCTGACACAAGTGTCTCATTTGGACCTAAGGTACAGACCAGATGTAGGAGCTCTTTCTATTCAAAAGCCTATGTGTCTACGGCATGAGCTAGAAGATTATCTGGGAGCTATAGCTATAGGAGCTAGAGCAGATCCATTAATCTCCTGTGTCAGCCTGTCACTTAAGAGAGCTGGGGACCTATAACCTCTTCTCAAGAGCAAAGTGCCTGCAAGTACACAGGCAGTAAGCTTTCAGACAAAGTGTCAACTTCTTGCAACAAATATGTGGATTATTGCTGTGAGATAGTTTTGGACAATGATTAACTGTCTGCTCGAGGCCTTTACTACAGTGCTTATCTGCTCCTTTTCTTGTTCTTGGGCTGCTGAGAAAAATTACTGCCTTCAGGTTTCCCTCCCCACCCCAGGTTCAGAGGGACACAAGTTTGCTCAATGTATTAAAATAGCTAAAGGCTTTGGATTTGCATGCAGTAGTAGTCATAAAATGACTTTATTGATTGTTATTCCATAGTTACCATCCTGTAGGGAAAAGAATCATAGAATCATAGAATAGTTAGGGTTGGAAAGGACCTCAAGATCATCTAGTTCCAACCCGCCTGCCATGGACAGGGACACCTCACACTAAACCATTCCACACAAGGCTTCATCCAACCTGGCCTTGAACACCGCCAGGGATGGAGCACTCACAACCTCTCTGGGCAACCGATTCCAGTGTCTCACCACCCTAACAGGAAAGAATTCCCTCCTTATATCCAATCTAAACTTCCCCTGTTTAAGTTTCAACCCGTTACCCCCTGTCCTGTCACTACAGTCCCTGATGAAGAGTCCCTCCCCAGCATCCCTATAGGCCCCCTTCAGATACTGGAAGGCTGCTATGAGGTCTCCACGCAGCCTTCTCTTCTCCAGGCTGAACAGCCCCAACTTCCTCAGCCTGTCTTCATACGGGAGGTGCTCCAGTCCCCTGATCATCCTCGTGGCCCTCCTCTGGACTTGTTCCAGCAGTTCCATGTCCTTTTTATGTTGAGGACACCAGAACTGCACACAATACTCCAGGTGAGGTCTCACAAGAGCAGAGTAGAGGGGGAGGATCACCTCCTTTGACCTGTTGGCCACACTCCTTTTGATGCAGCCCAGGATACGGTTGGTTTTCTGGGCTGCGAGCGCACACTGCCGGCTCATGTTCATTTTCTCATCGACCAGCACCCCCAAGTCCTTCTCTGCAGGGCCGCTCTGAATCTCTTCTTTGCCCAGTCTGTAGCTGTGCCTGGGATGGGAATATATATACACCAGTAAAGAGAATATGTTGGGAAATGCTGAATTTTTAGTAGCCTAGAAATCCTGTATAAAGTGGCAGCCAAAAAGACCCCAAATAACAAAGAACTAGTAGAAATGCCTCTTTGTTGTTCTTTCTCAATATGGCTTCAGTTGCATGGAAGCATTTCCAAAAGCTCTGGTTTATGGGCGATTTTCAGCTTTACAGAAAAAAAGAAAATAAAAAACAAATATAATCGTATTATTTTCTCACTGTGATTGTTGTATATTAAACTTTTCCCAGGAATAACACTGATTACTTTTTTATAAGCCAGGTTTAGAAGTGAGGGAGGAAAGCGTAAGCCCTGTAGATATACTGAAGTGAATATCCTGCTTATAAAAACTTGCTTTACATCACAAAAGGAGAAATTTACTGTTTGCCACTGTTGCCTTTTTTCTGTGCACATCTGGCACAAGGAAGAAGGTTTTAACTAAAGTGAGGAGCCAAGAATTGTGAAGCCATGCTGTAGGCCTGGATCCCTAATAGCTGTCCTGTGGGGTGATAGGACAGACACTCTGAGGGGAAGCACCTATATCCAAATTCCAGCACCAGGAAATATGGCCTGACAACAACATTTGGTCATTGTATCTATTAACAGAACTTGGAATTATGGCTGGCTGCTCATTCCAACTGGAATGCACCCCATCAGGGAGCCAGGAGATGCCACTCGCCATGGTAGCTCCTGCTCCTGGTGCTGCTCAGCAAAACTTCCACAATGCATCTGGAAATCTCTCAGTAATTTAAAAAAATCAAAAAGAATTTGAAGAGTCAGGAATTTTGTGAATGGAAAATCCAGTGCAAAATAGCCATTTTTGTAATTATTAATTATACTCCCCATTTTGAAACATAAGCATGTCTTTTCCTGGGCCAAAGTATTATTCTGACAAATATATTCTGTATAAAGCCTTAATCCCCAGAACATTTTGTATTCAGCTAAAGCCTGCATTTGCCTTTTACAGGTTCTTAACCAGCGTGACCTACTCTCTTCCATTTGCTCTGATGGCTGCCTGGGTGCTGTTTATAGCTGATTTTGTTAAAACACTTGTTCAAGAGAAAGATCTGAGGCTTTTTGAGGTACGGTGAAACCTTCTGGGGCATGCAGAATTATAAACAGATTTTCCTTATTAGTGGGTAGTATGTCTCCTGTGCAATATTAAATGGAGCAAAACAAGCATTAAGGAAATACTATTCCAGATACCTATTGTTTGACCTGCAGTGTTTGAATTCTGATATTGTAACCAAGCTCAAAACAATAGAAATGCAGGGAGTTTGCCCTTCAAATGGTGAGAATATTGCTTTACAGTTCTGAACACTGGAAATACAGGGACTCCACAAAGTTTTCTGAAGATTTTAAGTTCTCTAAAAATTGACTTTGAGTTGTATCTATTGGGGACAAAGACATGGAAAGTGACTTATTTCCTATCCTTGAAATTATTATACTTAATATTTCAGAAGATGTTACATATTACATAATGAAGGTTTTCATTCAGCTTGCCTATTGGAAAAGAAATAACATTGACACCTAGGGAATTTGTTAAATTAACTTAGGTTTTTGGTGCAAACACCAACAACAGAGATGAGCAGCAAAGAACTTCTGTAAAACTAAGCTTCAGCAAGCAACAAAAGCTCGAGCAGATTTGTTTTTTATCCAGTACCATGGAGACAAATACTGACTCGTCAAAATCATTCCCAGTAAAGGGCAGTCTATGAACTGTGATGAGATTGAAAATGAGTGAACTCCAGTGGCTAGCTGACAGCCCTGTTAATTTAGGAACCCAGTTTCACTGTCTCTAGGAGCCAGGGTGTCAGTAATCTTTTTAGGTGTGTAATAATCTACAAGAAGCCACCAGCACCTGTAGTTTCTTTTGGATTTATAAATACAAATTGGCAGTTTTATACAAGTCTTATGAACTTGATCATCAGCTAGTATAAATTAGCTTCCTTAAACCGAAAAAAAAATGCTTCCTTATAACCACGGTAGTTTACCTATAGTGTGTTGTCTTGGAGTTGTGTGAGAAACTGATTGGTGTCAAGGATATTTAAGAGCTTTTACACTCAAGCCACTGGACCAATTAGCATTATTTTAAAGAATAACAACGTTTTAGAAAAGTTACAAATCTAAGGCCAGGAGCTTGTGGGCTACAGTGCTTCATATTTGCAGATCCAGTCTGTAGCGTTCTACTGCAATAGACTGCTTTGCAAACCTAGGGCATTGTGGAAACGTGACTGTGTGGTTTCTCCTTTGTTATCAACATACAGTTGAGTATGAAAGAGCATGGTTTGGTTGATGCTTTGTCTAGAAACTGAAAAAAACCAGCAGTTCAATATCAGCAGAAAGATCTCTTAATGAACGCTTGTCATTTGTGATTCTTTTTTCACCTTTCTCTCCGTAGTACATGAAAATGATGGGTGTTAATGCCAGCAGCCATTTCATCGCCTGGTTCATAGAGTGTGCCATCTTCCTTCTAATTACTGTCACCTTCCTCATCATTGTTCTAAAAGTGGGTGACATCCTTCCCAAAACAAACACAGCACTCCTGTTCCTGTACCTTATGGACTACAGCCTGTCCATCATAGCAATGAGCTACTTCATCAGTGTGTTCTTCAATAACACCAATATAGCAGCCTTGGTGGGCAGTCTCGTATACATCCTCACCTTCTTCCCCTTCATCGTGCTTCTTGTCATTGAGAATCATTTAAGCTTCTCTGTGAAGAGCCTGCTGGTAAGCTCTGCTTTTCAGTAACAGGGACCATATATGTGGAAGCAGGCACCTTCAATAAACTTCAGCTCTTATTATAGCTTGTGTCACAAATTGTCATGGGTGGGTGTCTTTCTAAATTCTGTCAGTGAATGTTGACAGGTACAACAGGAGAGTTGGCCATGACCTGTTTGAGGGAGACCTGGCATTAGTTGTATCCCATGACCGAAAGCACTGAAATTCAGAGAGTTCCTACCTGCCAGCTGAAGAGTAGTCTGAGCTATGTATCTCACCCTTACAAATTGCAAACCAAAATGAGTTACTTTCAACCAGCATGAAAAACAAGGCTGCCTCAATAAGGAGTTTAGGCTGTGAAGGAGGTCTGGCTCTGCTCATGGCTGTGTCTGCTCATCCTTTAGTTTCATGTGTCTCAAATTCCTAGCTATGGAAATAGATGTAAAGTATTGCTTCTCACCAAGGGTAGAAATGGGTAGGTATTAGGTTCCAGAAGCCACGATTGTTTTGAATTGCCCGATTTAGGAAAGAAAAATTATTAGTGCTAGTAGTAAAACTATTAACCACATGGCAGGTAATTCCCAAGCACTGCTGTATTTCAAAAGCCTAAAATAAAGGCCTGTATGAGGGAGGAAGTTGGGTCCTGGGTGTGAAGCAAAAGAAAGGCAGGCTCTAAGGAGACATTACAGCCCAGCACCAGAAGTAATGCCCATCATAAGCCTGCTCCAGTGCTTTTTGTGACTGTTGGGGCTGGGAGGGAAATGCTCATTTTTCTGGCTACTGGACCAAGCTAATGAGGTACCTGATTGTTGACTGACTTAATTTCTCTTTGAGATTAATTCATCAATTCTTTGTTTTCAATTTTGTTTATTCCACAGAGTCTGTTGTCTCCAACTGCTTTCAGTTACGCAAGTCAATACATCGCTCGATATGAGGCACAGGGCATAGGTATGTTTATTATAGACAAAACTAGGCTTTGACTCCCATGGTTGTGACATTTCATTAACTTATATGGAGCCTGTTTGTATTTCTAAATTCCTATTTGCAGGTCTGCAGTGGGACAACATGTATAAGTCCCCAATGATTGGAGACAACACTTCCTTTGGCTGGATGTGCTGGCTCATTCTGATAGACTCTTTCATTTACTTCATCCTGGGATGGTATATAAGGAATGTTTTCCCAGGTAAGGATACAAAACATTGAGGCTGGTACTGTGCCATCTCTTGGAAAACAATGAAGACAACACTGGCTGATTCCATGGTTCAGGCAGTATGACAGTCCTCATGCACAGGATACCCCTGTTTCTAGATCAAAGAGAGTATGCCTTTGTGGATGTCTGACAGTATTAATGAAACTGAGACAGAGAAAGGGAGCATTTGGGCTCCCCTGCTTATCACATGGGTAGGTGGGTCTCCAGAAGAATCTGAAGCCAAGGACATGGGAGGATGTATTTGCAGTCTGGTGGGTGAAAATGAGAACATGTTAGTCCGCATTTGTCAGTTGAGTGATTTTGTGTTGTGTAACTTATATCATTTGATTTCAAAAAGTAATTCCTGCCTTGGGCAAGAGCCAGTACATTTGTCTTCTGCTTTTCTTCCCAACCTAATGAAGCAGTCTACTGGCATACAGAAATCTACCCAGTGGAAAATGTAAAGTACTCCTGCTCTCCAGCTATGAAGTTACTCAGAATAACAAATTAGTGAATGCTTCCTATTGTGTCAATCAGGCAAATTCTCTACCAAGTATCAGTAGTACATGAGCAGATCAAGAGGGGAGAGATGTCTGAGGAGTTTCTTTTTGCTATTTTGAGTGCACCCTGATAGTGATACTTCCTGGGAAACAGATACAAGAATGAGATTCCTCTTCTTGCAGGTAGATATGGCATGGCTGCTCCCTGGTATTTCCCATTGCTTCCATCTTACTGGATTGAATACAACAGTTACCTCCCCTTCTGGAATGAGAAACAAAGAGGCCTTCTCTTAACCAAGCTGATGTTAAGGAAAGAAACCACCCTCAACAATAAGATATGTATGTGAATGCTAGATGGGGTAGTGATACTAACACATATTTTAGGTAAATGAAGCCAAATTTATAAAAGGTCACCATACTCAGAAAACACATTTCTCTATTGACTCTTATGTGGTAGCACAGGAAAAACTGAAAGCTGTTCCTTACATGAATAGAGATTTGGCTTTTAATTTGTATTTGTTCTTCCTGTTTGGTTTGGAAATCCATACTGATTTTCACATGCATATTTGTGTGTGTTGTAATTAAAGTTACCTTAGATGCATGTATCTCAAGCAGATATCTCAGTCATACACTTTTGTTTGTGCTAGCAAATAGATGTTTCCACTTGACAAAAGGGATATGTGCTTCTTTGTTCATCTTTTTAAATATTTAGCCTGTAAAATATTGTGAGATCACACATAAAAGCTTCCTGATTCTATCTGACTGAAAATAACTTAGTAGTTTTGCTGTATGTCCTCTAATTTTCTGTGCTTGCTTTGTATAAACTTAGTTAGGTGCTGTGAAACATCTGAACATGAGACCTTTTCAAAAGTGATAAATGTCTATTGTCAGGACTTATTAGAAGCTGCAGAGGTAGAAAGGAGAAATCCTAGGGAGCTCAAAATGATACAGATCCTGTGAAATATTCTCTACATTCCTAGCTGAAAGGCACCTACTTTTGCTGTATTTTGGTTTTAAAAGCCCTGCTTATCTCTGAGGTGAAAAAAAGTAGCACAAATACCTGCTGCAGTGCAGTAACTGTCCTCTGACCATTCCCTTTGGTGGGTCAAAGGTGCATCCCCTCCTCCTGTGGAACCAGACCCCACTGATCTCGCCTTGGGAGTCTCTCTCTGTGGCATAACGAAGGTTTATGGATCCAAAGCTGCAGTGGATAATCTCAGCCTCAACTTCTATGAAGGGAATATCACTTCCTTGCTGGGACACAATGGAGCTGGGAAAACTACAACCATGTGAGTATCCTTTAAAGCTTTTTTTTTTTTTATACTGTGGGGCATGATTTGGTGAACTCTTGTTCACCCAACTGGTGAGCAAGTGGGGCTGAGCAGTGTTGGGAGACTGAATAAGAGACTTTATTAGGCCAAATCTCTCTGTAGTTCTATCTTACTCATGGATGACCTCAGCAGTCCTTTCATCTATTAGAATTAAAGTTCTTTTCTGCTTAGGAACATGCTTTTTAATCTGGTAGGAACCTGTAATGCACAGCACAGCAACTGTTCTAGCATTTTGTTCCATTGCACTTTGGTGCTGGGGTTAGGCTTTTCTGAAAGTTGTGGGTAGCTTATGAACACACCAAAACAGAAGCGATATTAGCAAGACCACTTAATAGAGGTATACTTGAGTTGTACAAACTCATGCACTGGCTGTGCTGGAATGGCAGTGGGTTAATGCCTTTCAGTCCTTCCAGACTTGCCATTTATAAATTATTATTTGTGTTGCTAGATAACAGCACTAAAACAGACATGTAGGACTTGGTTTCTCCAGTGATATTTATGTGCTTCACTCTGAAAGCAACATTAAGCTGACAAATAGAAGCCTCAGAAGAGCCAAACCCAGTAAGACAGATGTGTGCTTCATTTCAGCTTGTTACCAATTCATCTCGTATCCTGTTTGCAAAGTGTAGGCAAAGGCGATATGCAGAAAAGTATAATAGCTTCTTGAGACTTAGTGCAGGCTTCAAATCCTGAGTAAGGTCTCAAGTTACTTCTTCCCTTTTTAATGATGGTTAAAAGTCGCAGGAGAGAAAGAAACTCTGGGAAGATGAAGAGCAGTCTGAGACATATCTTCTCCCTTTAGTCCCTGCAGGACAGCACCAGAAATTACCTATAATATGCAAGTAGTTATTCTGAGCAGAGGGTCTGTTTGACTCGCGTCTATTGGGTATTGCTAGGGAGGTAACTTGCTTGAGCTAGATTAAAGCACTGCCCACTGTGAGGTGTCTTGTCTGGAAGTCCTATCCCATTTCTTGTTAATAATGGCAGTGAAATCTTACACACATCCATGCTCTGATGTGATTAGTAAGATGAAGATGTGGTTTTCAATCTCTGTTGTGGTTAGCAATATGAGACTGTCTGGATACTGCAGACAAACCTCAAAGAATGCAGATTAACTACATTATATGAATGTCCAGTGATGTGCCAGTGACACTAGATAGTGGCCTGTGGTGAAACACACAAAAATAGAAAAGTACTGTTTGTCTGTGGTGGCTCCTCCCTGGAAGGTCCCGCTTTGGCTGATCCCCAGAAAAGTACTGACCCTGGGAGACCTTTCTAGATATTACTGGCCACTTCTTCCGAAGTAGGCTGGCCCACTACATCAGAATGAGTGTGCATTTTTGCTAGTATAAGAGCTCGAGCCTCAGGCAATGCGAGGAGGTAGACACTCATACCGCCCAGGTCAGCGTTGCCTCTGTGGGGACATCTGCTAAGGTTGAGCCTGCCATATCACACTGCGATGATGTTTCTCGGAGCTGGTTTCCTGATTGTCATTACATGGTCTTTGGGGTTGGTAAGATAACCAAACATCAGAAATATCCTTTACTGTATCTTTTGTTACTCTATATTTCCCCTGTATTAATAAAGTGGTTGAGATTCTTTATTGTGTTGTATTTCTCTCAACCCGGAATCCTTGAACTCTGGAACAAGTGATTAAATTGGAAGTCAAGGGCATTCATGAGTATTGATGGATGGGATATGCAGGGATCTTAGGAAGAGGAAAGCTGAAGAAGGTAAAAGTACATAAGAAAAGTACCCAGAGTTCAGCGTGTGGGCTTGGTACTTGCTCTTGAGTTCCCATGAGGGATACGAGGGTGTCCTTTGATGTTAATTGACCACTGCTCTGACAAGTGCAGTGGTCAGACATGGACAAGTACATGGTCAGACAGCAGAAGAAGCAGTGATCAGTGCTCCCTGGCTGGAAGAAATGTGATGGTAATGTAAGAAAACATTGAAAGTGATGATAGATACAGGATCATGTGAAAAACTTAAATATGGCTTTCTCCTTTTTCTGACTTCCTTTTCCATTTCTTTTTTCCCTTTCAGATCTATTTTGACTGGGTTGTTCCCTACATCATCAGGTACTATCTTTGTGTATGGCAAAGACATCAGGACTGACCAGGAAGTTATCAGGAAGAATATGGGGGTGTGTATGCAGCACAATGTGCTGTTTGACTACCTCACCACAAAGGAACACCTGCTGCTGTATGGGTACATCAAAGTCCCTCACTGGAGTAAACAGGAGCTCTACGAAGAAGTGAAGAGGTATAAAAATAGGCTGTCAGAATTATTGTGTGGTAGTGCCATCCCCACTGCAAAGCTCAAATGAACACTGGAGTAGCGCTGCAGATCCAGCATAGAGTTCAAATAATGCCTTGGTCTGCCTAGAGGAATATATAGGTATCTGTGTCTGTAAGAAAACAATGCCTCTTCTCCAGGGGTTTTACAAGCTTCTGTGGCTATTCTTTGGAGATGCATTTATAGGCCTCAGGGTCTAGTCCTTGCTGCTTTACAATTTTCCACAGAAAAAGGTTTAATCAACCAGTCCAAAAGATAATGTCGATTTTATTGGGTTTGTGAAGAAGTGAAGCAGCAGGAACATCCCCGGGAGTTTGGATCTTGGTGTTCTCAGATGATGAGGTTGAGCCTTTAACCTTGATTTGTCAGATGAAAACTTTGAAAGCATCCTAAAAAAATATGTTTTAGGTAAAAGTCCCAGTGACTGAGCTTACAGGGTGAATCATCTCCCTGCACTGTGACCATTCAGGAGAGCACTCCATACTTGAGCAGTTTTTCATTTGCAGTTATGGGAGGGGTTTCGGTATTTTCACATTCCCTGCTTTTAAAAGATGCTGAAGGACAACCTTTGGGGGATGTTTTTTCTTTGTTTCAAAGGACTTTGAAGGAGACTGGCCTGTACAGCCATCGTCACAAACCAGCTGGCTCCCTGTCTGGGGGAATGAAGAGGAAGTTGTCTATAGCTATTGCTCTCCTGGGTGGATCAAGGGTGGTGATACTAGATGAACCAACCACAGGAGTGGATCCATGCTCTCGGAGAAGTATTTGGGAAATTATCTCCAAGAATAAAAAAGGTACCATCATAAGACAAGGTGCTGCCCAGGGGCAAAGGTGATTTGTGTCACTTTTGCATATATGATGTTGGTGGCTTTGAGCTGTGGGGTTTGAGACCACAGAGAACAAATTCTGGGAGACTGGGATTTTGCAGACTTTCTGAGTGCATCCTGCTTGGTTTCTGTAAATTCAGAATGTCATGTGAAACGTAACTTTACTATAATACACAATGTACAACACAGTAACTTCCAGCTTCTCTCTAATGTTGCCTTCCATCCAGTTTCACTACTAATTACAAAAAAGCCCAGTCAATTTCTGTCTGAAACTCCCTATCCCCTCAATCAGGCTGATGTAATCCCATGTGTTTGTGGTGGCTGACATCAGCTTTGTGTTTTCCAGGCAGAACCATCATTCTCTCAACACATCACTTGGATGAAGCGGAAGTTCTGAGTGACCGAATTGCCTTCCTAGAGCATGGAGGGCTCAGATGCTGTGGTTCACCATTCTACCTCAAGGAAATGTTTGGTGATGGATATCACCTGACACTCACAAAAAAGAAGGTTTGTGTATAAGCTGGTCCTAAATTTTTAGTGTCTTGGGTGGGAAACAATCAGTTGTATGTCAGGAAAGAAGGAAGCATGTCAGTGTCCCACAGAAATGAAACATGCTGCAAAAGGTTCATCTCAGTGTTAGATGTCTGCAGTGGAAGGGTTGTTCCAGTATCATTTCCATTTTGTGGAATAACTTTTTCATGTAATTGTTTTATGCCTGGGTAAAAGTGGAATGTCTGAGGCCCTTTGTTTTGGCCACACAGGTTCAAAAATACACTGTGCTGTTTCCTTGGGCTGCCAGTAAGATCATTTTCTATATGCTTCAAACACTGGTACTTGGGTTACAGTGCACTCTACTCCAGCTCGCTCTGCTTGTCCCTTGCTAGAGTTTGCACATTTCCCTTCAGAAAAACAGCCTATACAGAGAGTTCTCCAAAACACAGCAATGTTCAGCCCTTCTACACAAAGCCTTGCAGTTCTGATAGACAAGGCGGAGGTCTGAACTTGAGCCTCCTGTATCACACATGCACAATGCAGTCCTCTTTATCCTCCTTTCCTCACTGGGCCTTAGCTCCCTTTTGTGTCCCATGAGCGCGGTCATTGCAGCACACACTGCTAGGGGCAGAAGCAGAGACGCTCTTGTTTGCAAGCCTGCACAGAGCTGAGCTAGGGCTCTCGGCAGCATTGTCTCTGAGGGGAGCCATCAAAGCTTGTTCAGGGGTGCAGGCACATATTGACAGGAGCTGAGTGACAGATCCAAGGACAGTAGGGTACCAAAGAACTATTGAGGATCTGGATGTAAGCATGCTGCTTCTCCGGGAGAGAACATATGTCCCCACACTTCCCTCAAAGCAGAGGGAGGGTCTCCAGCAGGATGACTGGAGCAGCCCCTGTGGCCCTTGGAAAACAGGAATGTCAGTGCTCTGCTTTGTTGAAAAAGAAGTTCCTGAGGGTTAAAAGCAAGGCTGGATGCAGAGCATGAATTCTGAAGTTCAGAGAAAGAAAGCAGATGGGAAGAGCCCATCTATAGCATCTGGCCTGAGGAAAAATGTTTTGCTTGGAAGGAGGAGAAAATCTGCTCTTGATATAGCATTTATTACAGTGCCGTTGGTAGTCCCAGCACACAGAATAATGTGCAGATACCATAAGAGATCAGCCCCCCTTCCAAACTACTGGCAGTATAGATAGAGAAAATGAAAAAAGATCTGTGTTCAAGCCCCATTTTTCATGGGAAAAGACTGTATTTGTGCTGGCAGCCAAGTTCAGGTATCAGCTTCTTCTCTGCTGTACAACAAATGCTCTAGCTGGTGCAAAGCGATTGATTCAACCCAATCCCAGTATCCCCATAGACAGAGGGAGGCCAGCAAAGTTTTGGCTGGACCAAGGCAGGCACAGAGCCATACCTCTCTCTTTAAGGGCTAGAAACCCACTTTCATTTCCTTTTAATATTTACCTTGAAATGTTGCACACCTGGACTGAGACCACCTGTGGATTATGCTCTGGGACAGCATTTGGGCTAAATCCTGCAGTAGGAAGCTTGACCTCACAGCTCTCTCGGTGAAGACTGTTTTCCTCGCTTTTCAGAACATGGTAGAGGAGTGTGACACCACAGCAGTGACCTCCTTGATCCAGTCCCACCTCCCAGATGCTTATCTCAAGGAAGATATTGGTGGAGAGCTCGTGTATGTGCTTCCCCCCTTCAAGTCCACAGTCTCAGGGGCCTACCAGGCACTTCTCAGAGCCCTCGATACCAGACTGAGTGATCTCCATCTTGGTTGCTATGGGATTTCAAACACAACCGTGGAAGAGGTATGAGCTCAGGATCCACTTGGTTTAATGAAATGTTATGGCGATTAACTTCACAGCATTGTGTAGCCCTGCTTGCTGGGCTAGATGGTGGCATATTTTGGATGTGAGAGTTGCCAGCAGGTGAAGAAGTGGTTTGGTTGTTCACTGTTACACTTAGAAATAGGTGTGTGTGTAGATGTATTCATAAATCTATATGTATAATAATGCACAAAGTGTACCACTGTCTCAACTTGCTAACAGTTTTTTGGGCATTTTACCTAGAATATGAGATACTGGAGTTCAACTAAGGAGAGAGGGCAGTGATGTGTTTCTCTTTGAACTATTCTCTTTGTGAATCTGGGTTTGCTACAGATGCAGTCAGCAGGGAGGGAGTTCATCTAAATAATAAACTTCAGCGTGGATGCTGTATTGGAGAAATGAATCACTTGATGCATCTTGGAGTACCACAGGCACCTTTCTGCTCATGAGAAATCTCTGGTCAAATAAACACCAACATTTAGTTGCATCAGAAACAGAGAGTAAATGATAGCAGTGATGACCTTTGTCTTGCAGAAAGCAGGGTGGGACATTGTTACATTTCTGCTCAGAAATTCTTGCTAGCTTTTAAGGTGTTTTCTGAAGGCGTCAAGAATGAATTTGCAGCATGGATAGCACAACTGTGCACATTCCCAGAATGGAGGAAGATGGCACTGTCAGAGGCTAGAGGGGAAAATATCCTGGGAAACAGCCCTCCTTGTTTCCTCACTGGTGCCATGCAGGGAGAGCAGTCTGTGTGCTGCTCACTGCGTGAGTGTGGAGAGTGCAGAATTATGTAGGCCTTGAGCTGAAGTGCAGCTTCATTTATGCCTGCTGAGTAGTCATGTAGTAGGTGGTACTAGGACAAGGTAAGTCCAGGGCAGCTGCTAAGTTTTGTTTCCACTGCTGCAGCAGGAGGTGACAAGGAGTTGCACAGTAATGATTTTATACTGAAAAAAGTGAATTTCCCTCACAGAGCACAAAGGGAACAGAAAAAGGAGTGTAATTCACAATTGCTGCACCAACTGCAGCTACAAAGTGGAAGAGTGGATTCTGATTATTATTTTGGTAAATGGAGTCATTTGGACCAATTTTCCTTCATATTTTCTTGCTCCATAGGTGTTTCTCAATCTGACAAAAGAGCTAGTGAAGGACCAGAAAGAAGATGCTGCACTTCCTCAACAGCTGCCTGGAGCCAGTGGTCAGAATGGCAGTGATGAGATGTCCATGAACACAGATACCTTCACAGAAAGAGATGGTACTAGATTATGTCCAGGTTTTATTCCAGATTGGTTGCAGATGCAAACAATGACAGATGGACTGATTTGAGTTCCCCACATTCTTTCTTTGCTGAAAACCACATTTCCCCCAACCAAGGAATCACAGAGCAAATAAATCATTAGAAGTACAGCACTTAACAGTTGTTTAGATCCACTCATTCAGAATAGTCTGAACCACAGAATAAATTACAGAGGGGTTTTGTTTGCATCCACCTTCCTTTAAATTGAGCCAGGTTTTAATCTAATCAAATACAGTGTGTGGGTGAAAGAGCAAATGTATACCTCTGAAAGTAATTGCTGTAATTGATGTGGAGGATTATTTCTACATAACTAGTGGAGTTGGAGAGAAACTCTCTGTAAACCCCTTAGCCTGTTGCAAAAGCAGCACAGCTCTGAGCTGGGTCCTCCTTTGCCGCTTTTTGCTGTGTCCCAGCCATTGCAGTATGGTAAAACAGCTCAAGGGGCTAGGCAGTGGGATAAATTCATGGTCAGAAGAGAATGAGACCAGTATCTGTAAGGGGTTGAGAGCTTCAGAAGGTTGCACAGCCTCAAAATATGCAAATACCTGGCTGAGATGCTTTCTCAGAGCAGGAACATTTTTTGTACATACAAATATACCATTAGGAAGGCATCAAAGGGACAATGCAGAGGTATTTTTGTACTCACTTCTTAAAGCTGGCCTCCCTGTATATGTTAGTGTAAACAGTAACTCATATGCATAGAGAAGTATTTTGTGTCACTCCTAATAAGAGCACTGAAAAGGATATGCTTTGTGTGGTATTGTATAGGCTAATATTTCATTAAGAAATGTAGGTTGCACAGGATTAGGCTTTGCTTTTCGTATGCCACAGCCCTTCCATGCAAAAGATCAACTGGTTTATGTGCCTTGTTTTCTTATTTTATGATTAATTCTCTTATTGATTTGTCTAAGGACCTTCTTTCTAAATGACGACAATTTTCAGTTTGCAAATATAGGAGAATAATACATTTTTCCTGTATGCTGCAGCTGGGTAGGCAGGATGTAACAACTTATTGCATCTAGACACCAGTGTTCCTCATGCAATATGAACTCAGTATGAAGTCACTACATGCAAGCATTTGAAATTAAACAAAAACAATGACGTTACATGAACTCATGAGCCAAAATCTAAGTCCTGTCCCAAGCCTGACCATTGTGCATGTTCCAACTTAGCAGTTTTGATTTGCTATCTGTAACAAGAGTGCAGGAAGCTGAACTTACTCCCAGGGTATTATAACCATCAACTCCCTGCATTTCACAAATACTAATCCATGACAAAACACTTTCTTCTTTCATACTCAGATCAGCTCCTGATTAGATCCAAAAGCCTGCAGGGTTTGCCGTTGCTGCTTAAGAAGACATCAGCATTGTTCATTAAGAGATTCCACCACACCCGGCGGGATGTCAGAGGCTTCATTGCTCAGGTCATCCTCCCAGTCCTCTTTGTGATGGCTGCGATGGGGCTTGGGACACTGAGAACTAAGGAGACTGAATATCCCGAACTGATGCTTTCCCCTTCTCTGTATGGCACATCCGACCAGGCAGACTTCTTTGGGTGAGTGGTGGTGTTTGTGATCCTTATAAAAAGCAAGTTTCACTATCAGGATTATTTATAAGTGCACCCAGTAAAACAGTTACCCAGATGACATGTAGCTATGGGTCTGTGTAGTTCCGTTAAGCAGGCACATACAGAAATCCTGTTCCTAAAGGATCTCTGCAGAAGATGGCTTGGCTCAGCAATCAGAAAGCTTCAGAAAAAAAACCTCTTATTTGGAATTAACTGAAATATGTGAGGAACTTTATTTGTGTTTCCCATTGGAGTCTTCTGTCCTTGTTACAGCCATACTGTGCCATGGGGATTTCTTAATATATATACCCTTCCCTCAATGTGAAATAGAGGTCTCCACATCAGTTGCCTTCAATATTACAACTCTGGAATGAAATTGTGTCCACCTTGTGAACTGTCTGCATTGCCCTCCTCTCTGTGGGTACAGAACATGCTTTCCTGTTCAGACCCCACTAGTCTAAGGTGCACAGTCAATTTAAAGGACATTCACTTTTTCAGTGCAATTAAGATGCCACTACTGAATTATTTCATTGTGCTTAAAAATGTTATATCCCAAATGATTATAATTTGTTTCATTCTGATTTCATGGTGTGAACTGCTATCTCTCACCAGTAGTTCTCAGCTTTAAGTCAGAAATAGAAAACATAGCTCTAAAGCAATCATGTCTGCTTTTAGGTGTTCTTTCCCGGAACTGCTCATGCTGTTCCACTTTAGTCCTTCCAGACGGGGGAATAAGCCAGAACTGCACGTCTGAGTCCTCTGTTCCTCATGTTCTCTGCTTCTGCTGATGAATGATTTCTAGGGAGCTGGGTCAAAAGCAAGAAGCATCTGCTTGAATGACCAAATCCTAAATAGACATCATAGATGAAAGAGCTGATTGAGACAAGACTGGAGACAGTGTCTGAAAATTGCAGTAGGTGCTCTTCCCCTGGAAACAGAATTTTGAGTGTCCAAAATTTCATCAGTATCTTGCTTATACCTAGAGGCAGCAAATCATTGGAGTAGCAATGAGTAGTCTTTTTAAACCTGTGTGACAATCCTCATGTACTGCATGTACTTAAGTGATTTGTAGGGCTGGCACCAGAAGTAATCATTTATTTAGCATCTTAAATCCTTTTTCATTCAGACAGTTTTTCTCTGCTCAGTGCTAGTGGAAGTAGCTTGAACATTTTCCTGTTTTCTTTTATTTTTGTTAAATCTTAGGAATTTTAATGAAACCACAGATGCTTTAGTTGCTTCAATGCTTGCTTTCCCTGGGACGGATAACACATGCATGAATGAAAGCAATTCGTAAGTAGTTCTTGGGTTTCTTGCATTTGAGTTTTGAATCTGCAAGAGAATTGACATAACACTATAAGCCATATGCAGAGAAAAGAAAAAACTATCTCCTGCCTCTCTTCACATTGACTTGCAGACTCTTCCAGCTCATTAGGAGATGCCTAACTGGCCTTTTGCAAGCAGGAGTGAGCTTGTGCTGCTCACAGACTTGAGCTGTCAGGGATGCAAGTCAGTTCTGAGCAGGAAGCTGTGTAGTCACAATTGCTGTGAAGCAGACCTCAGCCCTGCTGAGAGCCTGCATGTCTCCCATGCAGCTTGGAGCGAAGGCTTCCATCTGCCAGCACAGAACTAGGAAAACTATACTGTGCTTTCAGGCTGAGACTGGGACTTCCAACACTGTCCCAGGACCGCGATGTTGGTGTTCTTTGCTTGCATCAAGAAGTGTTCACTACCACAAGTGAATCCATTTATTACTAGGAGTAGTAAGGAAACAGCTTTGGTGGTGGCAGGATGACAGAACAAGAGCAAGCTATTCTTGCATCTGGGAAGTAGTCCTTACCTCCCCAATAATCCCAATTATAACACTGATCACACCCAGAAAGTTCTCTCTGTAGCTTTTGTGATCTGTGTCTAAAAGCTGTGCCATGAGGGCTGTTTTGCCCGCAGATAAATTTTCAAGGAACTGGTAGTAAAATCCTGTGCAGACTTGCATGCTCATGTGTGCCATGTACCTGCAGGCAAATATTTATACTGAGTGTTTACAGCGACTGCCTAGTCAATAGAGTCCATTGCAGGACTCCCCAGTTATTGCAATAACAATAGCCCTTATTTCTGCACTGTAAAATAATTTTGGCCTATGCTGACTCCTTACATTGTCTACTGTGGGAATGAAGTGGTGTCTGGACTTCTGATCAGCTGAACAGGTCCAGGCACAGAGAGCAGTAGTGAGGTGTCTCTGCTGAGGGGCACTGAAGGCAGCGGGAGGATGGGTGTTCCCTGAAGCACCCACAGCTGACAAGAAGGCCTGCTTCTCTGCTGAAGCTACTCAATGCCATCCTTGCTGTCATTAATTAGCCTTGTTTGCAGACCTGAGCACAGAGAATCTCAGAGGGAAATGTGTTCATTTTCAGGCAGTGTTTAAAGGAGGATATGCTTGGCCCGTGGATTAGCAGTGGAGACCAGAGAACTGAGTATTCTGCCTGCAACTGCACAGATGGCATCCAGGTAATTTCAATAAACCCAAAACTGAGGAGGTTTGGGGGGATACTTGTGAGGCCTTCATAAGTTGCGAGTGGTTTTGTGGGCAGGCATGACAACTAAGGAGAACTCAGTGTTCCGAGATTTGCATGCCAATATAGCTGCCTTGCTCCCCATGGTGGGAAAAGGTTTAACAGTGCTTTTGAATGTTGTATGATTGTCCCATTTAGCAGAAGTGAACATGTATTCAAGGGTAAAATTTCATCTTGTACAAGTACTGTCATTATATGAAAGCACAGCTATTACTGCTGTTTGCTCTTCAGAATTTAACTTTATGCAAAGTCTAGATCCATCAGCTTTTACTCTGTTCCTTATTATAAATAGTGATGATTAATATTGGTGTTATGGTGGTATATGCAGAACCAGATATGAGCACTGCTGGGCTTAGTATCTTCACATGTATATGGTGAAAAGGCAGATTCTGCCCCAAGGATGTTACACTTTTACAGTCCAGTTTGGAGGTGAGCTCTCCTCCCTCCAGTGCTCTAACATCTGTTTTCAGCTTTTTTTCCAGTAAGAAATCAGACTTACGGTGCAGCATGATGCCATTTGTAAGATAAAGCATGTACTTACTTGAATGTTCCTAGTCATTCCTTAAAATGCATCTATTTTATGTGGTTTTCAGGACATACACTTATTTTCACATCATTAAAAGTATTGGCACCATTAGTCCAGGAAGTCAGGATAATGTTCCAAGCTGATTTTCACATCTAGCAGGCTGTGCCTGTGCAGGTGTCCCTCAGCATGAAGGAAGCTATTTTTTTGTATTCTGATGCAAAGTTATGAACAGAAACACAATGGAGGAGGCCAGGGTTTTTGTTATGGATGAGCTGAAAGAAGCAGCCAGCGTGCTGTCTGGTAGGACACTTCAACCTTAGGAAGCAGTTGATGTGACTGACCCTCAGCTTGTTAAATTATATATTCAGGGCTAATCAAGGCTTCTCTGAAGCTTCGGAAAACATTCCCAATGACTGACAGTAAAGCAAAAATGTGGAATGTAACTGCTGTGAAATGCAAGACGAGAGTTTGAGGCCACCGCAGCTTTCTGCTCTGAGTTGTTTTGCCCTCTGCAGTTATCTGTGCAGTCACTGATGCTCTGCTAAGTAGGATCAGCCTTAATTCAGCAAAAATCTTCCTACATAGCATGAAGCACATCTCAAGGTCTCTCTGATGTCAGGAGAACTGAAGCGTAGATTTAAGGAAAGGTTATTTTTAAGCACTGCACTAAATATGTTCAGGACAGCATGCAGGGATGTATGCTGTGTGTCTTTACACCTTGGTTTGTGAATCATCAGCTTCTGTAAGAATCAGTCGCAGTGTTGTCATTGCCTGCTCTCAATGTTGTCCCGGTATACCAGTTTTCAGTTTAAACAGACATTAATGGTTTTGTTTGTTTGTCTCCACTCAGACATGTCCACAAACGAACTACACTCCCCCTCACAGAAGGACTTTCTCCACACGGACGCTTTATAACCTCACAGGACACAATGTGGAGACCTACATTCTGGCAACCACTAAAGACTTCCTACAGAAAAGGTACAGCATAGATCTCTGAACTGCAGCGGGAGCAGCCTGTCATTTATATGGTATCCACTGTGCTTGAAGAGGTGACAGTGCAGCAGGGGTTTAGAAGAGCCTCTCTGCTGATGGTCTCTGTGAATCTGGTGAAAGGAGGTAAAATGTCCTGCAATCGTGGAGTTAAAGATAAAAAGGTTCAAGCAAGTGGTCTGCTCGATCACATCAGAGATAGCCTAGAGATAATGTGTCAATCACCAGGTATGTTGATGGCTGAATCTGCAGACAAGGCTTTGCCTGACTCAGGAGTGCTTAAAAACAAAAATCTGACACAGCCTGTCATGAAGTAAAATCCTGGGGAGAGACGTTCCTCCAAGTTTGATTCTCTGCAGAGTCCCAGTGTGTGCTTCACTTAAACCAGTGCATCTGTTTCAGTGAAATTAGAGGCTGAACATTTTCTTGCACCATGGAGCTGTTAGATCTATTAGTGTGCCTGGACTCTACAACACAGCTGCACAGCATGTCTTGGGGCAAAAGTAGCCTGTTAAGGTTGTCAAGGAATATGTTCGTCTGCCATTGATGTAAACTGAGCTGCTTGTCTTCTGGCAGCTGTCATCTTATTCCAATGAGGTGGGGTTAAGAGGCCACACAGCTCCAAAATGTTTCTCAAATAAAGGCTTTCAGCACAGTTTTGTAATAGTGCTGTTGAGTTTCCCTTTTCCCCGTCCCAAAAAAAGGGCTGTTGCAGCAGTGTTGGCTTGGCCACACACTATGTACTGGGTTAAGTTCTTTTCAGTTAAGCTTGAATTAACTGGGGTGACAGTTAATTCACCCTAGCTAGCACCAACCTAGTTGCACCAACTAGGGATTAAAGCATGCACCAACCAAAGGGATTAAAGCTTTTGAATGAGGGTAGCAATGCATTTCCTTCTTGTTTTCACTCAGGTATGGTGGCTGGAGCTTCGGGCTGCCTTTGACAACAGATCTCCAGTTTGATATCAGGCCAGTGCCTCCCAACAGAACACTCACTAAGGTAACTAACCTCTATCTGCTCATCCTAGCTTGGGATGTGTGAGACCCAGGAGAAGTGATGTCAGGTTAAGGGATGTTTCAGAAGATAGAGCTCATGAGCAGATGTTTTCACCCTTGCAATCTTACAGCTTCATCTTAGATCTGAAAGCTATAGCTATTTGCTTATCACATGTCAGATTTAATACCTGGAAACCTTGATAGCGTTAGAAGAAGGGCAGACTCCAGTCCTTGCTCTGCTAGGGCAAGGAGAATGAGATCACTGAGCATGCAGGACTTGGGGATGTACAAAGGTGGATGCTGTCAGCTATGTTTGAGCTGCTAACCTTAATAGCCTAAGCTCTGTCCTTTGGTAGGTAACTTACACCTCCGATCTGGGTGTGCCTGAAGTGGGTGACAGTAAATCCCCCCAAAGTGCATGTCCTGTATTCTAATTTTTCCCCTCAGTCCTCAGGGTTTATTGCGGAATAGGTAAGAAAAGTTATCAGAAGGCGTTGCTGAATGAGAAGGTGATGACTGGCAACCTTTTCCCCCCTGCCTTTCAAGGGGTGTTGGACATTTGACTGCTTAGACTTCTTAGGGAAGTCCCCACTGCTGATCTTCATCAGATCTGAGCAGAAGCCAAGTTTCTGTACTGTTTATGTCAAATATCCAGCTAGTGCTTCTTTCTGCTCTCCCAGAAGGCAAATGAAGCTGATGGGAATGCTTGTGCTGAAAGTGAAATGTGCTTTCATACTCATTCAGTACTTGATGTGGTTTAATCATTGGACTTTAACTTGTAGAGCTTATGACTTTAGATAACAACCATGCAATGATTCATTAGTGTAAGCAGAAAACCCCCAAATGTTCTCAGTAACAATTTATCTTCCAAATTGTTTCAATTTCTCAATATGCGCAGGTGTGGTACAACCCCGAAGGCTATCACAGCCTTCCAGCCTATCTCAACAGCTTGAACAACTTCATTCTTCGAGCTAACTTGCCAAAAAATGAGACTTCCAGATATGGTAAGTGTCCCTTTACATGAGCAGACAATTTCTCCCCTTTGGGGGGAATATCATGGTTCTTTGAAATTTATGACAGCACTTTCCTTGATTTCTATGAGGCCATTTTTTATACCCAATTATGAAATTCCTTTAAAAACAGAATTGAAAAAATGAATAAATCACATATCTCATTTGTCTTTGTCAAAGGCAAAGAGGAGGACCCCAGCTCCTGTGTAAAACACTTCCTTCATCCAGAAAATGCCAGTGGTTGCTATTTGATTTATTGCCTCTCATCATGGTACTGAAATAGCTGTCTCTTGGGAGGTGTCCATTAGTTATGCATAGAAAGGCTACTTTAGGTCATCTCTGGGGGTGGTTTAGGTTAGTGAATTTTAGTATGTCACCCTTCTGCTGAGAGCAACTCAGGATGTGTGGGCATGTGTATGTTTGTGTTTGAATGAGAGTGAGATTAAGTGAGAAACATAATTTTCAGCTATTTTTTTCCTCTGACACACACCATACACAGATTCTGGAAACATCAGTAGCCCGTTTAGGGTTATCAGTTTCCTTATCTTCTCCTCAGTAATGTAATGCAGCAACCCGAATTCCTGCTGATAAACCAGGACACCTGGTCTTACCACTTAGAGTTTAGCCTATGTTAAGGGTGCAGCATGGGCACACAAACAAGTCTGTGTATGTATGCCTGTCTCTAGAGATGGAGGGTGTGCAGGCAGAAGAGAAGGATTTATGTTGATGTCATTTTGAGAAACCTTATACAGATATTTATTGGATCTGACAAGAGTAGCAATTTATTTTCTTCGACAAATGGTGCCCTCGCAGCCATGTCCTGGTCATGCCCAGCACCCCTTACCTCAGAGGCCTGCTGTTCCAGGTGACAGTGAAATAGGTGACCGTGTCTCTTTGCTCATAAGACTGTTCCTCACCGGTGTGTCTGAACTGAACTATAATGGAAAAGGCATCTTGGTCTGAAGCTGAGTGTCATACCATATTAAAGAAACAGCAGAATGCTGATTACAAGTCAAAACAGCATGTCTGTCTTTCCACCTCCACATACTCAAACTCTCCTCGCAACAAGCTCAGCTGACAACAAGTGAAACCAGTGCCTTGTCCTCACCACCATCCTAAAATGCCCACTGGCTCATGCCTTTTTGATTTGTTTCATGCCCTCTGGGTCAGAAGGTTTGAGCTCTTTGCTGTGCACTGCAAGGGCATATCACAAAGCTGCAGCCCCTACCCAGGTGCAGAGTCAGAAGATGAGAGCCAGGCACTTCCAGCTGCAAGAACATCCCAGAGCGCCTGAATTATTAAGCAATGAAGCTTCCTGCCCTATCTCTGTATTCCCAACACATGCTGTAGTGAGAGGAAAGCCAGAAGTTTGTGTGAACAGTCCAAGTTTTCACAGGGAAAGTTTTATACCAGCAAAATAACAATTTTCAGTGGGAAAGAATAGCAACAGTTTTTATTCCATCTGTCCTACTGCTTATGTGCTGTTGGAAAGAAATTCTTAGTAGTAAATGACCAGACAGATAATTCCCCACTTCTCACTAATGATTCAAGCCATTGAATGGGGAAAATAAAATGAATAGATGAGGATAGCTCCCCTGGGGTAGAGTAAATCCAGTTTGAGATACAATTGAACAGACGTTCTGCACGGCGTGTTCCTGATAGCTAAATCTATTTGTTGTTGTGACAAATAAATGATGGTTTAAGAACCACTGAAATGGCCAGATAAAAGTACGTTGTCATTTCAGCAGTTTGTAAGAGGTGCCAGTCCCACTTTAGAGGTTTGACTTAGACTGCGTAGATTTAAAAAAATAAAATAGAAAAAGCTTTTTACTGTGTCACTAAGCAAGTCACAATAGCTTTTGACTTCTGTATATCGTGCTTTCTCTTCTCTCAATCCCAACCAACAAAGAAGAGAAACCATTGAAATGGAAATTTTGACTTCTGGCCTAAGCTTCAGTAAAGGAAAATGGCTTTATAGTGAAGTATTAACAGATTAGACAGATGGTATTTGTCTTTCTCTCTCTCTTTTAGAGAAGGAAAACATTTCCTGGCTGTTTGAGTGGCTTTATCAGCAGCCCAAGATTTTAATTCCATTTCTCTCACTGATGACAAGACTGAGGTTTGGGGTTTTTTTCCCCTTCAAGGTGTATTTCCTGTGAAACCTTCCACTTCAAATTCATTTGCTCAATATGCCATTTGGGCAGCTAAACCCTCAGTCTCCTCCTTTCTGGTCCCCATGTCAGAGTACTCATCCTTAGGGAAAATATCCCAGAGGAGTTCTTCCCTATATAACTGTGGGAAGTCAGGCATATGACCGTAGGATCTTAAATTTTAGAGGTGGCATGTTCAAACACATCTGTCTGGATTTAACAGCAGCTAGAGGTCATCCCATGCTCCCTGAGAATTGTGGTGTCTCCTTAGGTGCCTAAATATGGATAGAGAACCTTGTGTTTAGCCACATAAACATCTTAGCCTAAACCCTTTCTCAGGTGCTAGAGACCAATGCAGAAATCTTCACTGGAGGATGGAACTGGCCCTTCAGAGCCCACCACGTTCCATGTTTTGTTTCTATAAGCACAAACCCATTTTTAAGAGATCCTTTTGGAAAACATCACATGGGGCTTCCAAATGTAGTAACTAGATTTTTGCTAGTTCCTTTGGACATCTCAACAGATGCCTCTATTGAGAAAGACGTATGTCACAGGAAGGTAATAGATGTGGAGGAAGGCAATAGGAATGATTTCTTTCTGATGATAAAAAAAACAAATGAAGTGAGATCACCAAACAGCAACTTTAAAATGAAACATATTCCTCAGTTTTGGATGTGCCGGTGCTGAAGAATCTAACCTAAAATACACAGACCTACAAGCAAGTGCTGGTTTCAGGTGTGGGAGTGCTCTCATTGAAGCTGCCATCAGCCAGACAGATGCAGAAACAGGACCTAGGGCTTGAATTTTAGATCTGCAGTGAAGTCATAGGAAAAAAAAAATATGCTCAAAATTTTGCCCAAGATCACACCAAGATGACAGAGCAAAACCCAACTTTTGATCTGCTTTTCTTCTCTACGCAGTTTTAGGTGTTACCATAATATCAGGAACTGGTGAAGGAAGTTTTAAGTACCCACATCTTCGATTTTGTTTCTTTTTGGTTTTGTAGGTATTTTCTTATCAGCTCACCCATATCCTGGAGGACAGAGTCAAGAGCAAGTAATGTAAGAAGGTTCATGTGGCCTGAATTGTTTAGCTTCTAAAGGAGAAAACCAGCTTCTTTGAAACTAAAACCCAGCCTAAATTACTGAATATCTTTTTCTAAATGGTGAAACTGCTCTCCTCCTTGTCTTCATTCCCTCTATGCATGAATATCGTCCTGTTTGCCATCAGAGCTGCTGATTCCTGCTAGGGTTTCTTTGCAGGATCCCACGTAGATGTGGAGGTCACCGTTATGGCATCTCACATTTCTATGCTTTGGCACAATATTAATAATTACATAATTTTCCTTTTGGCCTTTCCACTCAAGGCTCTGGCACAGTGTTATGACTCAGTGCTGTCAGTCCTTTTTGCTGGGCATAATTAACATCATCTTTGCTTCTGAGCTTTAAACAATGCCTCTGCAATGACAGAAATCTGCCACTTGGACTCATATCTTTCTCCTCTTTCTCCCCAGGCTCAACAGCTTACTTGACATCATAGTTTCAATGTCTGTTTTGGTTGGTTACTCTATCACAACGGCAAGCTTTGTGCTCTACATGGTAAAAGAACATCAAACCAAAGCCAAACAACTGCAGCATATTTCAGGCATTGGGATGACAAGCTATTGGGTGACTAACTTCGTTTATGATCTGGTAAATAATTCACACTCCTAAATGCACCAAGAGTAGCATTACTCAGCGGGGGGGGGGGAAAGTGCTTTATTTAAAGTTAGTTGCCTAGACTTCTTAATATTATTACTACCGAGAGTGTTATGTAGTAATTGCTCTCCAAGGCACTGAAGACTATTAAATGTGAACTGCAACACTGGATTTTGTTAAGTGAAGGCATTCCTTCTCTCTGGAGTGTAGGCAAAACATTCAGCACATTTATATGAGAGCAACACACCACAGGCCAGAGCTTGATTTCAATTTTAACATGCAAGCAGTGATCTGCGTTTCAGTTAGCTTGTGGGACTGGATTAGTTGTCATGCAGGCTTTACACATCTCGGTAAGGCTTTGGGGCTTGAGGCTACAGCCATTCTGGAAACCCTGGGAGTACAGGGTGTGACATTTCATAGCTGACACTCTCCTGTTGGGCAAAAATCCACTGCTGGGTTGAATGCTCTCTTTAAGATTATGTATTTAAAGGGTTTAAAGTCAAGGAAAGCTACCAATACAGCTGTATGCTTTTGAAGACCTGAGCAAATTCCTTTCTATGGTGCTGCACTGTGCTGCATAGATTTACCACCTTGTTTCCATAGATAGTTGAGCTTTCCAGCACTGTGCTGCAACACAACCATAGGCATGCCGTTGTTCTCCCTGAAGTTAAGTTTCTTTATGGTAAAGAGCATTAATAGCACTGCTGGAAAGCATCACTGGGCTAAGAGGGTAAATATGCACAGTCTGTAGACTATAGTGCTTTGTGTCTTATGAATTACCTTTGGTGCACGATATTAAAGCCTCACATGGGGATCTGCAAGTGCAGACTATCTCTGCTCATGAGCTTTGGCATTGCCAGGTATGCTGTAATAGTGATCAGCTCTACATATCTGACACATTTCTATTGATGCAGTTCTGCTAGTGCCTAAAATCCTGGTGATATCATCAGTTCCTAAAAATACAAGATCTTCAAGGGCATTTGGGTGACCAGCCCCCTTTGATGCAGTGAGGCCTAAGGGCTGAAATCCCTTGAATCTTCCTGCAGAGCACAGCTTAAGCTTCTAGGTGTATGGTAACACTGATGCACACTAACAAAGCAGGCAGATACAGTGCTCACCACTAAGTAGCCTAAACTGCCTGCTTATAGGAGCTGCTTTGATAAGGCAACAGCACAAATATCTCCTGCCTTGCACAAAGGGCTTGAAAGGGGTCTGAAGGCAGTGTGGCTGCAGCCTGGCTTTGCAGAGCAAGGATGAGGATGAGGCAGGCCTGTGTGTGCTCAGCTCTGCATATTTGTAAATCAGCCTGTGGAAGAATCCCCAGAGCCCCAGCCACAATCAGTATTCAGTGGGCTGAAACTAATCCAGTGCTCTCGGCAACCTGATATTTTCCAGTGAATCCCTGCCAGTAAATTTTGTTAAGTCCCAAGGCTGGGGAACAGAGGAATCTCTCAAGTCAGGCGTTTGGTGGGTCCCTGGCTTGACTCGACATTAGAAAGACTAGATTTACAGGGCACAGTGAAGTGGTCTGACTTCAAGGCTAACAGAAACCCCAAAGGGGTATTCTTCATTCACAACCTTTGTTTAGGCACTTTCTGCCGACAGCCCTGACTGTTAAATCTCAGCCTGTGCAAACTGGTTTTGTGGGAATTCATTTGCAAGACTCCCAAAAGCTTCAGGAGGACTGAGACCCCACCTGCATTTGGTTTCCCCCTAAGAAAAGACAAGCCACACTTGTAGGAGCAGGTTCAGACCTGGCATTGTTGCTTCTGCATAGTTCTAAGAAAATGTTTAAGAACTGTCATCCTGATAACATCCTTTTAATATCATTTTGCAGGTACTTTTTATGATCCCTATTGGACTGTCAATAGGAGTTATTTCATCCTTCCAGATACCAGCTTTCTGCAACAACAGTAACTTACTGGCAGTATTTCTGCTGCTCTTACTGTTTGGGTGAGTGTGGAGCATAGTTACTTTGATACCATTGCACAGAGTGAGGAACTGAATGTTGCAGGCTGCTGCAATTTGAGATCCAATGGAGGAATATATGGGCTTTTTTCTTCAGTGTGCACTTCACACATGGTGACTAGTTGCTCCTTTCAGGAGCAGTGAGCTAAACTACTGTTGTCATGCCTGCTTTATTCAAAGCAAACTCTAGGGGAAGGTATGTAAATATACAGGGTCACAGTGACAGGCCAAGCTGTAAGCAGATGCTTACTGAACTCTTGCAAAGTTCAAAATAATAGAAGCATTTCAAAATCAGAGAGAGGAAATCAAATCAACACCACAATTCGGGGAAACCTGACAAAGCTGTCTCCCTGGCTTTGAGTCCTCCAGGCACAGTCTGCTTTCAGTCAGAGCTCCATGTTCAAGTATCTATCATAAACTTCTCCATATTCTAACAGATACAAAGCCATTTGTCCTTCTTTAAGTTCCTTATGTAAGTTATGTAGGTTAGTCATGTGCTAGAACAGAACTATTACACTGTCTGATGTCTTTAGTTATTTGCTTTCAATTACTGTAGTATTCTCTGCACTGTTCGCAATTTATAGATACTCAACGTTCTCATGGATGTACCTGCTGGCTGGGTTTTTCAAAGAAACAGGCATGGCCTTTATCGTTTATGTCTGCGTCAACTTGTTCTTTGGCATCAACACCATTATTACTCACTCAGTTGTATTTCTGATCTCCCAGGAAAAGGCCATGGACCAGGTAGGAGCCATACTAATACTCAACCCTTGGTAAAGCAAGAGGAGGCTCTTGTTGAGTTTGGTGGCTTTGATCACGTCCGTAGTATCTAGTTGGTTTCCAGGTATCTGAGGTAGACCAAAGAGAGGATACTAGTTGCAGGACTTAATGGTGCTCCCTAAAGACAGGACATGTCTCAAATATGAATCTTGCTTGTTTGTAAATCTGCACTCCTTGCAAAGGAGATGATGGTGGCAGAGGGAAGAATACAGAAAGAGAGGTAGAAAACTGCCTGTGCAGAGAAGAGCAGGAGGTGCATGTAAATGTTTGATAACCAGAGAATAACTTGGGTTGGAAGTGACCTTAAAGCTCATCCAGTTCCAACCCCCTGCCACAGGCAGGGACACCTTCCACTAGAGCAGGGTGCTCCAAGCCCCGGTGTCCAACCTGGCCTTGAACACTGCCAGGGATGGGGCAGCCACAGCTTCTCTGGGCACCCTGTGCCAGCGCCTCAGCACCCTCACAGGGAAGAACTTCTTGCAGCACGAACTGTGGAGAGTGACCAGATGTCATGGCCCTGAGTTTGAAGTGCTGCATTAAGCCTACCACTAGCTGTCTGTCATCTAGATCTGTAATGCAATCATCTTCTCCCTGCAAGGATGACAAATGACTCGGAGGCAGTGATGATTCCCTTAAGTAAAGCCTTCTTTTAAACTGAGATATCCATGGGAATCACTGTGATACAATGTACACCTTACATTTAGAGTTCTTTTATGAAGGGCCTTCACTTCTTAAAACAGTAACTGGGTTGATTTTCCTCTCTAGCTGGACAGTGCTTCTTTAGCAACCTTCTGGGTTTCAGGGATGTGCAATTTGATCTTCTTTTAGCCCTCTGTGCCTCAGTGGCAGGGAGTCAGTTTCTTTCCGTGCTAATTCACTGCCTCTCCTCTTTGCTGTGTGAGCTAATGCTTTCTTCTGCTAGAAATGCACCAAATCTGTATGTGCAAGGGTTCATAAGTGTGAGGCTGTGCACTGGGCTGTTTTGCCATTAATCAGCTAGAAAAGCCCTTCTATGTCTATGAAAGACAAATCTTGTGTTTTATGGAGATGCTTGTCCAAGGGAAGCAGCTAGGACAGTGCTCCAGGGGAGCAGGCTGCTACGGCAGCTGTGTAGTTTAAGGAGGCACAATGCAGCTCAGTGGCAGGATTCATCTCCGGTTAATGGGTGGATATGGGGCTGCTGGTAATGGGTGAGCAGCTGGAGCAGCAGTGAGGGAGTCTGCAGGGAACTGGCTGTTGTTTACTATGGGTGATCACAACCTCAGAGCTTCCTGTTGACTTTTCTGACCTTGTGCCTGTGAAATGAGCTGTCTCCAGAGCTCTTTGCTCTCAATTTATCTCAGCTCTGAGACACAAGCAAATCCCAATGTAATTGTTACACTTCAATCCCACGGTAAAACCTATGAGTTTATTCCAAGAATAAAAGCAGTGACTGACTGTGCTGCTTTTTGTTGTTGTTTTCAGGGCTTGCATGATCTTGCTGAAAACTTGAGGCATGTGTTCCTGCTGTTCCCACAATTTTGCTTCGGCTATGGCTTGATTGAACTGTCGCAGGATCAGGCACTGCTGGGCTTCTTAAAAGCCTATGGAGTAGACTACCCTGACAAAACCTTTGAGCTGGACAAGACCACATCCAAGCTGTTTGCCATGTTTATCCAGGGCACTCTGTTTTTTGCCATTCGTCTTACAGTCCATGACAGGATGATTCAGAGGCTCTGGAACAACATACTAGAGTAAGTAACATCTGGAGTCTTGAAATGAAAACAGACCAAGCCGGCACTCAGTGGTTTAATTCTGGGCTCTCACACCATCATTGTCAATTACAAAGCCCATAAATTTCCAAGACACTTTGCAAACATGGAGCAAGTTTTCTCTGGCAGCAGTCCCAGCACCTACCAGTAATTAGTGTATTAACTAATAGAAGTGTAGGTTACTGGAGTCTCTTGGTAGTCCTTCCTGTCTTAGACTACGGCCCTTGCTTCAGGGCTCTGGGTTTGGTGGGCAGATGTTCTGATGGGGAAGAGAGGCAAACATTTGGTACATCCCTGGCTTGACTCAACATTAGGCACTTTCTACCCACAGTCCTGAATGTTGAGGCTTAGCCTGTTCTAAGTGGCTTTGTGGGAATTTCTTTGCAAGATTTCCAAAAGCCTCAAGAGGACTGAGACCACCTCCTGCATTTGGTTTCCCTTAGGAAAGCCAAGCTGCACTTGTGGGAGCAGATTCAGACCTGGAGTTGTGTAGGAACAGTCAGTCCATTGACAACCAGCTCTCTTAGAACCTCCCTGTCCCCTCTGGCTTGGGTGCACACAGGCAGGAGTGTCACCTGCATTGAGTGTGTCCACAAGCTAGGGCCTGCTCCATCCAGAGTATTTGCTGAGAAAGAGAAAAAAAGTGCGATGAAAATGAATTCTAGTGGTTTTAATTCCCTCAGTGGAGCAAATACCAAGAGAGAACAGAAACTGTCTGCATGTCTGAGTATTATTTTACATGCTCTAGGATCTCACAGGACCTTAGTATCTATCCCAATCACATAGGCCCACTGCTGTCTGCTTGCAGAGGGTAAGGTTGCCTCTCTTCCCTTGCCATAGGTTGCTGTTTGACAGAGTACATGGCAAAGCATCGCTTCTGTCACCTGCAGCCGAAGAGGACGGGGATGTCCAGGCAGAGAGGAACCGGGTGGAGTCTGGCAAAGCTGACTTTGATGTGGTGCAGCTCCAGAACCTCACAAAGATCTACCACCTTCCTCACAAGCGCATCACGGCTGTGAAAAACATCAGCCTTGGCATTCCTGCTGGGGAGGTAAGCAAGGGGAAAAGGCTGCTGGCATCTTCCACCCTGGGGAGGGAAACTGGAACACGGTTTGTTCTGCTCTGACCTCTTCCTTCTTCATGTATTCTTGGGGTTACGGTAGTGCTGAAAGGCTTCTGGTGGATTTGGGACACGAGTAACAGTATGAATGCCCTAGAAAGACAAAAAGTGGGTGGGACAGTGATAGAGCTGCATTCAGATCAAAGCGTCTGCTTGCTGTTTGTACAGCACCTAACACAGCCTGGGGCATCACTGGGGATTAGCATATGGTAAATGAGGGCAGCAGAATTTGTCCAGGTGCAATTATTCATCTAAACTGCATGTGAGACAGTGAGTCAGGGTTAGCTGCTTGTATTTTCCCATCAGGGAAAGACAAATCACTTCATCTGAACACCCATTTCCATGAATCAGGACTTAAAACTAACTCTAAGGAAAAAACATTCTTTGGCCATGTCAGTGCAGTTCTGACTCATGAGAAAAGAAGGAAGCACACAGAGCACTTCTGAGATCCAGAGGAAAGTGGAGACCAGGTTCTACCTCAGGCTGTTGTTGGGAAGCTTGGAATTAATCCTTGGTACCTGATTTCTTTTAATTACCTGGATCCCACTGAGATGGAAGGACACAGGATGCTGGGCAGGAGGACAGCTGTGGAGACCTTGGTGCTCATCTTTCTGGCAGAGGATTTTTTCCTTCTTGCAAAAGTCACCCTGATGCTGGTGGGGTTTAGGGTGCCAATCCCCATGTGTCAATCAGAGGCTGTGGCCCTGCACTGCAGACTGTGCACAGATACTGTCCCTGCATGGACCCCAAGGTGGGGAAGAGCCTCGGATTGATGCTGTACATCTGCAGTGAGCCCAGCACATGAGGGTCTTCGTATCATCTTGTCTGTACTAATGACATGAAAATAACAGTAATTATCAGCACAATGGTGATTGCTTATAGAATCATAGAATATTTAGGGTTGGAAAGGACCAACACACAACTGTATATCTCCAACCTTAGCAATAAAACGTAGATTTTCACATGAGAAACTGAACTGCACTACAGTAAGCCAGTTCTTAATCTTATTAATGTAGTGCATTAGGGAGATTATTTGACAAAAATCTTGTGTTGCATTAAGGTTTTATGAATGACAGGACAAACCTCACTTACCTCATTCCTATGAATAGCTCTGTTCCTGTCAATGGGAGGCTTTGCGCAAGTGAGATGATGAGGATTTGGCCTGTCGGATGAGCTTGCTGCAGAAATGTACCTTGCAGTGAAAGGAATGACTCTCTTAGAGATACATCTGTGATTCTTCACCATATTAAACAATTGGTCCTAATGTAAGCTGCAGTATATTGCACCACAACCAACCTCAATTATAACGTTCATGCGCTCTGGGTACCTCTACCTTTCCTACAGTTCATCTTGCTCAAGGGTCCGGGTAAAGAGAGAAGATGCACTGAGCACTCATCTCGGAGCAGTATATCTGCATTATAAATACAGTGTGGTTTCATTTCTACTTTTCTCTCCCTCATCCCAGTGCTTTGGCTTGCTTGGTGTGAATGGAGCTGGCAAGACAACCATCTTTAAGATGCTGACAGGTGATATTGGAGCATCCAGCGGAAGGTTGCGGGTCCAGGATCATTCTGGGTATGGAGGATGTGGTTCCTGGGGAAGGCGTGTGATCCAATTTTTAAGGCTGGATGGCAAAAGAAAAGAAATGTAAAAGTCTGAAACAGAGCATTCAAAACAGAGCACAAATAAATAATGCAGGGAATTTCATCCTTTGAAGATGGTGTGGTTGCTTCCCTTGGGGTCTGCATTTGGCTGTGTTACACCTCTGCTGTTCTCAGTGGTGTTTCTTCCACTTCATTCCATTGCAAATGGGATCAGACTCAGATCCTCAGCTGAGTGTGATCCCACTTCTACTGGTCTCCAGATACTAGCTCAGGACTTCATCTCAAAATGCTCTTCAACAGGTGTAGAATTGGTGGTAGCTGTGCCATCTGAAGTGCTGGTAGTGGAGAGCAGTGTATTAGACATCATGTCTAACAGACATCACAAGTCTAATTCTTCCTTTGTGGAACTGAGGGCCTAAAAGTTGAAGGTCTGCAAATTCATAGCATTTTCCCTCAAGGGCTGGAGAAGGGAGTAGGAAGCAGAATAAAGGGTTTTTCTCTCTCCTGTCTGATTCTAGAGTGCATTGGCAATTCAGTGTGTTTAAAATGATTTGCCAACTTCCTTACACAGGTCCTTGAATGACATTAGTGAGGCACACTGGTCACTCTTTGGCTACTGTCCTCAAGAAGATGCCTTGGATGACTTGCTGACTGTAGAAGAACACATGTATTACTATGCTAGGCTCCATGGCATCCCAGAGAGAGATATCAAAGGAGTGAGTAACACTGGGGATTGACTTACAGCATTTTCCAGTTATTGAGAGCTTTTACATTGATTTAATTAGTCTTTCAATAAATAGATACGAATGTGGTAATTTATGCCTGGACATTGGTGTGAAAGCAGTACTCTTGCTCCCATAGGTTGTACTCCAGCTTCTCCACCGGCTGAATCTGATGCCCTACAAAGACAGAGTCACCTCTATGTGCAGTTATGGCACCAACAGAAAATTATCAACTGCTCTGGCTCTCATTGGGAATCCATCAATTTTGCTGCTGGTGAGAAATGGGGTCTTGTTGGAGGAAGGATGAGCAGATCTTTGGGCAGGCAGGGCTAGACTTTTGACAGTCTAGCAAAACCTCCATGGGCACAGATGCTGCGAGGGCTGGAGCAGCTCTGCTCTGGAGCCAGGCTGACAGAGCTGGGCTGCGTCAGTCTGCAGATGAGAAGGCTCCTGAAGGGGAGACCTCAGAGCAGCTCCAGTGCCTAAAGGGGCTACAAGAAACCTGGAGAGGGGCTTTGGACAAGGGCCTGTAGGGACAGGCCAAGGGGAATGGCTTTAACCTGCCAGAACAGGGGAGACTGAGATGAGCTCTTAGGCAGAAGCTCTTCCCTGTGAGGGTGCTGAGGCGCTGGCACAGGGTGCCAAGAGAAGCTGTGGCTGCTCCATCCTTGGCAGTGTTCCAGGCCAGGTTGGACACAGGGGCTTGGAGCACCCTGCTCTAGTGGAAGGTGTCCCTGCCCATGGCAGGGGGTTGGAACTGGATAAGCTCTAAGGTCCCTTCCAACCCAAACCATTCTATGATTCTGTCTCAGTCAAATACATAATGCAATTGAAGGTAATCCTTCTCCCAGATCTGTACCAGTGTACTAGCAAACATTATAGTAATGATGAACCTCAGAAGACCACAAGTGTTAGGAAGATCAGATTTTGAGTGCAAATTTACATTCAGCACTGTCTTTCCCAATAGGATGAACCAAGCTCTGGAATGGATCCAAATGCTAAACGCCACCTTTGGAAAATCATCAGTGAGGAAGTGCAGAATAAATGCTCTGTAATACTCACATCCCACAGGTAGGGCTGGTTTGGCTCTGCCTCCAGTTTCAGTATCTGCAGAAGGTATAGAGAGACCCCTCCTTCATGCTCCCCACTGATTTCAGGGCATCAAGATCTTACAGGTTTGATGTGGCTAAATGTGGGTGCCCACAGAGACCCACAACACTTTAGTGGGTAATGTTCTCTGATTACTAAAATAACTGGGTTTTATACCTTCTCAATAACTGATTAGAATTTCTTGGTTGTTTTTCCAGCATGGAAGAATGTGAAGCCCTCTGTACCAGGCTGGCTATTATGGTGAATGGCAGTTTTCAGTGCATTGGCTCTCTGCAGCATATCAAGAGCAGGTCAGTAAAATGCACCTATTTCACTTGCACTGAACAGCAAACAGTTACTGGGTGCCAGCTTTGAGGGCTCAGAACATGAGCCCTCTGTTAACAGGGCATCAGAATAACATCATTTTCTGGTTAAAGTTTCTTACTACACCATAGAAATTCTGTGTTAACTAACGCACTTTCTACTAACTCACAGCTTTTCTTCCCAGAGACATGCTCCCCAAAGTAATCTGTTCACTCCTGAAAATGTGAAATGCATGTTAAGGTTGAGCTTCAATTTTATTAGTTATCACAATAGCTCGGCTTCTTACTAAGTTTCTCTCCAGGTTAACAACCCTGGCCCCATTCAGGCTGCACTCGGCCTGGATTTGATTTCCCTAAGGAGGCTGTGCAGCACTCTCAAAGGATTTCCTGTTTCTCTTTTCTACTGTGTTAATTGTGATTTTCTCTTTCCCCTAGGTTTGGAAGAGGATTCACTGTGAAGATGCACTTAAATAGCAACACAGTTTGCACTGAGATGTTGACAGATTTCATGAAGTCGCACTTTCCAAATACCTACCTGAAGGTAAACAGGACAAATGCTCTTAGGAGAGGTCATCTCCATCCCTTAAAATTAACCAAGACCACCTTGCAAGATAGTAATCTTGTAATATATTGTGCACATAGATCCATGCTCTCAGAGAGTAAGACATTCATACACACACACTTGCCAGTGCTATCAGAAGCATTGTCCAAGGGCTGGAGCACCCAAGTTCCTTGGTGGCTTAAATAACTTGAACCATACAGCTGCAGTGATCCTATAAAGCAGCTCTGCCTCAGGAATGGTCTCACTGAAGCCTGGTCTGCATGGAGACCCACTTCATATTCAGTGGGTAATGAGATGGTTGAGTGCTGCCAGTAACTGGGTACCTGTAAAACCAGAGTAACCAAATCACAAATCCCAACCATTGCCTGTAACCCAGACTTCTAGCTGAAAAATGCTATGGCTACCCTCAGGCTTCCAGCACTGGGGCTTAGTTATCATCTTCAGGCCACAAACACAACAAAAACTCCCAATGAAGAAACACTGGTCGATACTGGGCAACAATATTCCTCAACTTTGGGAGCCAGAAGGAGAGAACATACCCTCTGCCCCTTCATTCTCCCATGGTTAGCTCCTCTTTGCTCATATCAGCCAGCCAGCCAGCAGATCTGTTTGGCTGCAACCTCTTAATTTCACTCCACCATTCCTGTTCCCACAGGATCGGCATTTCAACATGGTGGAGTATCATGTTCCGGTCTCTGCAGGAGGGGTAGCTAATATATTTGATCTCCTGGAAGCCAGCAAAGAGGCCTTCAATATCAGGCACTTCTCAGTGAGTCAAACAACATTAGAAGAGGTAAGGAATTAAAGATGTGTGGCCATCCATTTAAAACTGTTAACAGGGGAGCAGACTGATGGTTACACATAATGGACTGCTGCACACAATAGACTGTATTTTGAAAGGGATTTCCATCTATATTGCTCCTGAGGATATTTTATCAGTACGACTGCCTCCAGATACCTGTGCTGGCACTACAAAAACACAAAAAGCTACCTGTAGCATACAGGATCTGTTCTTCCCTCTGCCACTGCTGGTTTCAACAGCCTTGTGGGTGTGGATGAAAGGCAGGGTAAGGACCACTTCTGAGTCCAGTGCTAGGCTTTCCACCGGCCCTGGAAATTTGCTTGATTTCACTCTTTCTTGTATTTGGGTTGTAAATTCATTTAGCATTACTCCAAACAGCTTCATGGTTAAGTTCCTTCCAATTTCTCTTGGAAAAAACATTCCCACTAGCATAAAAATCTTGTAGGAAACAACGGATGCTATAAGGACTATCCAGAATAAATTACCCTATTGAGTATCAGCACCTGATATTTTAGGTCTGCCCCAGAGAGAGGAGCAAAACTGCAGCCCTGTAATCCTACAAATGGTTAAACAGAGATCTTCAGTATTGTTTTAGTAAGGGGCAGTGGCTATGAGAAACAGGCAGGCACAGCACAGGAAGCCCCAGTCATGTTCTGTGAGAGGACAGTTTGGTATATGCAAATGTGATAGCAGGTAGTGTTCTAGTGAGAGTATTTTATGTATTCATTAGATACTGTTCAAGCAAAGACTGCTAGGTGTGATTATACATACCTTTCTATATCATATGCAGTTGTGCTTGCATGGATGTCAATTATATAGAGACAGATGGGTTTATAAAGTAATAATGTAGCTGTATTACACTGTGATCAAAAGGAGCCACCTGACAGGTATTACCTCGCTCGTACTGGTGAAACATGAGCTGCAGGACAAAGAGGTTTTGTGCAGGAATGTCTCCCTTTGCATCCCAGGTGTCTGTTTGGCACCACAGGAGCATGCAGCCATTTCTTTACATTAGCCCGTAAAAGCCTAACATTTGCAATTCTCAAATACAGTGTGAATCCATTCCTGGCCATGCTCTCCATTGGCTCACAGTCCAATGAACAGCCCTTCTTTTTTTATATTCATCGCTATTATAAGTTCTTTGTGCTGTCGCATACTGAATGTTTTCCTTTAAACTTGTAGGTTTTCATCAACTTTGCTAAAGATCAAGCGGATCCTGACAGTGTGGATGCAGGTCCTGATGTGTCAGCGGGCAGCTCTGACTCAAGTAGCCAAAATAGCACCATAAGCTCCATCTACTGAAGGGACCCAACCACAGGGTATCATAGAAGCTGGGGAAAAGACCTGATGACGCCTTCAGTTCTTTCAGCCCTGTTCTCTATGATTCTGGGATGGTGGGGTTAAAAAGTCCCATTTTCTTAAAGTACTACTTCTTTTTGATATGCACTTATTTTGTTACTAGGAACATGGTAGGCATTTAAGATTGGCATTTGGTTACAAATCAGACTGTTCTTTCCACTGGTTCTTTCTCCCTTCTCCCAGTTCCTGTTTTATGATCACTGCAATGCCTGTGAAGAGTTAGTTGACATCACCTGCTGCTCATGGCCATTTTCTTACAGCAGAAATGACTGTGGTGGAGCAGGGAAGCTGTCAGCACTGGGGGGTGTTTGACAATAGAGCAGCCCCCATGACTGCCCTCTCTGAAAGCCCACAATCCACTTGTTGCTCAGCAACAGACTTCCTAGGTGACCATGAGCAAGTTGGTCAGTTTTGACAGGTTCCCCACTGGTAAAACAGGGTTCATGGCCTTGCCCCACCTCACAGGGGTGTTGTGAGGACATAGGTGTTATGTACTGAGTCGCATGTGCAGTTGGTAGGGGCCATCTTTGGTAATGACATAAAGCTTATCTGTATGTGTGGGTTATGTCAATACAAATAGAGTTATTTTAAAAGTCAGCACTTCCAGTGGTTTTATTTTGGTCCTGTAGTTTATTCCAGCTCTGTGTAACTCCTCAAACAAGTGCTGCAGTCCCAGGCAGTTCCTGGCTCTTGGTACCCAATGGCAGATCATGCCACCAACCAGCACCTTTCTCCTTTTGGCTGGTGTCCATGGCTTCTCCATTACAGCAGAAGAATGGCATGAGGAGTGAATATGTTTGCTGAATCCTCTCATATGAAGTTTTCTTCTTAAGACTGTGTTTGCCTGAGCAGAGTAAAAGCAACAGGCATCTCCCTTGCTCAGAAAAGCGTCATCTCCCAGGTGGCTTTGCCTCTCTGACTTCTTTCCAGTGACCTTCCTCCTCACCACCCGAGCGGCGGCTGCCCCTGCAACTCTAGAGCTGTGTTTTCCAACATAACAAGGGATAATCAGGTTCTGCTTCAAGGCTCTGCCTTTGAAGCCTACAAATGAGACCTCTGCCTATCTTTGAGCAGCAGCCGAGTTCAGTGCACCAGCATGCACATCCTGCTTTTTTCCCTCAGAGTCATTAATAGGTAGAATAGTTTAATATTACTCCTTTTTATATGTATCAGCATAAGGCCTCACAGACTGTTTTGGTCAGGCACTGATGTATGTGGTGCTGTTCAAGCACATAATGAACTTAAACTCTTTGAGCTCAATAAACTTACTGCTGCTGGTAAAAAGAGATTGATGCTAAAGCCAGGTTGTACCTGCCTTATAAGACCCAGGAAAGGCCCATGTGGCACTCGGCTTGGTGCTCTCACACACAACTCCAACGACAGGGTTTCTTTATTCTTCCTTACTTTTTTTTCCCTTTTTTTCCTTTCCCTGAAGCTAATTTGAACCAAAGGAAACTTTAGATGAGAGCTGCAATGACACATCTTTCTCACCCTGACCCTCAGAGCAGTTTTACTAGCTCAGTTCTCATTTGATGATGAGGCTTGCTGAGAGAGTCATGCAAGGAAGAGATACTTTAAATATGGAGGCTGTCTGGGATTTTACAACAGGATACTGAAGTTCAGAGTTTAGCTCCTGGAAGGAGGTCGCGCCTTCTCCGTGATCTTGGTGTAAGCTTCTTACTGGAGGCAGGAGGAGTTTTGTTATGGATTGGAGGTATTATCAAGCCTTGAATTATGCCTCAACCTGCTGACTGTAATTAAAACTGGAATTCATCTTCTTTCCAGAACGCATTTGACACCTGCAGTTTATAAGTAACTGAAAAAGCTGCCCAGACATTCATTGTAGCTTCTATTATTATGTCTCCAGCTCTGCAAAAGCTCTTTTCTTTTTTTTTTTCCTCATTTTCATTGCATATCTTATAGAGATCAGAGTATAAAATTACGCTTTTCTCTAATGGAGGGCTTGTGCTCCCTGCAAAGGACTCGGAGCATGAATGCCAATGATTTAAATGCAGCCTTGTAATACCAATCAGAGTATTATTTTATTATGTCGATGGCTTTGCAACTGCCAGCGGAAGATGGATCTTCAGACTCTGTCCAGATGTACTTTCCATTTAATTGAGGGAGACTGATACAAAGCTATTCTTTTGTCCCTTTACAGCCTACTAATCAAAAAAAAAAAAAGAAAAAACCAGGAAGTGATTCATTGGAATACTTCAGTGAGTTGCAGTTTAATTGAGTAAAATAGAGTTTGGGGGGAGGAGAAAAAAAAGGCAAAAAGCATCATTTGAGTTTCCACCCAATTCTGGCATTAACAGAAACATCTGCTCCATGTGAAATGTGTCACGGCCATGATATATGCTCCCCGTTTTCACTTGCAGGTAAAAATAAAACATCTGTTGTTGCAATCAAGTCTTGTAGGTATTGGTCCAAACAAGACAAACTTTACAGACTTAAGGGAATTTAACTGAAACCTGTGGAGAAGCAGATACAACTGTTTAGGGGGTTGAAGCATCTGGCAAGGAGGTTGTATGTAACATCACCAGGGGCTGAATTACCTTTTGTGCCACATTATAAATATCCATACTCCCTGCAGAGACTCAGATTCAACCTGTACCTTTTGGAGGTAGGACACACTGCAGGCTCAACACCAGGGCAAAAAATGTGCAAGCTAATAGTGTCCTGCCTCTGAACACCAGCTCCAGGGTTCATAGAATCACAGACTGGTTTGGATTGGAAGGGACCTTAAAGCTCATCCAGTTCCAACCCCCTGCCACAGGCAGGGACACCTTCCACTAGAGCAGGTTGCTCCAAGCCCCTGTGTCCAACCTGGCCTGGAACACTGCCAAGGATGGGGCAGCCGCAGCTTCTCTGGGCACCCTGTGCCAGCGCCTCAGCACCCTCACAGGGAAGAACTGCTTAAGAGCTCATCTCAGTCTCCCCTGTTCTGGCAGGTTAAAGCCATTCCCCCTTGTCCTGTCCCTACAGGCCCTTGTCCAAAGTCCCTCTCCAGGTTTCTTGTAGCCCCTTTAGGCACTGGAGCTGCTCTAAGGTCTCCTCCTCTTCTGCAGGCTGATGCAGCCCAGCTCTCTCAGCCTGGCTCCAGAGCAGAGCTGCTTCAGCTCTTGCAGCATCTCTGTGGCCTCCTCTGGACTTGCTCCAACAGTTCCATGTCCCTCTTGTGTTGTTGATCCCAGAGCTGGATGCAGGATTACAGAGGGGGTCTCCCCAGAGCACAGTAGATGGGGAGAATCCCCTCCCTCAACCTGCTGCTCATACTGCTGGGGATGCAGCCCAGGACATGGTTGGTTTCTGGACTGCGAGCACATATTCCTCACCCCTTTGTCTCTCATAGAAGGGTTCATTCTGGTTCCAAAGGTGGCCAAATATACATAAGCCCTCACTCAGAAACAACTGGTCTGTCTCAAAAATAATGAGCAGGTTGTACACATCAGGGAAAGGATGGAGGCACTCATTTGCATACGGTGCTTGCGGTGATCTTCACCCTGCTGACGTTCAGGTGTAATAGCAGGTGCCCCCCATTGTCAGCCCTCTCTGAATCCCCTCAGAAATTGTTGCTTTCCATGATTCTGGTTTCCAACAGCAGGCAGCCAACAAGCCTGGTCCTTTCTTTGGTGTGAGCAGTGAGGGAAGATCAATACAAACACTGACCCTGGTGTCCCTGGAAGGCCTGGAGAAGTGCTCTGCATACCATTGCATATCGCCTCTCCAGGAGTGAAAGATGAATACTGCAGTCTGGAGTGGGCGGAAACAAGCTTTTCATCTTGCTTCTTTCATGCAGTCGCACTACAGCTACCCTAATAACCCTTGTTGGAGGCAGCAGGAAGCAGCAGTGCCAGGGCCAGCCCTGCCAGCATGATCATGCTGCCCCTATCTGTTAATTGGAATTGTGTGGGCCTCAGCTGAGCTTCATTGAAAACAACTCTGAAATATCACAGACACAAGGTATACAAAATTGCTAAACAAGTCTGGGGCCAGGGAGTCAAGTAAGAACTTCAGAACTGGTTATGTGGAGTGTGAGACTGATTCAAATCTGTTCTGTACTTGGAGCTGTAGACTTGGAGGAGACGATTCAAATCTCCATCCTGGCTCTCCTTCATTTATCGCTTTATGCTGCTGATGGAAGCATGATGCTTCTCCAGCCTGATCCTTGCTGAGCTCCAGTCTTGATGCAAATGGCCACTGTGGGCTGGCTTCGCAGGGTGAGAAAAGGTCTGGCAGGGGCAGGAAAGCTGTCCAGTGTTAAGCAGTGTTTTCTCTCAGCCCTGACCACTGCCACAAATACAAATCCAAGGTCTAACCAGATTTTTTTTTTTTGTCCTTTCATAAGAGCCACAGGGGTGGTTTTGTTACTGGGTCGGATCAGAAAACGTGGTGCCGGGTCAAATGAACACGTCCAGGTAAACATAACCTAGTAGGCAGTAAAGCAAAGGAGCAGGTGATGCCCACAGACTTGCTGCTTGTCTGGGGTCACTCCTGGGATACAGAAATTGAAGGATGTGACCTTGCCACAGGCTCAGGATAAGGCCCCAGCCTGTCATAAGGGCTTTGGCTTCCTTACATTGCTGCAGCTTCACTGAAGCTTTTTACAAGCCAAGAAAAATGTAAACTCCTGCACTTAATAGGGGAAGGATTTTTTTGTGAGCTGGTGGAAGAAGAAAAATGGTTGTTGGATGGCAACAGCATATAGCATGATTTTACTCTTTTTTTGCAGACAACAGCTGTGATCTTGCATAGCTGTAACAAAATATCAACAGCGTATTAACAGCGAGCACAACAGAGAAGAGAAGCAGTGGGGAATGACAAAAAAAAAAAAAAAAGAATTCATCAGAATTATTATTCCACGACAGTATTTAAATAAAAAAAAAAAATCACTCTAATTAATTTAGTTGTTCAGGGAGAGGGTGGAAATGAGGAAGATGGCACTGAAATAGTAAGAACAACATTAGTAAGGGACACAGCCAGCGTTGACTTACTGTTGGCTCTGCTCCTCATGCAACTCGCATACACAGTGCTGGTAATGAGATGGGCTCTGCAGCGCTAGGGTGCAGCCTGTGCTCAGAGCAGTGTAGGGACACAAGGCTACCCCAAGGGGCATTAATATGGGGCCTGACCCATGTCAGGGAATCATGCAGCACTTAAAAACTGGCACAAGGGCAGAGTCACAGTGGCCACATCTAGCCCATGGTGAAGAAAATGTACAGCTTGTGCTTGCAACATACGGAGCAAAGCTTAAAGCCAAGCACCCTTCCACGGTGCTGGGTTCCTGGACGTGCAGCCCCCACTTTGCTAATGGAGCTAGAAGAGACTTCTGGAAATAGGCCATTCCCAGGGAGAACAATTCTAATGGCCCTGTGATGGGAGATACAAGCTTTAAGGCTCAAAGCAACATGATCTTCTACCCCAGCCTCCCATTTCATGGAGGTTCTTGAATTTTAAGCAGTGGGTCTTTCACTACAGACAAGCATGTTGAGTAGAAATGAAGCATTGCTTACAGACAGCTCAGGTCTTCACTGACCCCAAAGAAAGAAACAAACAAAAGAATGTAACTTCAGCGCATGGTAACACCAGATATAATCCAAGTGAATGCAGGGTAATAATTGAGGTTTTTACCTCCATTAGCAGGTCAAGGTGAACTCTCAGCCCTCTGCTATGTCCTAGTTACTAGCTGAAGGGGTTTTACACAGCCTTTGCTTTAACATGCGCTGGCTGTTTCGCAGCCACTGCCAAACAAATTGAAGCACATCCAGAATGTAATGGGGAAGAGGAAGGAGAATGATATGCTGCTCCATAACCAGACCCAGTTAGGTTATTCCCATGCAAGACAGCAATGAATTTAAGTTAAAATGATACCAACCAGACTGAAATGCAATTAAAGGAGTTCCCCTAGGTTTGCACGTCCAATTAGTAGAGTACCTTTAATTACACCAGTGCACTTTCAAACAGACACATGCTGAGAGGAGCATCGTCACAGAGCTGAAGTCTGTCTGCTGACCCATAACCATGAGGGCTCCAGAGGGTGTTTGCATCACCAAGTGGTGGTCTGCTCCTCTAGTGGGGGAAGAGCTCCTGGGGTGCCCTGAATCACCTTCTCAAGAATCCTTTCTTTGCTGGGTGGCTGCTGCAGGAGCCTGGAGAAGCTCCCAGGCTGAGCTGGGGCCCTTGCCTGAGTTAGGTAACTTAATCCAAAGGGCTGCCTCTTATTTATCTTCAGCCAGCTCTAGGAGCAAGGCAGAGGAGAAACACGGTAACCATTTTCAGCTTTGTAAGAGCACTTTTATCTAACAAATAATTGCTGGAAAGCAATTAAGATCTAGGGGCTTCTGAAAGGTAAGAGATTTTTATACATTTTGTATGTAAGGTTTCCCTCTTGCAGTGACTCAGCATACCCTGCTCCCAGGAACTTTGGAAGCTAAAGTGTTGGAATTGACTTTGATAAGAAAATCATTAAAAAGAAACCAACAATGCAAACATTAAGAAATGCTGGAAACACCAGAGTACTTCTAGGTGCTCTTCGACCATCTTGGGGAGTTATGTGAGGTCAAAATACCTTTCCGCCTTTAATCTTGAGCATAATAACACCCTCAAAGCAGCCACATGAAGCTGATGCAAGTGAGGAGTGCAGTCCTTATCTCGCAGCCTTGGTCAAATTCCCAGCTGAAGCCCATAGTCAGGCTGCTGTGGGCTGCAGCAGGTTGTGGGACCACGTCTTGCTCTCCCCAAATCCCTTTTTAAAATCCTGTCAAAGAAAGAAAACAAAGCTGAAGGGGAGAGACTCTTTGCCTATTGTACCACCAAGGCTGAGGGCTGGTGTGTATTGATAACCCAGGGATCCAATTTTAATGCAAAATCCCATCAGCTTGCAGCAGATCAAGCCCCAAGATCAATAATGCCAGATGCACAGAAGCACGTGCTTGGTGCATCTTCAGATGCACCTCCTGAAGTGTTTCTTTGAATACTTTCAATGTCAGTTAGATGAGCAAAAGTTAAAACCATAGGCTTAATCAGATTAACAATTATAATCACTCCCATCCATCACCACAAAGCAGGCTGCGATGCTGCCAGATCCGTTCTGCTTCAGGAACCCGGGAAATCAGAGCTGCACCTCATCAGCCAGACAAGGGCAGCTCGAGGCTTGCTGTAGAAAAGGAAGAGAGCGATTGCTCAGGCTGACTTCTTTATTCATTTTTTTATTAGCCTTCAGAGCCTCCCTAGAAATTATGAAAGCTTCTCTGAGAACTGCAGCACTGCAAAAGGAGCATTTTGCTCATGGGCTGATGTTCCAGGCTGCAGTAACCCTCTGCATGAATGTGCCAGAGTGGCCCTACGGGCTTCCTCCCTCACATGGGCAGTGAGGCCTTTCCTTTAAACTGCTTTCTGCACCTTCAGCACTTGACCATCCTCATCACAGACTCAGCCAGCAGCTTTATTTTTACCCTCTAAAACAGCTTTTTGCCATACATCGGTGGATGAGAGCAAAGGCAAAGCTTACCTGTTTGTTATAAACCACCGTGGTTGTCTGCCTGAGGGTTGCTGGGTTAAATGGAGCTTCGTGCTCCTCGGGGTTGGGCTATAAACTGGGATTTGGGAAATTGGGCAGGATTAGGGAATACTAGGGAGTTGCAGCAATGGGGACCTTCACCGAGAGGTTGGGGGCTGAACACTAGACAGTCTATGCGCACCTAAGATACAAGTCTGTACTTGGGGAGGCTGCTTGCGAACTGTTCTCTCGTCACTCAGTTTTAAATTGGGAAAAGCACCTTAAAAACCAGCAATGACAACAGCAAAAACCCAAACCCAAACAAAAAGCACTCAAACCTTCAAAGGTCCTTAGTCCCTGTCACCCTGCATCCACTGACAATGGAGGCAGCAGAGCCCAAGGATGCAGTTTCAGACAGGGTTCATCTTTTGCACTGTTACAGAAATCCCACGTACCAACATAATCCCATGTGAAGTTACTGGGTGAATGTTAGCGGGCCTTCAGCCCTGCCCTGTGAGAGCAAGAAATGTACACAGCTCCCTGGGAGAGTCTTGATGTTATTATAGAGGTTAGGTTTCCACAGTGAATAACTACAGGGGGTGATTTCAGTGCCTGAACTCAGCTTGTATATGACACTAATATAGTGCCCCATTGAACAATACACTACTACTTCTCACGCTTAGTTAAATGACAGAGATAGGTGTCATCCCAGGATTGCTAAATTTCCGTGTCACTCCTCAGTCTCATCCTGACAAATTAAAGCTGCTGTTTTTTATTTCCCTCCCACTCCCATTTTTGGCTCTGGTTCAAGCAGAAATTATGGGGTGAGATGACTTGACTCATGTAAGACAGGAGGCCAGCCTATGTTGTTATACAATTCCCTGAAATCATCTTAAAAGATGGGAGGCTGTTTTTCCATCCACCCAGGCTATGACATTCAGAGGTGCTCAGCACTGACTTCATGAAAACAGGAGCACTTTCCTGTCCCCAAGGGCCTGTTTGCAGGGTGGATCAGGAAAAAGGGACCTTCTAGGCTTGAATGGCTCAAGGCCAGGGTGAGAGGAGGTCCTGGCAGCGGGATGGAGCAGTGTAAGTGCAGAGGATGTGCACTGGTTCTGGAGGGGAGGTTTTCTGTGACGGTGCTCACAAACCATCTCACTTGCCTCAGAGGTGAACCGAGAGGAGGGAATATAGGAAAAACAAAGCACATAACCAGGGGTTGGTGCTTATGGCATGGTCCATCAGAGTGGCAGACCCTGAGAACTCAGAGGGGAGGGTGCCATGGTGTTGGCTGCCATCATAGTTCTGGCACTCTTCCCTGTGGAGGCTGTGAAGCCAGACCTGCCCCGCAGTCCAAAGGGAACCAGCCCCTGCAGCTCTAGGGTCATGCTAGCATTTCTCCTGGCAGTTTATAGCAATCCTATTTGTGGATTAAAATGCAGCCGTCAAGGCTGCTTGTAGAGGATTTACGACATTGGCCTCAAAATACAGGAGAAAAGGAAAGCTGAACTCTCCTTTGATGTTTGCAAGTGTACACTGCAAACAGTGTAAATAAGGATCATTAATCATCAGCTAAGCCGCACGCAGTTGCTGTTAGTTATTATAACAACATAAATCATCAGGAACTGCTACCGTGTTAATTTGGATTTAGTATGGATTAGAATAGAACAGGGAATATACTTACATATTTAAAAAGTATATACCCTTAGTTGTAAACACATAAAGATGTGCTGGGGTTTTTTTGTTCCTTAGTTTCCTCCTGCTCAGAAGCAAGTCAGGAAAATGCTCTGGGAGCTCAGCATATGAGGGTGTGCAATGGTCCAGGCCAAGCTACAGCACACAGGGAAGGAGCAATCTGATTTACCTTAAGGGTGCATAACCCGCACATTTCATATTCTCCAGAAAGGCCAGCTATACTTCTTGCTGAGACATATATATATAGTATATACATATATATACACATATATATATATATCCTTTTTTTTTTTTTTTTTTCCTGGTTTGGCTTTATTCAAGCTAAAAGGGGGCTACACCACTCATACACCAGAGCAAGGCCAGCAGAGGCATCAGTCTGACTGTATGCAGCGTTTTAGGTGTAGAGCTCCTGCCAGGGCTGGAAAGGTGGCCCCATCCCTCCCCACAGAGCATTTCTGAATTCAGTGGGGAGGGAGCTTTACCCCACAGGGATCCCCATCTTGGTGTTCGGACACAGCATCTGCCATGCTCTTGAGAACTTGTGTGTAGCTGAGGAGTCTACTCAAACCTCCCCAAAATGACCTGAATTCTTCAACACCCAAAAAAGCAATGTATACAGTGGAGCATGTGCTGCCCTTGGCAGCTTCCCTTAGGATGCGACGGACACAGAGATTCCAAACTGCTTCACAGACCCATTGTAGCATGTGTGTCACAGTGCCATTGCTACTGTTGAGCTCTGGTCCACTGCCTCCATTATCCCCTAGGCACAGCGAGGAAACCACACCACAACCTTTAGTGTCACCAGTGGTGCCTTAGCTGGAGGTTAGTCCTGATTAAGAAACAGGCCCTGATATTTAGAAAACAGAAATCAGAACAATTTGGATTTGGGGATTAAAAAAATTAACTAAAAGGGAAATAAAAAGGAATTTATGTTTTGGGAAGGCTCAAAGATTTACCACAGGCTTGATGCTGCAACAGTACATTTAGAAACAGGCTTGTAAGTCACTGAACAAAAGCCATACTGCACCTGCACCTTGACTCCACTGCCTCCAAACACGCAATTGCTTTTATTTGCCTCCATTATTTTTAACCTGTGTTTTGTGCATGCCAGAAAAACAGACACTGAATTTCTACTAGCACTGAGGCAGAGCTGAGGCTCACATTAATTGAAGTTGGGTTAGATATAATAAATCTAGTACAATAAGGATAGTAGCAAGACTAATTAGAGTGGATCAAATAGTAAGAGGGTTGAAGCAACAGTAGCCACTGTATAAACCTGCACCCAAGTCCTTCAAAGGTTTCCTCAGACATGTATCCCACTCAACTCAAGGGCAATCCAACATCTATAAGCTGCTGCAAAGCTTTGCCTGCGCTTCCCCGAGCATCCAAGCTTGCACTGCACCGACCATATGTCTGCCTCTGCCTGCTAGCAGATTGTACCAAATATTTTCCTTTTTGATAGTGGCTGAGCAAACAAACACCATCTGCGGGGCTCATCGAGGGAAATCCTGGGCTGCTCCATGCCGATGGGAAGGCAGCCACGTGCATCCATGGGGCCTGACGGTTCTGCCATCCATACCCTGAGACAAGAGCTTTTCTCTGCTCCTCATCTCTGCCCACCCGCAGAGTTAAGACCTGGCATTTTGCAAACACATCTCAGCTTCGGCTTTTGTTACAGAAATGTTGGGCCCCATCAAAGGAGACTGCCTAGCAGTGACCCAGGGTGGTGGGGCTGCCCCGGGGTGGTGGCAGGTGAAGAGGGCGAGAAGGCTTTTTATTTTTTGGTTGGCTCTATACACACAGGTATTTCTTGGATGTGTCCATGCCACCAGGGGCATCTTTGAGCATCTTCCAGCCATGCTCAAATCCCTGGCCTAGGTCCGATGGTGATTCTTGGTCCTGCTTGATCTGCTTAGAGCCAGGGGTCTGGGTGCACAGCTGGTGGGGAGTGCAAATTATTCCCTGTTCAAACCTTTGTTCCTTTGGAAGGTAAAAATCCTGGAGGGCACTGCTTGATATGGAGTGTCTGTGCCATCAATTTGTGCACTTCAATTTCTGGGGAGCTGGGGAGTATCAGCAGCTGCTGAAGCAAAGGTGTACACATGGTCCCCAGCTGATTCCTGGGTGCAGGGCTTCCTCCCACTTTGCTCTTCTGTTACTTGACAGAAAGTCAGAAACCCCTCTTCTCCCTGTTCTGAAAAAAACAGAAGGATAATCTCAGTTTTGTAAAATCCCCTGCTCTTTTGACCCAGCCAGGGATTCATTCTCCTGGGGAGTGATAGCCCAGCAGGTGTGAATTATCTGTCACCTTGGCTGCTTTTCAGCTTGTGTTTCTGTAGTGCCAGGTCCAGAGCTGTGCTCTGACCAAATCTTTTGTACATGTGCCCCTTGGATTTAGAAATTCATACTGTGAAAGCAGAACTGATGAACCACAGGCTTCTCTGCTGCTGCCTTTAATTAAAAATGCCATGTCTAACACCAGCAGATGTTCCTGCTATCGAGACTCGACTAATAATTTAATGCCGTGTAATGTAATGCTGACTGTGCTGCTTAGTCTGAAAGTGTAATAGACTTTTAAAATTGTTATTATTTCCATTGGGGCTCAAATCCCTCAATATGTGAAATCTTAAAACTTGCTAGTCTAATGGCCCTAACCAATTACTGCACCAAATAACTACAGCAGCCCCGTGTCTTTCAAGTGAATGCCAAAGCCCACAATGCCTCTGAAGGCCATGGTGAGCTCGCAAGGCTTTGGGCACACAGCAAAACTAGACCCAGAAGGGAGGGCAAGGAGCAAAGTAAGCCTGTTAAAGGCTTTGTTTGAGACATTTGGGCAAAGAGGTAATTCAAAGCATGAGGCTGCTCCTTCTCCCATTTTTTTTTTCTTCTACGGCTGCAGATCCATCCTGTTGCTTGTTGTGGGTGCTTCACACATTGGAGCAGGGCACCCTTTCCTGGCAGGGGGCAGTAGTTTTGGAAGGTGCTCCATATTCAGGTGGATGAAAAGAGAGGGACCCCCTCTTCACAGATGCTTTGGCTTTTTTAACCCACAGGAAAACAACTGACTTGTGAGAACTGAGGGAACTGCTTCCCCCTGCATGCTCCTTCCCGCTACACAATGAATCACATAACAATTGTGAATTTATTGAAGAACAGCTGGGGAACTTTGCCTATGAATAAAGTATCAGGTACTGGTGTATTTACATAAAAGGGTCTTTACCAGATGGGCAATGCTTTGAAATGAAGCATGAGGTAGACACGGAATTTCTACCTCCCTCGTCAGCTGAGAAGCTGTGCCCCATCTGTCAGCATGGGCCCAGCTCTGAAGCCTCGTATTGTTTGAAAACCACATTATCAGTTTAGCACGGGGAAGATGATCGCTGTCTCGGTGGGGTGTGGAGCGCCTGCTTCATGTACGTCCCAAATGTGACTGTTGCACTCTATCACAGCACTGCTGAAACCGCTTTACTGGCTTTCTGTCAGGCAACAAATTTATTTTAAAGCGTGTGGGCCTTATACTGCCTGGAATGGCTTTACTTGTACTTTAAATACTGCATAAACCACATTTAGAGATGTATTTCTTGCTTCCCCTTGTTCTCTGCATCTTTTTTTTTTTTTTGCTTCTGACTGTCCAATTGGTTGCAGTAATTCATTGCAAAGCAAGACATTTCTTAGGTTTCCAAGAGCGCCAATTCCTTAACTTTTATGAAACTAGGGAGAATGAATCACTTGTGACATTTACATCTTTCTAGAACACAAGTATTAGATGCTGCCAGCACAGGGTGGTGCTTTGCCTCAGTTTAACTTAGTTGTAAATGTTTGTAAATTTGCAAGTAATGTTTCAGCACAATGGAGACTACGTGCACACACATGGATTTATTGAGAGGGACACTAAACATATTACAGTGGGAGGGATGGAAGATGAGGTACTTATCTGTTTTATTGTCCTATACAGTATATATTGGCATCTCATATTTTTTGAACATAAATGCCATGTTGACTCAAGAGATCTATGGATCAAGTGTTGTTTGTAACCTGAGCTGAATGCTTCAAATTGTGTTAAAGCTTCATCTTGGCAGCAAGGCCTTCGCCATCTTTCACTAACCCTGGTGCGCCAGGCGCTGGTTCTTTGGAGCACAGGATGATTACACAATAGCTAAGTAAGAGGGAGTAGGATGTGGAGGTTGCATCTGGCAACTGTTGTTTCTTAAGGATAAAATTAGTGTTTTAGCTAATTTTGTGAGCTTCTCCTGGTTTTGGCAGTGTGAGGGAACAGGTCCTGTTCTTGTCCCAGCTCCATCTGCTGCAACCCAAGAAAAGAAGCAAGGGTGCTCTGTCCAGCTGTGTCCCTTGCTGTCATCCCTCTCCTGCATCCAGATGTTTTTGATGCTTTCACACATAATTGGAAGATGCACTGTGGAATGTGTTCAGCCCCCACCTTGCTGGGCCTGGGGACAAGCTGCCCTTGGGGCAGGACAGGGCCCAGGGCACCTCTCTCTGCCTGCTTCCTCCTCTAAGATAAGCAAGGAGGATGGTAGCCTGCTGCCTGGGAGCATCCAACATCTACACGTCTCTTAACAAGGTGTGGTTTGCATCTGGTTTTGTTTAATTCCCGTGCTTGCCTCCATGGCTGTTGTTTCTTTCCTCAGAGCCGCTTCCCTTCATGGGAGAAGGCTTGCCGATCCCCACCACTGGGTACAACAGGCCATTAGCAAAGGGGACACCGCTTAGTGTTATTAACACAGCACGGGGTTTCCTGAGCACTAGAAAACAACAGGCTATTACAGAGATACAACTGTACTTTTCACAGCTGGATCCGAGTGCACAGATGCTGCTACTGCACTGTCGATGACAACAAACAGCCCTCCTCTCTGTGCCGATGAAAACAAGATGTGTGTGGATGGGGACATCTACATCCATGCCTCTCCCTCAAGGCTCTGGAGGGATATTCTGCAAGAAGTTCGTTGTCCTCTGATTCTGCAAGCACAGTGTCACCTGCAAAGGACAGGCTGTTGCTTGACCCTTCACACAGCTCCACAGTTTATCATAGATAAGGACTGGAATGATCATGAACGCAGAGAATGCCAAGATGGCATTTGCTGGGGTCAAACAGGTTAAGAGATTTGATAGCATTGACTTAACAAAGGCTGAATATGCCACCATCCAAGTTACATGACAGTGTTTTACCTTGTGACATGACGGCTTGCCCCAGATGACAGTAGCAAATTTTCCTACATCAACAGAGCACAATTCCCCATCCTGTGCAGTGCTGACCTCTTACCTCCGGCTAATATTAGTAGCAATGTATTTAACTTTCCATAAAGAAAAGAAAAAAACTCAATTTAAACCATCTCCAGGGTTGAGGGCTATCTGGGGAAACAACTGTCAAAGCAGAAGAGTGTGAAACCTAAAAACTGAAGAATCTCCTTGGAAGACATGGATATCTTGTTAATAAATATTTTCATCCCCTATTTAACACCATCTAAGTAGAAGTCCTCTCTAGATGAGGTAAGAGCTGTGGAAAATGCCCCTGTTGTCACCAGTGGTCAAATTAATCCCTCTTGTTCAGGATGCCATGGCAGCATCTTGCTGCTTTCACTTTGCCTGGTGAGCAGGGATGAGATGAAACCACCTGATAAATGGATAGACTCCACAGCTCATTAGAGTTGTAAAGTAGGTATGCTTTATTCAGCGCTGAGGCACATGGGGATCGCTCCTCCAAAAGCATGTGCACCTTTACTTTGCCACTCAGTTCATTTATATTACATATAATGATTACCTAAACATGAGATTGCTTCAAGCCTAATACATATGCAAAACCTATTCCCGTCTAGTATTATAATTAGTTTTCTGGCATTCATCCCATTGGTGGGCCTGCGCAGTGCCTGCTGGTGGTGGTCGTTAGAGGGTCGTGAGGATGAAGGCCTCTAGTTCCTCTTCATCACCGCAAGTAAGCTCTTGCTTTCACTCAGACTCAAAAGGGTTTCAGCTCCTGTCCAAATCTCAGGTTCGGTACAAGCTGGTTTTACGTATCTTAAAGCAGAAACTTGTCAAATTTGCAAATTTTGTTACTCTGGCTATCTTTTGTTCCAGTTCTTTCTATGGATACTATTTAAACAAGAATGTCTTAAATATTAAGCTATGAATCTTATCTGCTACAATTCTGCCTAGCAGCTGTAACTCCTACAATTCTGCTTCACCATTCTAGCAACTTTGACTCCTATGGTTCTGCTTCACCAAGCACAGCGACTGCTTAAGCAAGCAGGCACAATGTTAACCCTTTATTCCCAGGTATCACACCCACCCGCAGGAAGCAAACAGAGGGAGACGCGGGATGAGAAAAGCCCCTGATATTTCAGATGGGACACTGGGACTTGCTCTGATGGCTGCTTTCTACGACTGCTGCCAACCAAACTTTGCAGCTCCATGAAGCCACGTCCTTTTATGATTAAGTTCCCTCAAAGAATAACTTGCTTGCTTTAATCATGTTTGCTCTGAGATTTATGGCTTGATGCTTATTCACTTCTTGACATGAAATGTCAGTAAGCCTGTTATAAATCGCTTCTGGCATTCCTGCTCTATCTTTTATTTGGCTAGGAGTATTTCTACCTGAAAGTGATAAATTCCTGCTATAACTGCTTTATGTACTTCAGTAATTACACTGCGCAGGGATGGCAGGGCTGTGTATGTGGAGGTATCACCTCAGAAACAGCAACCTGAGATTGGGCTTGAACCCTGAGGTGCTAACGGGCTGAGCGAAAAAACACTCTCAAAACTCAAAGTAATGGTGATGGGTGAAGAACCTCTGTCAGACTGAAGGTGTTAAATGAGTGGAAGGAAGAAAATTAGATGTTTGAATTTAGGGTGGATCAGCATCGGCATGGGGCAGTCACCCCTGCTGAGGACAGGAGACCCTCAGCACCACGAAACTGGGCCCGCCAGCCCTTTCCGGGCCACATTTGGGCAGGAGATGTTTGTGCTGCATTAGATCTGTTCGTCATAGATAGATGGGTATTGGGAAGATGTATATAGACGCACCGGGCTGGGGTGCTTGCTCGGTTTGGACGCTACTGAGTACCTCAAGCTGGCTGGCAGCCAGCCGACCATTTACATCAGCCCACCATTTCCTTCCGCCCGCCATCTGCCTCGGCCCTCCCCTCGCGGGTGGCCCCGCCCTGCTCCAGAATCAGGGGAAGCACGGCTCCTCTGGACGCACATGCGTGTTGGCGGGCATGCTGCCGTCCGCGCTTGCGCAGTGGTGGCCGGCGGGGAATTCGGAGCGGTGGCGGCGGCGGGGAGATGCGGGAGGCGTTGCGCGGCTGTTCGGGCAACCGGCCCGTCCCGGCTGCCCCAGTTCCCCCCATGGCGCTGCCCGGCCCCGCCTGGGACCGCACCCGCGCCGCGCTGGGGCGGCTGGAGAGAGCGCTGAGCTGTTCTCGCTGGTAATGGTTGCCCCCTTCTCCTTTCTGCCGCAGCCGGCGAGCGGAGCCGCCGCTGGCGCCGTGCCCTGGAGGCCGCGTGTGTTAAAAGTGCCGTGTTTCTCCTTCCTCTGCTACAGCGCCGGCGTCCTGCGGGAGCCCGTGTCCCTGGGGCAGTGCGAGCACATCTTCTGCGTGTAAGTAGAGCGGTGCGCCGGGCTCGGCCGCTCGCCTCCCTCCCTCCCCGGCCGCCGGCGCTTCGAAGGGTTTTTCGAGCGCTGGTGTGGGCTTCAGGATGTTGGTCAGGTTGAAGGGAGCCCTCACTCTGATGGAGGTGCGTGGGGAGGTTGTCCACTCGTGGTGGGGTAGGAGGCAAAAATTCCATTTCTTGTAATCTCAAAGTTCTTCCTCTTGCTCCCTTCAAAACGAACAAAAAAGAGCAGCCTGGAAAGATTCTTCCAGTTTCTAAGGAGGTTTTGTTGCGCTTGAGAGGATTGGGTGTTGCTTGTCATTGGATTGGCCTTCTGCTATGTTAATGGCTTCACTCATTCATATCTGCCACTGTAACTGTTCCTGTATTCATGTCCATCCCAACATGAGAGCAGTTAAAAGCTGCTAAGTTAGAAACATCCTGCCAGTGGGGCAGTTCTGAGGAGGCAGTAGTCACTTGGCCTGTCTTAGGACAACTCACTGTAACATTGGTACAGTCAGAGTCTGAAATGTTCGTGCTCCAGAACCTCATATAGGGAAGCCACTGGGTGGAACCTTCTGGCTGTTGAGTATGCCACTGCTGTTCATGGCATGCAAATGCAAACATGGGGAACTAAAAGAACAGTTTCTTTGGACAGTACAGATGTGAACTCTATGTTAAGGTCCTACGCTTGTTACAGTGGAGAGGATAGGGCCTTTCAAACTTCTGCTTGTAAGCCAGTCTAGATACTCACCTTTTCCTCTTGTTACTACTGTAGTCACTGTGTCAGTAAAAGCAGAATAAAGTCCCGCCTTCCTCCCAGCATTGTATTCAATTCCTGTCTTTGGCTGCATCTTACTTAACAGGAGCTTGCAGTATTGAAGGCCTGAAGAGTAAAATGCTAGCAAAAGTTTTTCTTGTTTTTTAAGGAGTAACTGATAATAGGACACATGCCCTCAGCATCTCTTTCTCTGGTATGAATATATTAAGAGATGGACAAATTCATTGTGAGTTCTTTCCCAGCGTTGGCCATCAATTGCTGTAGAAGATTGTGCCACCTGAAGCAAATTTAGTTATTTGTACTTGGTGAAATAACCCCCAGAAGCTTGTACAAGTTATTTATAAATATATTCTTATCTACCTTATAAAATACTTATAGCTTATTTTTATTTTTATTTCCCCAGGTATAGTGTGGATTCAGGGAGGGTAATGTAAGGGTGGCTTAATAAACATGACTGTTTAGTTGTTGGGCATCTAAGGCCTTGTGGTTTTATTTTGGATAACCCCTAGTGTGTTCTAGGTGATAGATTTAAAACACCTACTGTTTGTTGAAGGATATTTTGTTATGCTTTTGTGAGTTTGGTTTTTTTTTTTTTTATTTTCTAAGAAAAAAAAAAGATGCAGTTTGCAGTGATGAGGCTGGAAAGAGTGCCTAATGTGAATGTTAAGCACTTATTAACAGCTATTTCTTACTCCAGGAAAAGAGTTTATTTGCTCTTACCAAATTGCTGTTATGCCTCCTCTCTCCTCATTTGCATTCTTGACCTTTTAGTCATTAACATAATGTGTCCTTTGATGACTGAGTCTTGGATAGGGGCTATTTTTTTAAATAAAGCTACGAAAATTTAGATTAATTTGTTTACAAGCAAGTTTGGTACAACATGGATTAAATCTGTAGTATTCTGACATGAACTGATTTGATTCCAGTGCTGAAGACAGTAATTTATTAATATGCCCAGGAAGGAATGGGGTGAGTGGCTGAAGCTGGCTTCTGATGTATGCAGTGAAATACGTGAAGCTAATGAACTGCAATAATCAGGTCACACGTAATGTAACTGGTTCTCCCTCAGCATGGGTTTTATTATGTACAGGGATATTTATTAAGATCAGTTTCTGCAGTTTTGTCTGAGTAACTCTACTAAGTTAGTTACAGTCATTATCCATTAACTATAAAATCCAGCAGCTAGATGTAATTAGGAAATGTCATGGTATAGAAGTCTTTCTGCGTTTCCTTTGCACTACTTTTTACAGGAGGAAATCTGAGGCTGGATTTCCTAGAGAACAAGGCCTGGTTGGTTCCTTGCTCCAAGTGATTTGTCAATGTCATCTAGAATACATCAAAGCCAAGAATTGTACTTCAGTCTGCTGATCATAGCAGTGTCTCAACAACAAGGTCCTTTGCCTGTTAAGAGCAGGCTGGTTAAAGCACAAAACACACCTAGCAGCAGTTTTTACGCATCAAATTTCTTGTCTTGAAATTAACTGAAGACATGATACTTTTGTGCTGCTTGAAGGAGAGATGCCAGCGTAGAGAACAGGTCTGAAAATAATGCTTCACTTAAGAAAAGCGATGGTAGTTGTAACTCTGATATTGTTCACTGATACTAGTTTTGGGGTGAAAGACTGTCAGCTTTCAAGCTGATTATGTGTTAAGAGTCTAGGTGTATGGACTTTGATCTTCCTCTCCAAATAGCAGTGCCTCAATATTACGTGCATTCTGTTCCTCTGAATGTTTAACGTGATCTGCTCACGTTTAACTTTATACCTTTGGCTACATGGTAGTAAGGTAACAGATTTTTTAAATTAATCCAGTCTTGGGCATTTGAAATCATAATTGCACTTAATAGGGTAGATCGGAGTTGAGAAGTAACAATGGCCCTTGAATGTTGCAGTTTTGGTGGCAAATCATAAGGTCTTCTCACTAGACTAATCAAACAAATAAAAGATTTCAGGCTCACATGGGAAGACAAGTATTACTAAGAAGCAACAAGTGTTAAATGACCTCTACTGAGTAAATGTTTGCCCACCCACCTCACCTTGATCATTTCCTGATAAAAATGCTCTGAAAGAGAAAAGTGATGGAATACTCTGCCCACCTGCGGATCCTTATGGGACTACTTGCAGAAAAGAGTTCAGAAATGTGAAACTTCGCAGTATCAAGAAAATTTTAAGCAGGAAAAATGCAAATGATGGCTTACTGTGGGTTGTCTTTCTGTTACTTGCTTATAAACGAGGCTGCAGAATAGCTCTACCTTTAACTGAGGTGTAGAACGATGCACAGTTTTGATACTTCAAGCCTAATTGTAATCTGGAGACAAAACAACAATGGAGCTTTAGCAGACCTTGAAAATTTGGATCAAGTCGTGAGTCAGTGGGAGTTACAAGATATGTCTTCATGCATTCAAGATGACTTTCATTCAGTGTCCTGATGAGGCTCTGGGCTTGGCTTGCTTGATTATAAATTTTCACTTGCTGTGATAAATATGTCCTCTCCTCTATTTGTGACTAACTCATGTGGGCTTTACTGTAGTGATTTGTCAATGCTTAAATAAGAGATTCTTGCTGAGCATTTGAGTATGAAAAGGTTGATAGTGAGTACAGTAGATAACTTATGCTGAATAATGGATTGTCACATTTGACTTTCAGATCTTGTGTGGGTGACTGTGTTGGCATAGAATGCCCAGTGTGCCACATGCCAGCGTGGGTGCAAGATGCACAGATAAACCGTCAACTTGATAACATGATTCAGCTTTGCAGCAGGCTGCGGCATCTCCTGGGTGCGGACACCTCAGGTAAGAGCAAACCTGGGTCTCTGACTGCAAGCGGATCCAGACCGCTCTGTTTCATTTCACAGGCTTGCTAGAGAATGAGCAGTGCAGCCCTGTTTAACATTCTGAAAGGATGTTCTGAATCATGTTTGGAAAATTTGATTTGATGAGAACTGTCTGTATGGATTGCTTGTTCTTTGAATCTGTTTTACTAAAAAATCCGCATGAGTGGCTTAGTCCATAATTCATTAGACTCTGTCTTCCAAAATTAGACAAAAGTGGGATGGATTCACAAGTCACGTGGCAGTTAGTTGCACAAACCAGGGGCACAAGTTGTCATGTCTTATGCTTCAGGGGAGCACAAATGTGTAATGTTCTGCAGTGTAAACATCTTTGGGGGGGGCTTATGTTCTCTCGCTTTTCTTCCTTCTGTGTATTTGTGCATTGAGGCGTGTGTGTTGTCCCAGTAGCTTTCAGTTTAGGGTTTTTGTACACGGAAAAATTATCTGTGTTCCTTGCCTAACGGAGAAGGAAGCAAGTCTTAACTCATTTATTTGCTGGTCCCTACTAATCAGCTAGTCTGCTACAACGGAATTTTGTCATTGCTGACTGTGCTAGAAGATTGCGGAGATTGTACTCTGGGAATTCATCTCTCTATCAATTTTTAGGCTGATTGTCAAAGTAGGAAAAAGCTAAGTGAAATAAGCATAGGTGAATGTATGTCCCTTCTGCAAGCTCAGAGAGGAGCATTGTATTTAATACCAACTTTCAGAAAACATTAATTTAGCTATCAGATACAGAAAGTTTATTTTTCCTTCATTGTTGCTTCCTAATATATTTATCTAAATTAAAGATTCTTTTTCTAAATCTAATCCCATCAGCACCTTCATGTTCATTTATGGGGTAGCTTTTTATTGGCAAGAAAATATATTTAAGTGAAGAGGCTGGAAGCCTATGTCCAACTCTAAAAGAATACATTTTCTATAGATATAAAATCCTATGACGATTAAGTCTTCTGGAGGATAGAAATGCAGATGATGACTTAGATGATAGTATTTCAGGGAAGCATTTTAAGTGGTGAAGGCTTTTAAAAACATATTTGGAAGAGAATCTCTGAGAGGAGCTTGTTGTCATGCTATAAAAGTATTTGAAATGTAGTATGGTTATATTATTGATACTATTTAGATGCTTTAGAAGACTTACAGGTGGACTATCTCTTAAAAATTGGTCTGAAGTTTTACTGCACTAGAAGTTGAATAATATGTTTAATCCCATGGTTCTTCTAAAATAAAGTTTGCATGATGTGGCTAAACCACAGAACAAATGAGGTGATTCTTCTCATTCCTTCTTCTGACTTTAAAGGAGACACTTAAAAGGAGCTAAAGTTATGAACCAATGTGGAGGTTACTTTCCATAACTTGTAGTCTTCGCAGTGTCTTAAGGATTAATGGCCTTTTGGGTATTTCAGACTGAGGCTGAAGGGAAAACTTCCTGAGTTGGTGATAGGTCACTGTAAGGAATGATTTGGATACCAAAGGATATGGATGGGCACATCCCTTAGAACAGCCAGTTATGTGCTGTACTATGGCAAATCACAGAATGCTGTAGCTTTAGAGATTTTGAGAGCAAATCTGTTCGATATTTTGTCACTCATCTCTGGCAAATCTTTCACCTCCCATAGATGTATATCTTAAACTTAACATATACAAAGTGAAATATGTTTGAGTTGGGAGAATCGGGGCCTCTCTTGCTAAGGAATTGCTTTCATGTTCTATAAGCACTGTATTTTTGCCACATTCCTGTCAACAGTAATTTCTTTTTTGTTAGAAGGTCAGAAATTGTATTTCCTGTTCCAGTAAAGAGACCGAAAAATCAATGTCTGTGGAAGAAAGGAAGAGAAGTAGTCGAGAAAGGAATATTTCCATATTTTGTTTTTTATCTCTTTTGCAGATTTATGTGTCTTGTTTTGAGACAATTGTGGCTTGTCTAAAGGGTTCTGTTTGAGATCCTTGTTGACACTGAGGTTTCTAGTACAAATGCATTGTACTGTCTACAACAGCCCTAGTGAACACAGCAAGTGTGCTGTCTTTAAAAACCCACAGAACTGCACTGACTGAAGATGATAGTGTTAAAGTCACCTGTTGAATATTTTAAGTATAAAAATCCCTGTACCCTGAAATCCCACAGTAGATCTGAGAGGGATCTTACTTTGTACTCCACTGGGATAAGCATAGCTTTCTATAGGCTGTGTGTGCATTCTAAAAAGCAGCAGCAAGTAACTCAGAAAAGACTGCATAAACCAGCTAATAGACTACAGGATAGCACTGGGAAGACTGATGGGGAATTGGCAAGTAATTTTCTGCCTGAAACTGGCTAGAAAATGCAAGCTATGGGTAGCAAATGCTGAGTCTCAAAATTAATTCACTTGTTTATACCCTTAGTCTGTGGCAATGTGAGAAGTGCTGCGTGACCTTTTCACTGCCGAGCTAGTACCTTTATGAGGGTAATAGGAAGCTAACTGCCTAGCAGGCTTCATAGATGGGATGTCTGCACCTCAAAACCCTTAGCTCTAATTTTGTAGAATCCAAGCCATCTTGAGAATTGAAGTTGTTGGGATGATAGGCTTCATAGGTGGGTAATTGGTTGAATCATGGACATAGCATGTAAGTATAGTTGAGGTGAAGAAGGTTGATTTGCAGTTGTGATTTTGCAAGTGAATTTCTGAATACTTCAGTAGATTTTTCTATGTGATGTTCTTTGAAAAGAAGAGATTGTTTTAAATATTCACAACAATCATTTATACATTATTTTAACCTTATTTATAACATAATCTGCTTCAGTCAAGTGTTCCCTCTCCTCATACAGAGCTAGATCTTGCAGGTGTTAGTCAAAGCTTTCTAAGATCATGCTGATGCAGGTGGACAGTGGGAGAGGTTAACTTTTGAATAGCCTTTATAGTATCATAACTTAGTTTCACATTTACTGGTGTGGAAGGAAAGATGTTGAACTCCTGTTGTAACAGATTACATTGTATTTCCATGCATGTTATGACATTTTTCATAATAGCTAGAAAAGAGGTTTTGAATAGCTGGAATTTCTCCCCTTTTTCCCCCTGTGTTGAATACTTAACTTGCAAAATAATTCTTTAGTGGAGACACTAATGTTGCACAGATGGTACCAAAGCACTTCCCTTTGATTTTTAATAAGGGACTAGTTTGTCAAAGAGATTTCTCAACTTCTGTTCTGAAACACATAATAGAGAATAATTTGAAAGGCACACAATGTGCATCATTATACTCTTTTGATGCAGATTAAAGACAGCTAAACCACATTTTCTAATTGCTCCTTTTTTTCCCCTGCTCTAGCCTATTACTGCACTACAGCAGAACTTAAGAGATGTAACTCTCTAGTTGCAGGGCACTGTGTATCTCCTAGTATTTTTGTCTGCTCTCAAGCCTTTTAACACTTGTTGAATGTCAGCATTAAAAAACTTTTGCTTATTATGTGCAAATCAGTAATTTATAAAGAATTTGGTTACTATTTTATGTATATGAATGTTATATTAATAGGTAATGGAGAGTAAATTTACTCCATGTATTATAGGCTGATTCCAATACTGTTGTTGTGAATACTCTTTATGCTATTGCAAACTCTTAAAATCTAGAATTAGCAAGGCATGTTTTAATGATTTAACTTGTCTCAATGCATCTCTAAAAATTTGGGGAGGATGCTTCTTAGGTATTAAAAAGACGAATCTTAATCATATATAGTAATTTTTTTCATTCCAGTTGAAACAATCTCTGGCTTTCAACTTGGAGACAACAAAGAATTCCTTTGGATTGATTTTTCAAAGAGCAGTTTTTCCTGGAGGTAGTTTAACTGAATGCACTTAGCTACCAGATAATACCCTCTTCATATAAATTAGCATTTACATAATAAGCCATAAGAACTTCCTTTCAGCTTCTTAAGCACTGTGTCTCCTCTCTGTCTTTCACAGAGCTGGGTCCATCAAAGGATTAAATTTTCAGGTAGTGTAGATTGGCCATTTGTCCTTATTACTTCTGTGCCTTACCTTGTACATTTTGGAAATGGAGGAAAAGAGCAGCAGAGGCTTAAGAATAGTGTTTTTTTGTGGGTGCTAGGCAGAACTGTTCGGGTGAAGTTGATGTTAGCTACAGAGTATTCCAATAGATGGAGTCATTGAAGAATAGCTGAGACATTTTTTGCCACTCCCTGGCAGAAACTGCAGTTTGTCCCCCAGTAGGCCATGAAGATGCTCTGGGTGGCCTCTTGATGTGACAGATCTCTTCCACAGTACGCATGGCCTTTTAATCATGTTCTTTGAGTGCCTCCTGTTCTAAGACATCCAACATATTCTTAACACCTGAAGCAGTTGCATGTGAAGTAGAATAATCCTGGGAAAGTATTTATTTCAGCAGGTTTTTAATAACCTGACTAGTAAGTCCTTGCTGAGTGACTAGTGATGAACAATCAGTTTAAGAACTCTTGTGGTTAAATTCTCACAAGCTTCCTTGCTGCCAGAAGTGGCATATACATAGCTTCCAGTGTAAATACTCCATTGCGTTATGCTGCTTTAAATTATACTTCTGAAAGACAGTGCTTTGAATTGAATTTGTCACTTGGACTTTAAAGTCTTACTGTGTTATGCACACCAAAAAAAATTCCAGCCATCGCAAAATTGTTACTCAAATTACTTTGCAAGCTGATTTTATTCTACTCTTTACTTGGAGATGACTGATGGTTCTAGCAAGGTAAATATTTTAGAAGGAAATCTGCTAGTTGTGTAAACAGTGAAGGCAAGACAAGTAAATAGTAACTGTGGTTTATATTTTGCATCTGTTTGCAATCAAGCTCTTCCTTTTTTTAGATGTGATTGTCAGAGTGAAATTGGATAGGATGTCTTTCTGAAGGCTAGCTAGTTATGAGATTTCAGTCTCAATTTCAGTGCTTTTTTATCTCTGCACCAAGCCCAGCTCTACAGAAAAACCAAATAGCTGCAGTTCTTTACTAGATTATCTTTAGATACCTAAATGATTGATTAGCTAGCCTCAAGCTATATTCTTAAAGACACTTTTGGTCTGATGCCTTACTTATAGTCTTCTAGTTAAATCTCCTAATATGCAGGGTATTTTAATTCAAGTGGAAAGTAGGGTAATTTAAATCAAGACTGAGGAAACATTTAACCTTGAAATACTGCTTTAAAAGAAAATCACATTTATTTTGGTGTTGAGTTATTAGCTACATAGTTCTAAGTGAGATTTCAAGCATTTTTTTTTTTGTGGCTAAGTGATTGGGACTACTCTGCTATCTGAGTTTGTAGCAGCTTGCTGTGGAAAACAGGCTATAGTTACTAACACCACAAATAGAAGAGAAGGTATAGAGAAAACGAATTATCTGTGAAAGTTAATGCACTGAAGTGAAAATAATCTATTGTTGCAGTCAGTGTCTGTCACTTTTAATAATCGAGACTTTGTATAGTTTATTTCAAGAATATTTGAATCTTGGTCTTAGTTCTGTTTAAAGAAAAAATATCTCCCTACTTGCCTCACTAGGCAAAATTAATACTGGTTTTGTGTTTGATTACTATAAATTACCAAGACGTTTGTGAATGGTGTTCCCTGACGCTGAAGGCAACAGAAAGAATGAGTTTTGTGTTGACTTTGGAGGACTCGTCCAAGTAACCTAAAATAACTTCTTGAGGAGGAGTCTGTAAAAAAATCTGTAAGTTCTTTTGCACTGAAAGAGTTGTCAAATTAAATTAATGTCTAACTTAGATCACTTGTTCCTTAATTTATTCTTAAGCCATTGAGAACACCGTTTATAGCCCTTGGTCTCAACTGTTATTTCATGCACTGGGAGTACAGGATATTCCTCTCTCATCTTGGTTATCGATTTATAATTTGCTGGATGATGTGGCTTATCAAATTGCTTCATCACGTATTTAAAAAAGATATTTGAGATGATTAAAAGGTTTAGCTTTGTTGGAATTATTTAGGACACTATTACTTAGATTTTTGTTTTTTTCTATATATTGCTCTGATTCATCTGCTGTATCTGTGGAATCAGTCAGAGTTTCTCAGGGATGTTCAACATTCTTGCAAGGATGTTGTATTTGCTTGCTTGCTTGCAGTTACTCTATCCTGTTCATCTTCAGCTCAACTGTAACATATCTTTTAGAACATTCTGTCTGCTTTTTTGTGTATGCACAGAACACTTTGTTAAACCTATTTATGAAGAAACCTCAGTAGGAGAACCAGCTTCTCTCCTTTCTCTAACCTGGGCAGAAATCTGTGCATGTGCTGTGTTGTGAACCTGGACTATTGAAGGAATTTCTCTACCAGAGTGCTCGCTTGCCTAGTGGGTAGCTTTAGCTGCACTGGGATCTCTGAGCTCCAGAGTGGCATGTGACCTTGCCAGATGTTTTAAACCCATTACTTGTGTCTTTTTCAGAAGAAATGAAGGTGCTCATAGGTTGCAGTTAGTAACACTTCATCAGTTATTACAGTTATTCTGATTTTTTTAATCTTTGCAATGTTCTACTGAAGAGTACTCTATAAATTTTTCCTCTTCCCTGCTGCACTTAGATTCGACAGAAGGTATGTCCACACCAACTAACTCAAATGTTGGACAAAAGAATAAGAAGGAAAAGGTAAAAATGTGGTTCAGCCCAAGAAGTAGGAAGATTCGATGCATTGTGAATAAGAGTCACTCTAAGACTAAAAGTGATGACCTTTTTCAAGATACGTCTTCAGTTTACGATTTCATTTCTTCCCCTCCCCATGAGAAGCCCTCCAACCTGATAAAAAAGCCAACACAGAGTAAGAAGATGAAGAAGAAACGTCTAGCAGACATAAACAAAGTGTGGAGCTTAGAGAAGCCTGAGCAGAAAGGAGGAGTTGAGGAGAAGACTCCTAAGGAGAAGTGTGTGACCATCTGCAGTCAACCAGTAGTCCTGTACACTCCAGAATCAAATAGCCCTGAAGATGCAATCCAGCAGGAGTCTGTAAAGGAAGCTGACTCCAGCAGAAATACAGGAAATGTGGAAATACTGCCACAGGTAAAATCCTCAGGAAACAAAGATAACGGTGAGGTTGTGTGCCTTCCACAAGTCAGCAAGGAAGAAAATTGTAGTACAGAGACATCACTATCAATAGAAAATGAAGCTATGCCTTTAAAACGTGGAAGGGAGCAATCCAGACTTCCAGTTGCTTCTCAGTCTAAAAAACCAAGAAGAACTGAGAGCAGCATTATTGGGAAGTCAGTCAATCAGGCAGATTGCTTAGAGGAGTTGCCTCAGGGTAGCCCCATCTCCCCAGTGACTGAACACAAGACACCAGTTCAGGTTTCTTCCTCTGTATCCAAACTCACTGACACCATCATGAAGACACGTAGTTCTGCAGTCTCTCAAGCAATAAATAGTCCTTCAGAATCTCCCTCTACCCCATCTACTTCTAAGACTTGTAATCAAGTAGGAATACCACACAGACCTTCTGTGTTGAAGTCGCCTGGCGGTAACACAATTGCCAGAAGAAATTACAAAGGAGAGACTTTACTCCATGTTGCTTCCATCAAGGTAGGATCATTATCTTCTAGTTCAACTTTAAATAGAGGTTTGAAAAGACAGGGTTGCGTTAAAAATATCCTGGAAACTAGTTACTTCAGTACATCCTATTTTGGGGGGGAAGGAGGGGAGGAAATAACATTTTCTGGTCTTCTAGATTTATTGGGGAGTTTTCAAAATGATTCTCTTATTATTTTTTTTTTTTTAAAGAAATGACTACTGGAATGATCAAAGATGGCTATACTTGAGAAACTCTGTGTACTACAGTGTCAGTTATCCCTATGATTTCTAGAAAGAGATAAGCATTCAGATGTTTTGGCCAGAAAGCTGTCTCTGTGAAATAGTCATAAGGAGTTGAGCTAAGTATTTTAGATCTGAGTGATCTTGATCAGTTTAACTTGACCTGGTAACTCAGCCAGGACATGAACTGAATTATCTACATCAAGATAACTCTATACAACCTTCACTGACATTAACCACTATATAATCTTTGAGATCCTGATGCAAGTGTTGGCTCAAGAGGAAGGAAATGCTGCACCCTGTGATTCCCATGCTGAGCCCTATGCTCTGAGCATGCTTTCCTCAGAGATAGCGGAGTTGAGAGATTTGGGACAGAGTTGGGATGTTCTCAGTGGACTTCATTTTTATGTTGGATCAATATTATTCTTGCAATAACAGCTGTCACTCATTTTGCTGTTAAGTTATTCCCTTGGCTGGTTCCCGCTGTGGTAGAACATCATGGCTTTGCTCTTTGCAAGGGTGTCCTGGGTTTACCAGGAGCCGTTTTGCTCCTTCTTAGTAGCTGGTGCAAGCTCTGTGTTTTGACTTCCAGCCTGGGCAGAAAGCTGATAACAGCGATTGTTTTTAATTGTTGTTAAGTAATGTTTATTCTGGCCAAGGACTCTGTGAGTCTTATGCTCTGCTGGGAACAAGGGGAGGCCGGGAGGAAGCAGAGACAGGATGCCTGACCCAAACTAGCCAAAGAGGTATTCCATACCACAGCACGTCATGCCCAGGGAGGTAACTGGGAGTTACCCAGAAGGGCAGGCTCTCTCTTCAGGGGGTGTCGAACTCGTTCGGCGGTGGTATCGTATTCTCTTGTTATTTTCTCTTATCAATATTATTATTGGCGGTAGCAGTAGTGATTTGTGTTATACCTTAGTTACTGGGTTGTTCTTATCTCAACCCGTGGGAGTTACATTCTCCTGATTCTCCTCCCCATCCCTCCGGGAGTGGGGAGGGTCGGGGAGGGGTGGGGGGGGTGTGAGTGGGCGACCTGTGTGGACTGGTTTAAACCACGACAAAGGGCTGTCCTTCCCTGTTGCTATGTAAAAGCAGGCAGGGTAAGTTGAGTGCTCACAGCTAAACTCATCAGATGCACTAATGCGACAGCTCTCTTCTGAGAGGTCATTTCAAAGAGTTTGTAGTCTGGCAGTTTAATTGTACTTTGTGTTAAATCGTAATATAGAAATACTGTGTGGTTAATAACCTACCTATACTGGAAGAATTGATTCACCTGTAAGCATCCTGACATTTATATAGCACTTCTATTTGTGGAGACAAAGGCTGTTCTTGATAACTGTGTCCTCTTTCAAACAGTCTGTTAAGCCACTCCTGCTGCACAAGACCTTTTTAAACGGATGTGGCTGCTGAACTAAGCTGAGTTAAAATCTCATACTTTGTCATTAATACAGAATTAGGAACTGAAAATGAAACATTGTCCACACAGGACTCGAGAGCTTTAAAGGATAGATCTCTTCCTACCTTTCATCATAAGTCTTGCATATTTCTCTTTATTAAAGCACTGTTTACAAATTATCCTTCCATGATTTTCTTGGGAATTTGTAAGGAATGCTATCATGACTGACTGGTTCAAAAAAAGAAAAAATTATCTACCTTGACAGGTTTTTTGCACAGGTATTGTTCCCAGCAGTATGTATGATATTTGTGTTCCAAAAAAGTATTTAACCTAAGAAAACAGAGCATTTCTGCAGTGATACGCCAGTAAGGTGTTTTTTCATTGCAGAGCATTTTGAAGATAAATGAGTAAAAATGAAACTGTTCATTCTATAGACAAAAAGGATAAAGAAGTTTTCACTCTCAGAGTGGTGTAGCTGGCATTGCTTGTTGGCAGTGGTACAGCCCTCTGAGAAAGGGATAGGGCCGTTGCAGTGGGTTGAAACGCTGATCTCCAGCTGCAGAGTAGGCAGTAGGGTGGGTGTACACATGAATGCTTTTTTTCAGTCCTGTCTGTGCATTAATTTTGGTGTTGTCAGTTAATGTTTATAATTACTGAGCTAAAATGGGAAGTCACTTCTGTTTCTTGTTAGTTCTGCAGTGATTTTCCATTTGCACTGAGGTGCTTATTAGTGAAAGCTTTTTTAACTAGGTAGGGTTTCAGGGTAATGCCAAAGTTACCACTCTCTTTTAAATGTAAGTAAAATAAGGCAAAGAGAGTGATTCTTTGGTTATAGTTGTAGTTTTTGTTTCCAGCTACTAAACTTCCATTGCATCTGTGCAATGGAAAGTTGCTTTTATGTCTCTGAACCTCAGTTCCTTATCTGTAGAAGGTTATACAGATGATATCTTTTCATTTGTGGTGTTCTTAGTTCTGGTTATGTAACTTAGTCATGGGTATTCCTAAGAAGTTGCTCCATCCCCTGATAGCCAGTAGATGTAGGCACAGTTACTAGTTCATGTTGAAGTGGGTTAAGTTGCTCACGCCAGCATGATGTGAGGACTTCGCCTTGGGGTCTTGAGGTTTGGTAACCTTTTACTTTGTGAATCAGTGAGCAAGAAATACTAGAGCTTAATTGCCATGAATCTGTTGGGGATGTGTGGCAGTTGCGAGAAAACAGGTTTTTTGCATGCAGTTGTCTTTTGTGTAAGCTGTGTATTTCTAGATCACTCTTCTAAACCTAGCCCTGCTATGGAACTGACAGATGTGTGTTCTCAAAGAAACTGCTCTGGAAAATACTAGGCTTTATACTATATATATATATATATATATATATATATATATATATATATATATATATAAAAAATACTGTAAAATAATAATAATATAGTACTGTATGTTCTAATTGTGGTTGTGGGGGTTTTGGATTTTTTTCCAACATAGTCCTGTCTTTTTTTTTTTTTTTCTGTTTCTGGAAGAAGTATTTCTCATCCAGTTTGGTTTTATGGGTGATTTTTTTTATCTTGTTCTTTCCACAGCCAGTAATGTTTTTCCATGTGTGTAATGGAAAACAGACTTGTAGCTGCTGCCCTCCCCCCAGAGTGAAATAAAGTCTTAATTCTCTGGGAGCTCATTAATTATGCAAATAAATCTGTATTATTTTTATTAGCTGTTAGGATCTAATGCCCTGAATTTAATTAAAGCTAATTGAGTTCTCCTTTTTTTTTTTCCTTGTTTAAAAGAGATAATAAACAGCATTATCAGGCATTAAAATTAAGTGTATTGTGCTGTTTCAAATGATTCAGAGTGATTGTTCCTGTTTAGTACTACTAGTTACTAACTTACTGAAATCAAAATGGTTCTCAAGAAAGGTTCTAGTGTGGATGAACTTAAAGCTGAGTTAAATGTGGCTCTTCCCATAGCAAACAGCAGTCATGTTTATTTTCCTCCATAGTCATTAAAGGTAAAACTTGCAATTAGTTAAAATACAAAGCATGACCTGTTGCACTCCTAATATTCTGAATGGGTGGGAAGTTTCCCAATCAACAGCCCTTTATATAGGAATTATTTTACAGTAAAATGACAAGTTGTTCATAGGACTGTCTCTTATGTGACAATTAAAAATACAGTGCTACTTAACTAGTTAGCAGAGGGTTTTAAATCTACAAAATGTACCACCAAACTATGATTTCAGGTCTTGATTATGCCTGCACTTTGTCTGCATTGACAAGGGAATTGATGGGCAGTTCACAGTGTGGAATTGCTGCCACTATGGATTCCAGGAAGAGGAACATTGAACTGCAGTGCAACAGGATAACAGCCACGGGTGGAAGGTAGCTGAGAGAAGGCTTTGATTTTTACAGTTCAAGTTAGAAGCATTTAGAGAGTTGTGCCTGTTCTGAGGAAAGAAAAAGCTTCATCTATGCAGAGCATCTACTGAGCCTGAAGAAAGGGAGAAGGAACCTTGTGACCAGTTTTGATAATTTCCTGTTCCAGGGACCTTTTAGTTTTGACAGATGACCAAGGGGGGCTTCATGAAAGCTTCACCTGTGGCTAGCCTGCTGTGCTGGACTCTTCATATTCATAGAATCATAGAATGATTTGGGTTGGAAGGGACCTTAAGATCATCCAGTTCCAACCCCCTGCCACATTCAGGGACATCTTCCACTAGACCAGCTTGCTCCAAGCCCCATCCAGCCTGGCCTTGAAACTTGGTCTTCATTATACTTAACACTGTGCTAACTACTAGATAATTCCTCCCAAGCCTGTGAGACTGTTCTTCCTATTTATTGCTTTGTTATCAGTTAATAGCACACTGGAAAGGAGATTGAAAGAACATTTTGTGGCTTTGTGAGCGTGGGAGGGCAACATCAGAAAACTTTATAGATCTTTTCTCAGTTGTCTGAGCTGCTCAGCTGTGTATTTCCTTGCTTTTGGTACCAGGTGGGTATGTGTTTTGGTCTCTCATTGGGTGGCACGTGTCCATGGGAGGGAAAGTCTCTCCTCCTGCTTTTCCACTTGAGCATTGAGGGGAGTTGTGCTCCTGTGCAGACGGACACCTCCAGCCTCCCCCGAGCAGTAGGCAGTGGATTGATGGCCAGCATCGTTCCTGCCAGCTGCTTCACAGTGAATGAATACATCCATTGGTCCAGGGTCTTATTTATCCAGACCTTGTGATTTTCTGTGGTTGGTGACTTAGCTGTGTGTATACTATCCATTTCATTGGAGATGTGAGGTGTGCTGGCAGAAACTTAATCTCTAAAATTGACTCTCTAATGTTAAATCCAAGTGCTATAGGATTGGTAAGCAGCCTTGTAGCAGTATCCAGCCAGTAGCATATCCAGTAGCATTATGGTAGTATCCACCCGATAGCATGACGTATGAAGCAGTGTGATGGTTTCAGTATGCAAGTTGGCTGTGAGTCAAGGCAATCCATCATCCCAAGTGCTGATTTGAAAGCTCAGAAGCAAATTGCCATTTCTTTTTCAATAATACTTGGTGTTACTTCTGTTTCTAAGGTGGGTTAAACTTCTTGAATCTTTTGTTTTTATTAAATGTTAGCCATAGCTACTTACATGCTTGTTAGTTAATAAATGGTCTGCTGGCCGGTGAATAAATACAGAGAAATTTGAGGTGAGAAACTTGTGGGTTCCTGGAAATAGTTGGTTCCAGCATTCACAATTACTGCAAGCACTTTGTAATTCATATTTGTCCTCTTTGACTATTTAAGACTTGTAAATAACCTAGTTTTCTTCTGTCTCCCTGCAGTAACTCAGACAAATGTATTTGGGTTTGAATGGCATTTTTTGTCATTTGTTTGACCTAAATATTGAAGTTGTTTTGTTACCTTTGCAAATAAAGAGGGAAGTGGTTGAAGTGGTACAGGTTTTTAGCATCATCTTAATATACTGCCCTAATTCTTTGCAACTCTCCCTTTTGAACTGGTAGAATACGTTTGCATTAATTTAAATGTGACTTTTGGGTGGAAAATATATACAGTTAATGCAAATAGTAAAGGGTAAAATGGGAAAAAAAACCCTATAGATTAAGGTTGAAAGGACACTTACAGTTCTTAACCATCTGTCTGCATTAAAATCATGACACAATTGACTTGGAAATGCAAAACAGAAAAGAGCAAATCAAAGAACCTTGTCTAGGTCAAATGAGCTGTTTTGCTGGGCTTATGCCATCTGTGTCTGCAGGAACTAAGTTCTCCTTGGGAAGGAGGTGTTTGTAAAGCTGTGTACTCTTCTCTGTGTAAGCTAATGCTGTCTTCTAGATCTGCCAACAGATGGCCCCAATGCCTTTCTTGCTTGTATGGTTTTCCTAGAGCTTCCTTAAGCTGTAGCAGGGGAAGAGCAAACCCATTGCATTGTTGTGTTGTCACTGTACATAAGCTTTGTTACAAGCTTAAAATGTCCTTTGCTTTGTTTCTTCCAAATAGATAATTTTACATTCTGCCAGTAGTTTCTGCCTCTTCAGAAGCTTGTTGTAATCCTTCATGGATAATGAGATTTAAAAATCACTTCCCTGTGAATTGTTAATGTTAGCATTTTTCTACCTGGTGTTTGTCCAGTTCTCCATTTCTGAGCAAGTACTATCTGCAGTTACATTTCCACTCTGCTGTTGTCACAGACTAACACAAGCTATGAAGGCTCCTGCTGGTATCATCTGATATGGTTACGATTCTGTATTTGGGACTGGTGATTTTATGCTGGCCTTGCTAGATCAAGGAAACTCATGGGACTAAATGTACAAAGTTGATTTCATTATTAGTCAAAGTAAGTTTTGTGAAGCATGCATGAATTAGTAATTCTGTGCTGATAGGTGTAGCCTCTTCTGCTTTTTTACTTGTGGAGGAAAGATAATGTGGTACATAGGTATTTCTGGCTGGGACTTGCCCTTACCAGGTTCTTACTCTTTCTTTCTTAAAGCCGAGCAAAACATTTATAAACTTTTAAATGTGAGTAATTCTATTAACTTTGTTAGGACTGTTCAGTGTGTTAACTGCACTTTTTTTATTTTTGGATCACTGTCAGATGGTGGTGATCCTGCTTGCAGGACGGACTTGGTAACACACACAGATGTTAAGGATCTGCTGCTTGAAGTTTAGTCTTTGGCTTTTTAAACTAAATATTCACTCTATGGTAACTCACTCTGAGAGGACAACTAGTGTGTCCTCCCTTCACAGAATCCTGTAGAATCAATAGATTGGTTTGGGTTGGAAGGGACCTGAAGATCACCCAGTTCCAACCCCCTGCCATAGGAAGGGACACCTTCCATTAGACAAGGTTGCACCAAGCCGTGTCATACCTGGCCTTGAACACTGCCAGGGATGGGGCAGCCACAGCTTCTCTGGGCAACCTGTGCCAGTGTCTTACCACCCTAATAGTGAAAATTTTTTTCCTAATGTCTAATCTAAACCTACCCTCTTTCATTTAAAGCCATTTTTTAATATTTTGTGAACACATCTCTTGTAATCCTGACAGCACCCATCCCGTCATTCACTGCACAGTACAACTGGCATGCCAGCTTCTCCTCTCTTACTGTCACTCTCATTAGTAGGTGCTGGTTTCACTTACAGCTGAGGTGATGGCAATATTTGTCTTCTGTAAACAGCAAAACACCAATTTTCTTATCTTGAGGTAGACCTGGGTTTCAGTCTGTGGATGTTGTTGGTGCTCGTATTCACACCAGCAACATTTCCTTTGATAAAACTGCAGCACGGTTTTACAAATCAATGTTCCGGTAACAGTTCTGAAAAGCTGTGATACTACCTAATGCCCACACAAATTATTAGCTATGCTTACTGCTTTAAAAGAGTACTCTTCAAATGTCAAACCCTTGCTGTACATGTTTGCAAACTTAACTTTAAATGATAAGCTCAGATCTTGCTCATTATAGATAATTGTATCTTTTCTCTGTAGAGAAAGATGTAATGCTGAGCACTGTCTTAGCTGCCTCTGAATGACTCTTCAGATTTGATGCATGTCTGTTACCTTGCAACCATAAAGAATACTCTGCTGTTAGAATTCTTTAATTGCTTTGAAAGGCAACATTTTGATGGGACACCTAGGTTGTGAATATAGCGAAATGTCTTTCTGATGTGTTAATTTGACTGTTGTAAAGCTCGTGACTGTCAACTTTTTTTTTTTTTTTTTTTGGGTGAATGTTGAATTTACAATTGTTGCTTGCAGGATTTATAATATGCTGAGCAGTCCGTCTTAATATTTTTTCCAACTAAAGAAGAAAGCTATTTTGTATTTCCAAAGTGTTCCTCAACAACAAATGAGATTAAGTTTATTTTAGTTGTATTTAAAGCCTAATTTAAAATTCTCTTTTTCTAAGGTATTCTTGTCAGGGTCTGACTGGAGAAAAACCCCAGTGCCGGACCCTGTTTCAGTTTGGGCTCGCAAGAGTGAAATAAAGACACAGATAAGGTCAAGTACTGTAATTGGACAGTTTGTTTATTACAAATTACAAAGTTATTATAAAAAAAGGAAATTATTGCAATAAAGGGGATAGTGATAGGACAGATTGGAAAAAAGGCAGAAAATGAAGCAAGAATTCAGGGTGCAGAGAGAGAGAGTCAACACTGTGGAACCAGCAGTGTCCTGGCGATCCTTTGTCATCATCATTGGTGGTGGGAGTTCTTCACGGTTTGTAGTCTCGTAGTATCAGAGCAGAGTGTCCCGCAAGAGTCTGTCAGTGGTGGGTGTCCTCGTGGAAGCATCCTTCTGAAGTCCCCTTGAAGGTACCCGGTGGAGTGTGTCTCATGGAGTTGCCCTCATGGTGATGCCTCATCTGCAGAGAGTGTCCTCAAGAAGGTCCCTTTCTGGAGTCATCCTCATGGCAAAGGCTCCCTGAAGATGTGTCTCTTGATGACGTGACTCTTGGTGATTACCTTTTCCCCTTTTGTAAAGAGTTGGGGGTGGGGGTACCTCTGCTCTTCATGTTACGTATTGCACAGTCCTGGTGGACAATTTCTCTGTTCTTGCAGCCAGCTCTTTGACACGCATGTGTCTGCAGCAATTCTTGGGATAATAGCTCACGCCAATCCTCAAAGTAATGGGTGGAAGAGTCTTAGCTCTCCCACTCATCCCTCAGGCAATGGTTGGTGGAGTCCCACCATCCCTTCTCCCAGCAATGGATATTGGAGTCTTACCTCAACTCCTCCTACCCATCTCTGAGACAAAAGATAGGTGGATTTCCATCTCAGCTTCTCATACCAATCTTTGAGACAATGGACAGTGGAGTCTGATCTCAGATCAGTCTCCCACAGTGCTGTAGAGTAACAGCTAGGAATTCCTGACTTGCCACTACTTAAGGGCATGGAACTTTCTGTATGTCATGGGTTAAACTTCTCTTCCCCCCTCCAGGTCCCAATATTTTGTATATATTGCAAGTTTGGCCAAGGGCACAAGAGCTAGATATCAGTTTGTATTTACTCTCTTCACTGGGGATCACAACGCCCTGGTCTAGGGAAGGTGCTAGCAGTTGTCTTGAAATGCTTGGCTAGGGTGAATCCTGAAAAAAAAAAAAAAAGCCCCCACAAACCAACCAAAAAACCATATCCAAAACCTACAATAAGAATAACTGGGGCATTGATGACAAACCATGCAGAAATTACTATACTAGTTTAGCCTTTTAAAAGCTTGCATTATTTAGGTAGGTTTTGGTCACGTGGTGACACTTGGCAATCTCCTTCCTCCCTGTTACTCCATCAGCTGAGAAATGGTGTGTGACTGCTCCTAAGCTGTAATAGTGCAGGTAAGTAATTCCTTTGGCCTGTTCCCTTGTTTTAGCAAAAATTTTGGAACAGAATTCATGGTGCCTCTTCCAGTAGGGCAGACCATTGCACTGGCTGCCATGGCGCAGTGAGGTTGAAGTACCATCATGCAGGGGTGCAGACTGTGCTGTGAAAGGAGAAGGGCCTCATAGTCTGCTTGATTTTAGTCTCTTTGGGTTACTTTTCCCAGCTGTTTTTAAGAAGATCTGCACTGTAGGGACTTCTGTGCCTCAGCTTCCACAGGAGGCTTCTCCTTGCCTATTTGTAGCTGCATCTATATATGCTTCAATCTGTTACCAGCTTTCTCTTTTACACTTGCCTTTTAAGAGTGTCAGAACCTCTGATTCACAGACTCCGCCCTGTTTCTTCCTTTGCCTTGTCTCAGCCTCTTCTCTTCCCATAATCCCTGTGTCAGTTTCCACCCTTTTCCACATACATTCCCCTGCTTACATTAAAAATAGAATATGACATTCTTACAAAAAGCAAATGAAAACTATTTGGGTAGAACAACTATCAGAGAAAGCGTTAGTGAGATTCAACACAAACAGAAATTTCAGTGTTGAATAAAACTCTTTGTTTGGTTCATGACTTGTCAGGCTTATTAATTTGTTTCACCTAAGAATGTTTTTTAGCCAGTTATTTAGATTAGTTTGAAAAAAATCCAATCTGAAGGACGCGTAAATTCTCAGTAAATGTTCCTGACTTTAATCCTTGTAGCGCAAACTTGTCCATTTATTCTGGGTTAAGTCCGTTATGTGCATTTTTATCTGACAGTATATATTTGTGTAAAGTGTGTAGGTGCTTCTAAATGAACAGTAATAGTAAACTGTGGCCTTCAAACCAGTCAAGCTTTTCTTGTCCAAATGGAAGACTTGTATCATTACATTTTTTATTGCAGCTAAATGTGGAGTTCTGCATCTTTTATTTTTTGTAGTCTTTTTGTGTCTCCTCCATTGCTTTTTAATAACTGTGTGTTTTTCCTGTCTAGGGTGACTTAGCAGCTGTTGAGCAGCTGTTGAAAAATGGAGCAGATCCCAATGTCAAAGATAATGCAGGCTGGACACCACTGGTGGGTGTTGAAGACTTCTTTTCTGTCATTTGTCTTCTAATCACATTTCATTCTTCCTTTTCTCTTCCATGTTTTAGTTTCCTTTACATGCGTTTTGGTGACAAAAATTTTAAGCAAAGTGAATAAGTGGCAATAAACAAGTTTAAAAGAATTTATTCACAATTACTGATCACTGACATGCCTAAATCCAGCTCTTCTCTGCTGGGGTAGGGCATGCCAAGAAATTTTTAGTCTTCAGTTCTGCAAATGTAGAAAATATAACTGTGGTAACTAGAAAATCAGTTGCAGGCAATGTGTATACTTTATAGGTTCTTAATGTCCTCAGTGTTTCTTACCATTTTGGAAATATATCAAGTAGTTGAATGAAAAGCTTGCTTATTTGAATTACAGAAAATAAACAAAAAGTTCTTTTCAACCATGACCTCTTCTCTGAAGAATACTCTTGACAGAGTCTCTAATCTGGGAGGCTTTGTTCTCCATTGTCTAATTTGCATGCAATTGGCCTTTTTTCAGTCCTGTTCTGTGCTTTTTATTAGGGCTAGGTTCCAAGGTTAATTCATGTCAGGAATGTAATGCAATATCCTAGCATCACCTTCCCCCACCAGCTACTGAGAGGTATTTGAAAATGAATGTGTTAACTGGTGTGACAAAAATCCTTGCTCTGAATTCTGTTTCACTTGAGTTTCCTCTCCTGTGGCTTTACTCAACTAGCACGAGGCTTGTAATCATGGGCACAGAGAAGTGGTGGAGCTGTTGCTGCAATACAGGGCGCTAGTGAATACTACAGGGTACCAGAATGATTCGCCGCTTCATGATGCTGCCAGGAATGGGCATGTGAGCATTGTTGAGCTGCTGCTTTTGCATGGTGCTTCCCGTGATGCAGTGTAAGTACAAATGGAATGTTATTTTAACTGTGGCACAGCTGCAACTTCCAGGGTGTATGTTAAGTAAACATTAAGTAAAGCTGGTAATAAATGTGATTTATCTGAAGTGAGGGGGTGGGTGTTAAACATATGTTCTGCTATACTTACATCCTTCTTTTCCACGTAGGTGTTTACTTTCCATTTTGCTTTGTCCTAAGCTTTTCTAAGGATGTCTGAATCATAGATAGCTGGAGTATTGGAGATTGTAGTAGGAAAGTAACAAAATAAGCTTACCTGATTGTTACACTTTCCTGTTGGCATCTTCTTATAGCTCCTGTCAGATCTAAGATGCTGAGCTAGGTGAGTTTTGAAATCCTAAAGCTGTTTCTTTGTCTTTTACTGCACTTACAAAAGGTGTTTTGGTCCAGTCTCTACCTTCACAAGTGACATAGACACAGGCTGATATGTGGAGAGTGTGTTTCATTTTTTACCATTCTGGATTAAAGCACTAATTCTTGGTACGCTGTTTAATTAAAAAAAAAATAAAGCTTAGAAATATTTTTAGTTGAATCTTCTATACAATTAAGCCTCTCAAAGGTTTTGGCATTTGGATATAGGAGGTGCTAAAGAATCAATTAGTCTATGAATAACCCTACAAGCTATAAGTTTTTCAGACATTAAATGTGGGTTTAGGTGTTGTAGTATTGCTGTTGTCCAGGGCCTGTGTGTATAAAATCTGAGTTCAATGCATGTTGTCCATAGATGTGTGTGTATAGTAACACAGTAGGATGAAGTCTTGCGTGACACAACTTTCCTTGCCAGCTGCATAAAGAAGCATAAACAAGTTCAGTTTAATCACTTCAGCTCTCTATATTAGTTCTTGAAGCTTAGAGAATTAAGGTATTTGGTGGAAAAACATAAAGTTTTCATAACTAGTGCTAATCTTGAATATAAGGGAGTTAAAAAAATGCAACAGAACAACACAAAGTGAACCTACAAAACTTTAGCATGAAAAAGTAAAACAAGGATCAGCTGTTCACTTTGTTCTTGAACAGCAAAGACCATGCGTTACATCTTGAAAAGCCAACAACTTCAGAAACTGATTTCAAGCCACTTGAATATTGCAGACTGATTTTGTGGCACTTCTTACTTGGTTGTTTGAAACCCTAGCACAGTGGATGGCTTTGATGCAAGGTTTTGACAGGACTTAAGCACTGGTAGATTTGCACAGCTGAGACTCCAGATGCCAACAGTGGACTCTTCAGGTCTCTCATTAGCCTTAGCCTGTAACTCATGTGTCCATGCAAACTGAGATGAAACTGAACCTCTTTCAGCCCATTCTAGATAAGGAAACATGACTTTTGATTAAAACAGAAGCTTTTTGATCATGGAAGGAGAGCTTTCTAGAAACCTTATACACTGTCTTAGCTTTTCAGTGAATACAGGTTATGTTCAGTTGTATATTAAAACAATGTGACATAGGATATGTCACAACTCCGCAACTAGCTCCTTAATATCAAATATGGGTTCTAGTGCACTTCTAAGTGTGCAGTGTTCTTGACTTGATCGCTGGGGTACTTGGAATAACTAGTGTTGTGGTGCTAATAAATATATATAGACACTTTTTTAAAACTTAAAATCTTTTGCAGGAACAAATGTAGCCACCTTTTATCTTTGTTTCATTTGTCTGGCAATAGGAACCACAGGTGCTTTAGCAAAAATCCAGCCCTGTATGTCCCACCTGGAAAAAGATTTCCAAATCTTTTGTAGCTGAAATGCTACTGTGCATGTTACTATTGCATTGATGATGGAAAGGGTGTGTTTCTCCACACATACCTATTTTTAGAGAAAGCATTAGAGACACAGAGAAAGGGATGTGCAAGCCAAGTGTTCAGGCTTGAGCAGCAAGATTCTACTGACCTCTTCCAAACACTATACCAAGAAACAGTAGAACCAAGAACAGTATGGCTGAGAATGTCTTGTGCCTCCCTTCATTCCTGTGCCCTGCTAGCTTCCAGCAATGAATTGCACCATGATCGTTCCCTGCATCATTACTTTGCAAATCTTACAGGATTATTTTTCTGCCTCTGGTAGTTGCAGTCCCAATTAAACAGTGGTTGGATTTCTTTAGTTAAGTGGATTTGAGCTGCCTTTAATGCAGAAGGTTGAAAATTTTTTTTTCCAGGTACCCTTATAATGAAGTCACATCTGACAAGAAGGTTGTTTTTCTTTGGTGACTTTTTTTGAGATCCCCAAGACCTGCAGACCACAGTTTTAAAAGCCAAGAGGCAAGGGCAGGGGTGATCACTTAAGAAGGTGCAATTAAAGTTCTTTTCAGTGTGACTAGTTCTAATTGGCCTCTTTGTACTTAATGCAGGTTCTGCTCACCATCACATTATCACTTTAGAGATCCTAAAGTAGAAATTGAGCAGTGATGAGTAAAACTTGAATCTCTTCTGAAAGGTTTATTTTCTTTAAGAATATACTTGAGGAGTGCCTTAACTTTAGAGATACACTGTGTGTGATCTAAGACAATACCAAACTGATTTTGCCAAACTGATAATTTGTCTAATTCTGGTGGATTTAGTTTTTTTGGGATTTATTTGCTGTATGAAGCTTTCTAGATCTTCTGAGGGCTCTTCAGGATCTTGGTGAGCTAACTTTCAGCCCAGGAGAGGGCCTTCTTTATCCTAGCATATTAAAGTGATTCTTCATGACCTCATGGGGCCGGGGGAGAAGTTTAATTAGTTCACTGTGGTTACTTAAAGTCTTTTCTTTTAGCTAAGCTAAGTAAAATGTGAACATGATAAATGTATTCAAGTGTGGCTTGGGACACTATTGAATATATAGCATGAAACCTCACAGAAGTGACTGATGTCTTGCTGCTGTTTTTACAGCAGAATTAGCTCAGTTTTGTGTCTTAACGTCCCTTGTGTGTTGGAGAGTTAATCTACTGGAATAAAAACAGATCTTGTGTTGAATAGCCTGCTTAGAGCAGTAGTTTTGAAATTTAGTATGATACTCAATTGTGCAAGATGAAATATTTTTTAAAGATGTGCAATATTTATTGACTGTAGGCTCCAAGGCAGGTAAGATCCACTGGTCTGTAGAGGAATGCAAGATATACCTGGGAGCAAACACAGCTGCTTTCTGAGGGACCTCAGTTCATGAGGCACACAGATATTAGCATAACCATTGCTGTTAGAGAGCTGACGTTAATTCAGTTTTAGATCATCCAGTTCACAGACCCATCAAGTACATTTCATTCCACGTGTCTTTTCAGGCTAGTTCTCTCTCCTTGCTTGTTAACACCTAGTGCAATAATACTAGTATGTAATATGAAGTAGCTATGTATCTTTTGGACCAAGTGAATACAGATGAAAACTACCTCTTTTGCCAGAAAGCAAATACTGAAATCCTGGGATTTCGGTATCTCTTGGCAAAAAATTTCTTTGGAAATCTGTAAGATTTAATAGCTGTTGCACTTCATTTGCCATTTGAAGTTTTCACTGACTGGGGAAGATAAGAACTACAAATGAAAAATATTGTATGGACCAGTGGACCTATTAATTTTCCTGGTGGTCTAGTTAATTTTTTTAAGTTAATCTCCTACACATAGCTAGTTTTTCTTTTTATGGCTTTTTTTTCATGTGCTTACTCCCTTGAATTCCTTTTTCCTTGCTTCACAGCAAGCCAAGTGATTTGAAAAATTAGATCTGTGTGTTTGCAATTTCACAGTACTTCCTAAATGCTTTCACTCAAATGGGCTCTCTTTCCAGTTCTTCATGCGCGGTAAGTTTAGCATTAATAAAAATTGTTGTGTTGCCCTATTTTTATTTTTTTTTTAGGTGATAGCTGTCTTTTGGGTAGTTATGAAGCTGATTCTGACCAAACCCGTGGTAATGCTTTGGGGTAGATAGTGGTCCTCAGTTATGAATGGCATAAGGGCAGAAACTTCTGTAACCTGCAGTTAATTCTAGGAGACACAAGACCCATGACACTGACATAGTTTTGTCTGCTTTTTCTGAGTCAAGCCAGTGCAACACTTCAGCTGTCTCGGTGCAAGACAGTATGCTTACCTTCCTGCTGACAGCAGGTTAATTAAAACCCTGTCTCTCTGTGGATATCTAAGACGGTCTTTCTGGTTACACAGATTAAATTTTCTTCTTTTTGTCAGGTTCTCTGCTTACCACGACATTACCGTACTCTCAAAATATAGGTGCTCACTGGAGATCCCCAAGCCTGTCAGCTTTCCACATGGGAATAAGTGGTTACAGAACTGCACTGGGACATGGCTGTGAGACTTCCATTAAATACTGAACTCTTTTGTGGGGCTGGGGTAAACTTTGGTTTATGCCCAGCTGTAGAACAGCAAATAACATCTGAAATTAAAGTGGAGCAGCTTAAAACTCCTGATTACACAGTATTACATAGTCATTGTTTGCTTGTATTAGAAGCTGTACAAGTTTGGGACTTCTAAAGAGTTGAGAGGGGTGTCTCCCGATTTATCTTGTCTATGGTCACTTGTTTCCTGAAAGTTTAGTGTAACATTTAGAAGGTAGCTGTTAAATTTCTTTCTGACTATAGGTAACCTCTGTTGTCTTCATACAATAGACTTCAGCAGTGTTGCACTATAAACTGAATTTAATTTCTAAAGCTTTTGCTAAGAAGTTCTTTTGTCTGTCACTCCTTAACATACCATCTATCATCTCATGTAAAGTTATACTCGGTAGATTACATTGAGTTGCTCTTCACTGGGCTCATCTTTGTTCTCAGCACAGTCATTCTGTTCTTTGATTGGCATTTGTTCTAGCTATAGTAGCCCTCTACTGCCTATTCAGTACTTTAATGATTTACTAATAGGAGACTGCTTGTATCAAAGGATACATCTGACTCTTGAATGTTTAAAACTACTTACAAAAAGCCCTTTTTCATTCTGGTAGAAAGAAGTATGCCTCAGAGACCTTGTATTCTAGCTTAAGCACTAGAGACACTATTTATCTCTTGTAGAAACAATTGTGTCTTCCTTCTGAGTGTGGAACTTATCCTGCTAAGCAAACATGTGCACTGGACTTGTTCTCAGCAAACCCAGACCTATAGTAGGAACACAAAAACATAATTACTGATATTTCTAAGAATGCTCTGTCTGTGTGTGAGGGTGGACCTAAGATGCGTGTATCACTTAACCTTGTTTTGCAAACTGGGTCAAAATTAATTTTTTACTCTGAACAAAGTGGACAATTTCTCTTGTTTAGTTTGGCTGAATAAAGACAGAGTTGAGCACATGTTTTTGCCAAAAGCTCTGTTTCCCATTCCTGTGCCTTACCAGTGTTCTTGTGGCCACATAGATCTAGTCCTTGATCCTAAAGTACATTCCTGAAATATTAAAAATGGTTCCTCAAGTAACTGCGCTCATACGTGTACCAGCCCAACAGAGAGTGGGCAAGGTCTCATTCTGATCATGATTACTTCCTGGGTGCTTAGTAGGTGCCTAACTGAAAAGAACAAATCCGTTTTCCATCCCTTTTCTCTTTAAAAGGATATGTAAATCATACTTGAAATCTGTTGTTAGGACACATTCTTTGCCTTAGTTTTTATTTTGCAAACTCTTTTCTCCTGTTGCAGCTACTTTTCACACTTTCCTTAAGCTCAGCAAGCTGCTTTGTTACAAATATGCAGAACTCTTACATCCATCCCTTAGGCTGAAGTTCCTTTTTTCAGACCTCAGCTGCCAAGTTTGTCATATTTTACTTTAACTATGCTATCTTAACATCCTGTGAATAGCTATTAATTCCTTAATGATGCATAATGATGGGATAGCAATACATGGTAAGAAGCAACTGATATGATCTTAAAAAAGGAGGAAAAAATAAAGAAGAGGATACAGAGGGAGTAGCTAGAGCTCTTACTTGCACAGTTTCATTGGTAAAAAATGTTCTAGATTTCACTGTGGAGGCCTATATATTTATCTATGGTAAACATTCATGGTTTTCGACAGTCAAGGATCTTACTGTGACATAGGATGTGGGGGGGAAGACACTCTCAAACCTCTGCGACTGACATGCAGTGATTTTCCCACACCCCCCCCCCCCGGCATAGTTCACAGTAAAAGATCAGCCGTCTAGTCTAAAGGTGATTTTAGCGTATGTGCTAATATACATCCACCCCTTCTCCTCATGCATTGTTCAAAGGAACTCTGTCCTGCAGCAGTGTGAATTGAATATGGCTTTTATTTAAAGAAAGGGCAAGAGCTACCCTGATGATGTATGACAAAGCAGGAGCAGCATGACAATATTTAATGGGCTGCAACTCCCAGGACCCGGCTGAGATTTAACCAATTATGTTTTAGGCTGCAGAATTTGTATTATGCTGGCTCTCTGCTCATTAGTACACAGAAAAGCTTGGGGTTGGTAATACTGTAAAACTAGCAATTGTAAAATACCATCCCAGAATCTTCTGTGTGGGATTTTTGTGGGTTGTTTTCCCAAGAGGCACATTAGTGAGCAGTGCTCAGTCAGGAGCATAGAAAGGCACTAAGATCTGATGCATCTTTCACCATTGCATTGGCTAAAGTCCCCTGGTTAAGTCAGTGAAAACTTAATGATTTGAGCTTATTTTTGGACTGGATTGGGTTATAGAATTCCCTATAAAGTTTCCTAGATTCCTTCTCTGCACAAGGGCATGTGGCTGGCTGAGAGACAGCACTTCAAAGACGCAGTGGTTTTTTGACCTCTTCAAATGTTTCATTGTTTGATGACTAAACTCACCGGATTTCAGATACTGAGTCAGGGCTTTGTTCTTGGTGACAAGCTTCCCCTTCATAATGAGCTTTTATTATGGCTTTTGAGAGCCAGAGCTACATGAGGTGGGGAGAAGAGGATCAGCTGGAATAGCCATTATTCTTGCAAAGGGCAAAGCAAGCAGAATATTTCCCAAGAGTCCTGGCAGAGGATCAGCCAGTGACAAGTGGCATCCCTCAGGGGTCTCTACTGGGACCAGCACTGTTTAATGTCTCCATCAGCTACATAGGCAGTGAGATTAAGTGTGCCATCACAAGTCTGCAGATGATGCCAAGCTGAGTAGTGTAGCTGATGTGCCCAAGAGACGGGGTGCCATTGAGAACCACTTGGACAGGCGCAAGAATTGGGCCCAAGCAAACCTCATGAGGTTTAACAAGACCAAGTGCAAGGTCCTGTACCTGGGTCAGGGCAACCCCTGGTATCAATACAAGCTGTGGGATGAAGGGTTTGAGAGGGTACCTCTGAGGAGAAGGACTTTGGGGGACTGGTGGATGGAAGGCTGTACGTGACCATGGCAGGGGGATTGGAACTAAGTGATCTTTGAGGTCCCTTCCAACCCAAACTACTCTGTGATTCTGTGAGATGGCAATGTGCGCTTGCAGCCCAGAAGGCCAGTGCTATCTTGAGCCGCATCCAAAGTAGCGTGTACAGAAGGACAAGGAAGGTGGTTCTGCCCTTCTGCTCTGCCATGGGGAGATCCTGCCTGCAGTCCTGCATCCAGCTCTGGAGTCCTTGGCACAGGAAAGACATGGACCCGTTGGAGGCGGTCCAGAGAAGGGCCACAGAAATGTTCAGAGGGCTGGAGCACCTCTGCTATGGAGACAGGCTTAAGAGTTGGGGTTGTTAAACTTGGAGAAGACTCCAGGGGAGACCTTGTTGCAGCCTTTCAATTCTTAAAAGAGGCCTATAAGAAAGATGGGGAGAGACTTTTTTATCAAGGCCTATTGAGACAGGACAAGAGGTGATGGTTTTAAACTAAAAGAGGGGAGATTCAGGCTGGATGTGAGGAAAAAATTGCTTATGATGAGGTTGGTAAAACACTGGCACAGGTTGCTCAGAGAGGTGGTGGATGCCCCATCCCTGGAGGCATTCAAGGCCAAGCTGGATGTCGTTCTGGGCAGCCTGATCTAGTTGAAGATGTCCCTGCTCATTGCAGGGGGCTGGATCTAGATGAGCTTTGGAAGACCTTTCCGAACCAAACCATTCTATGATTCCATGTTTGTTTAACAGCAATTAGACTTGGTTTTTGTCTTCAAGCTTTTGCTCACTACTGCCCTGCAGCTGCAGAGTTGTGTGAAGAAGAGATGGAAGCCATGGCTGTGCTTGATGTTGTGTTTATAGCAAATCATATCTGTCTGAGTAATGCTAAAAGAACGGGGGAGGAAATGGGTCTTGAAGCATATCTAATAACTGAGGTGCCACATAAGATGAATAGTGTTCAACGGAATTGGCAAAGCAACTAAAATCTGAATGAATTTGCCATAATGTGTTCTGTGGAACAGCATGCTGAGCTAAAATGAGATGCATACTCAAATTTTGGAAGTGTGAGGGAGTCACAGTTCCCAAGTAGGAAGCAGATAGCTTTTCCCATAAAAGCATAACTACATCGAGCTCCAGTGTTTAACACAGTATGTAGAATCTTCTGACATGTTTTTTATGGCAAATGGGTAAGCCAAAAATACATTTCTTGATTATGTGACTGCAATGAAATATTAAAGCTGAAGTTTCTAGGTCTTGTGAACGATATCAAAATGCATGTTGAAACAGTTTAACAACGAATGGGGTTTACTTAACCAAACATACTGCTCTGAACATCCCTTACTCCTCAGCTGAATGCAGCAGCTTGTAATTCAGTATCCATCTGTCTTGGATGCAGTTCTTACTTGAAGCTTTGTGGGTTTTAGCTGAAATTACATATTAATAAGAATGTAGGAGGGAAAGTTTCCCAGCTAATGTTCCCAGTTAGTTAAGAATCAAGTCACATTTTATTTACTTAAACCCATCTGTGCTTGTTTTGCCAGTAATATATTTGGTCTGCGGCCTGTGGACTATGCAGAAAGTGAAAAGATGAAGTCTGTGCTAATGTTACCAGTGAAGAATGAATCATTTCCACTTAACCAACCCTCTGAGGTAAACGTGTGGTTTCTTGGTTTTGTATTGGTTTAAAAAAAATGTAAGTCATCCTGTAAGTATTGAAGGCTTGGACTAAAGTACAGCATATCACCTGCCTTTAGAGGGACATTTAAAATGGGCTAGGAAACTAACTCAGCCAATATTTCTAGAATGTATGTGGGACACTTACAAGCTCTGGTATTTTGTGTTATAGGTTTATCTGGGAAAACAAAGGATGTTTCTTGTAACGTGGCTTTAGCATAGAAGAATGACCCTTGTGTTATTCTTAAAGTATTGCTGATTTAACTTTGCTGTTGTTTTTTGCATATTTGAATTCATTCTACGTACCAAACTGGCTGAAAGCAGCAGCAGTCTTTGTTTTTTGTGTGCTCTTAAAATGCTGTTCCGGTATAATTCTTTGTCCAAAAATGAAGATACCAGCTCAGCAGTTAAAAACAGATTTTGGAAGATTGTTTTGGTGGTTTCTTGCGAAAGACTTCTCAGGACTTGTGGTCAAAATCAGGTTATCCCTAATGATACCAGCAGTCCTAGTCTACTCCAGGGTATAAAGCCTGGTATGTTCCCTCCTTATTGAGGTAATAAGATAACCATTGGCCAGAAGTAAACTGTTGCAGCTAAATCTGCAAGGATCTGACTGTTAGTCTCACCTGAAGGAAATGAAAGATGCAGCTTTCCTGTTGCAAAGATAACCCTCAGTATTTGCATTTGCTTTGGGATGGGTGTGTACCAATGGGTGGTTACTAGCTTGTATGGATGACTTGATCCGAAGCCTGAGGCTTTACGGTAACTGGGTTTCAAAGGTGTATCTGTACTATGGGATCTGGGAGTACTTATAAAAACCCCTGAGCTGAAGCATCACATCCTTGTCAGCATAAAACTTGAGCAAGTAGATCCTTTTACTTTGCGTTAGCAGTATCTGCATAAAACAAACTTAAACATTCATTACTTACAGGGCAATGTATTGGGGACTTTTTAGTAAAAGGAAACACAGGTGTTAATTATACAGGCTACTCAACATATTAGTAGTGTAGCTGTGGGTAATACTTCATTGAAAAAAGGAGGCTTTACTACTTTATTGGGAATTATTTTTTCTCCTTCAACACTGCAGTCAGCCAGGCTGTTTACACAGTGTTCAACCAGCTACATGTGTGCATACCAGTGTCCTTAGGAAAAAACAAAAAGGCAAGTAAGAAAAAACTGATGCACAAACTGTTTTGGTACCTTGCATAAGCTAAATGAAGTACCTCAAATGTCAAGCTTTTTTCCTCTAGAGCTGGTTTGTTATATAGAGATATATTTAAGGACCCTGTCCACTAAGCTTGCCATGAACTGTTTTTCAAAATGCTTATTATTATAGAATCATAGAATCATAAAATAGTTAGGGTTAGAAAGGACCTCAAGATCATCTAGTTCCAACCCCCCTGCCACAGGCAGGGACACCTCACACTAAACCATCCCACCCAAGGCTTCATCCAACCTGGCCTTGAACACCACCAGGGATGGAGCATTCACAACCTCCCTGGGCAACCCATTCCAGTGTCTCACCACCCTAACAGGAAGAATTTCCTCCTTATATCCAATCTAAACTTCCCCTGTTTAAGTTTGAACCCGTTACCCCTTGTCCTGTCACTACAGTCCCTGACAAAGAGTCCCTCCCCAGCATCCCTATAGGCCCCTTTCAGGTACTGGAAGGCTGCTATGAGGTCTCTACGCAGCCTTCTCTTCTCCAGGCTGAACAGCCCCAACTTCCTCAGCCTGTCTTCATATGGGAGGTGCTCCAGTCCCCTGATCATCCTCGTGGCCCTCCTCTGGACTTGTTCCAGCAGTTCCATGTCCTGTTTATGTTGAGGACACCAGAACTGCACACAGTACTCCCGGTGAGGACAAGAGAACGGTTCGTTTATAGATTAATTATAGAATGGCAGAATAATAATGCTTATTATTATAGAATGATTTGATTTGTAAGGGATCTCAAAGCTCATCCAGTTCCAACCCCCTGCCAAGGGCAGGGATACCTTCCACTAGAGCAGGTTGCTCCAAGCCCTGTCCAACCTGGCCTTGAACACTGCCAGGGATGGGGCAGCCACAGCTTCTCTGGGCACCCTGTGCCAGTGTCTTACTCTTATTAAATAAAACTGTTGAGTTGCTTTATTTATGTTCCTAAACATTCAGTTTATTTCCTGTTCATGCAGGTACTGAGCTCCAGCCAGCCAAGAGATGGACCTCTTGGTATACTGGGCAGTAGTCTTAGTGTGGAACAACAGAAATTGCTGAACAAACTAACAACAGTTCTGAAGGCTCGAAGATGTACTGATTTTAACAGCAGAGGTATTGTAGTCTTGATAAAATGTCTCTGTCCAAATGTAAGTAACAACAGTTCTGCACTTTATCCTTTAAGATGCTAGCTGTAACAGTATTTTTATCGTTCCTGATTAGTGTAGTTTCTGAAATCCTTGAATTACAGCTGTAGTAGAATAATGGTGTGGTGTTGCATGTAAATATATTTAAAACCTGGTTACTACAATAGGATGCTTCCAGGGGAGCCACAGTTCAGCAGTATATTTAAAATCCCTATGTCCTCCTCAAAGTCTGTGTACACTTCTTTTACCAACTTAAAGGTCTCTGCTCATAGGAGACACTATAAGATTCTTATCTTTCAGAAACGAGTCTTAGGCAGATGGTGGTGCCTTTAGAAAGAGCATGTCATCGAGTAGAAGTTGGCAGTTTTCTTCTCACATGCTATTTTGCTTCAAATTTGGTTCTTCATTAAGATGATACAGCCAAATTATGGGGTTTGGGTTGGGTTGGTTTTTTTTTTTTGTTCACCTTTGGGGAGAATTTTGTCTTAATCCCTCCTATTAGTTGTTCTTTGGAGTGCTGCCTTTCCTGCTTGTGAAAGAAATGCTAAGGTTATTTTCCCCTACCATCTTTCACATCTTGATTGTTACTCCAGGATTGTGAGTTAAGTTCTGTTAGCTCTGAGTTGAAGCTGTGGGATCCCATAGGAAGATTCCTGTCAAAGTTATATTTAACTTTAAAAGGACTGGAAAAAAAGGTACTATCCTGTAAACCAGAGCCTTCTCTGAAGATGTGTTAGCTTAGAACTATAAAAGTACGACTTCTCTTTTTCACAGCAAGTATATGTTGAAATCCACAAATTTTCTCATAGCTCTCCTACTTAATCATATCTTAGTGTCAAAAAATTCACATACTTGTGCTGAAAGAGTGGCTGATAAATTATTATAATTTGTTTATTCTTTAAATGGTGATTGATTGCTTTTCAGCCAGGCATGCTGCTGATTCTTATGTGCTTTTAGTTCTACTGATGTCATCTTTTTCCTAGTAACTCATCTCATTATCCCTGATGTTCCAATGCCAAAAACAGTCAAATGTATGATGGCTATTCTGACTGGATGTTGGGTCCTCAAATTTGAATGTAAGTATTAACTGTATGGGATTCTTTGGTTTTTTTTGATCACAAATTGTAAATGGGATTCCAGAGAAAATTTCCTTTTCTAAACCAGCCCTAATATCATTACTAGCTTAACATAAAGTGTGAGGGGTTTGGTTTTTAAACTCCTGAATGGAATGACAAGAGAATTAACTTTAGATACAACTGTTCCTTCCTTGGCAAATGTGTGCATTTCATTGTTAGATGTAATGGATTGGTCTTACCCTAAGTATCAGTAGGGAGTGAATTTGTTTATTGCTACATTAACAGTGATTTGAAAGATTATGGAAAATACCCTGGGAGAGGAGGAAGGAATTTATTAAACCCTTGGATTTCTTATAAACAGCTTCCCTTGAAATTGATAGGAAAGTTTTGCTTGGTCAAGGCCTGTAGGAAGGTAAGGTGTTGCCTGTTTACGTATAAGCTGAGATCTGTTGAAAGTTAAGGTTTCTAACCAAAGTTGGGCTGTCATCATAACCGCTGTTTGTACTTTCCACCGAAGTTATTAATAACTTTGGTTATAAAGAACTTCAGTTTCAGTTGAGAAAATTGTCAGGCTTTATGCAGGCTCAGGCAGATCAATTGTGTATGTAACTTTCAGTACCCATTTCTGTATGTGTGAACCCAGCAGACTGGAGTACTTGTCAACTAAAGTAGTAGTCTCCAAAGAAGGATGATTTGCACAGTGTCCCTTCAGCATGTGAGTAGTTTTGATGTAATTTCTCATGTAATTTGTAATTAGTTTTCATACAGTGTGTGCTTTCTTGAGCAGCTGTTCAGTGGACTTGCACCCCAAATCTGCTTTTAATTCTTTCTAATATATTTCTTAGTATCTGCTCCCACTATAGTTGTAAAAGCCATTTTCTTCCCCTTGACCTTTATGGCTAAGTCCTTTTAGCTACTAAGTACCCTACAAATGAGTTAATTATCCATGGAAAACTCAGACAAATATCATTCCGGTTTTCTACTGTGTGACTAAACATCAGAATATAAGGATTCTTTAATAGTCTAAATTTTCCAGTCACTGATGTTTATGAAGGTACTGCTTAAAGCTTCAGAAGTTGCATACTAGTTTTTCAAATAAAGCACAAATCAGACTCTTGAAGACTGGGCTCTTTTATTCAGAGTGTTCCTGTGGCTTCCAGATAGTATTTGTTCCATGCTTTTTTAAAGGGTCTCTTGAATTACTGTCCCTTCAGAAATGTTTTCTGCAGCATTGGCTTTGTTTGTAGCCTTATGACAGCTTGCAAAAGGAAAACATTGTATTGTTCTTGTGCTGTGATTCTTACAAAACGTAGCAGCTTCTTTTTGAATGTAACATGGAGAAATACTGTTTCAAGCAAGCAGATGGATTTAATAAACTCCAGATGCTTTGTTGGGAAGCAGAAGGGAGACCTGTTTGGAGGTAAGGATGCAGGAGAAAACTCGGAACACTTAGAAGTGATGTTTGGGTTGTGTGATGGGAAAGGGTGTGTTCAGGTGCTCTGGAACAACATGCTGTTTAGCTGACTGAATAACCTGTTTCTGTGGTGTGTCACTTGGCAGGTTCTTGGCTTCACTCAGATCAGGAGGTCTGCATATCTTCTATCATTCTGCTAGGATGGGTTTCCTGTATTTAATTGTATCTTTTTGCTGGTCAGATGCTTAGAAAAATTCACCTGAATGGTAGGGAGATTTAATTAGTGAGACCCGAATTTAAATTTTCGTGGAAGAACTTTTATAAGAGATTGGAAAAGAAAAAACAGTGTGGGAGTTATTTGGGGACTATTTTCATATTTTTTGTTTGCACCTGACTTTTATGTTGTTAGTACTGATTAGTACAATCCTCGCTGCTAATGCTCCCGGCTTAGTAAGCAACATACTACTTAAAAGCGAGTGATTCTCCTCCCTAGTGGGAAATGTTTGTAATAACTCATGGGGTCTGATGCAGCTAAGTGCCTGTAATTAACAGCACCACTCCATCTGTTCCCACCAGTCTGTTATTAGTCTTCTTCAGAGTCATTACAAGTTAAAGATTGTTATAACAAATAATGGGACTCCTGCTGATGGAACATGTGTCTAGGAAAAAGAAGTCTTTGCTTTTCTGTAATTTCTGTCAATTTTTGCCTTCTATTTGTTTCCTTAAATGTGATGCAAATAAACTTCCAAAAGTGTGCACATATTGTGGCTTACTTCTGTCAAAGCCACTTTAAATAAATTGAAGGAGTTGCTCAGTGATCTAAACTGTTCAAAACCTTCACTGAACTATTTGAGAAAGCAAAGCTCAGTGTAGCACTTACTGAACTGCTGACTCTGCATAAGTCAGCATTTGATTTTTTTTTTACTACGAGGCAAGCTGCATTTGTCTGTTATTTCTAAAGTTACATTTATAGCCCATACATAATTATACCACCTTTTTAAAAAACATCACATGCTTGCAAAACCCAGTATTTCATTTAGGAGTGTATTTCTTATGTTAACTTTTCTGTTCTAACAGGCTTTCAAGCTGTGTTTCTTTAATAAAGAGCAATTTGCTTTTCTTGTTTAATTCTACAATGCTTCTTTTTACATGTGTCTATACACACAGATAAAGCATCCATTAGTATCAGTGGAGAGGAAATGGAGAATTTTCTGAGCTAAATGTAAGGTCTGTAAGTGTTAAAGAGCCAAGGTTTAAATACATATCTTCAGTTTTCAGGTTCTCTTTTCTCTTCAGGTAGATTAGGATGAAAGGATGCCACCACTGAGCAGTTTTAGATCTTCACAGAAGAAAAATTTCACCTTATCAGTTGCAGTTCCATATTTTCCATGTATATAATACACTGTCAGCAATATATCCACTTTCAAAGCAGCATAGGATTCAGTTGATACACTGTTGTCACGGTGCTCCTTGCCCTTGGCCATATCTTTCATTGGTTTCATTATTTTATTGCCTTCATTATTTCTGAGATTGTAATAGGGCACAAAGTCGCGTATCATTATCCTTCTGCAAGTAGGCTGAGACAAAGATTCAAGTATCACTGTATTTCCTCTGTGCTTTTTATAGAGCATAGAATAATGTAATTAAAACCAGCAGAAGTGTTTAATAGCTTTTCAGCTTGTTTTTTCTTAAACTGATTGTCATCTGTTAGAGCAGGGGATGAAAAATGATCTTGGTAATGATACACATTGGAACAAGCTTGTGTCAGTCTTTGCAGTGAAGCAGCTAGCATCTGATTGCTTATTCCTTCATTTGTTTTGCTTACCTGGAGCAGCGGCAATGATTCAGCTCTGATCATATAAAAGAATGCAAAATCTCCCTGCTTTTCCTGTAAGGCCCCAGAACAACTGGGAGTTGACTGGAGAAGCTAGGGAACTGCATGACTGATGTTTTAAGTTGAAAACATCTTTCTGAATTTCTTGGAGCAATATGCCCATCCTTGTTTATGCTGTTAGACAGGAAAAGTGCAAAGCTATTTGAGCTGACTGCTTCTCAGGCCCCACTGTCTCTCTTCCATGCATGAACTTCCTTCAGGTAACAGGTTGATACTCAGCAAAGCCCTCTCTCCTGAAAGCACCTCAAAACTTTTCATCAGTGGAGTTTCATGCTTCTTTTGCAGTTGGAGGCTTACTTCAACTGCCTCCTTCTACAAAAAGACTCAGCTCTGTGGGATGTGGTTGAAATCTGTGTATGCACATAGCGTACTGGGTGTAAAGCCGAAGGGAATGCTTCACATCAGCAAGGTCTGAATGTCTGCACTCCTGTAGTGTCTGCAGCTTCTGGAAAAGAGGCAGCTAACAGTTTTGTTTCAAATTCAGCACAAAGTTAGTCTGTGAAGCTTTTGGGGTTTGCAGAGGAGAAAATAGGGTGAGAATGTCTTAAAGGTGGTGTTTGCCCTTTGTCTGCAGAGCTAGGAAGTGGGCTGTCTTGAAATAAAGTCTGCAGGAAAAGGAAACCAGGTTTCCACTATTCCCTCTGTTCTAGGTCATCCAGATACTCAGTTTTTCATATTAAAAGTCCTTTTGCTCTAACTCACTTTTGGTTTGAAGAAAACATTGTATTAAGGAAGCCCATTGTAAGGAAAAGGATGGAAAATACTAATTTAACAGTATGTGATGGGATCCAGAGGATAAGCATACTTAGTGGAATTTAACATGACCCCTCCTCCTTACCTCCAGTCACCTCTATCAGTCTAGAGGACACCTGTGGCAAACATTGATTCCTTAAAGAAGTTAGGATGCTTGGGTGTTTAAATGAAGTAGTGATTTTCATATTATATGCTCCTAGCATCTGGGAATTGATGTTTAAGGACTTCCTAAGTATCTGCTCCATCATGTTTAATAAATATCACCTGGGTAACTTGTTAACTACCTTTCTTAAGCCGATTCATTTTAGTCTGTGCAGCATCTTGTGTCATTTCTATGTGTTAGAAAAATGGACTGCTCTTGTTTAACCAAATGGGATCTCTACCTCTGTGAAAATCTCAGATTCTGAAGTTACTTTGTAAGAATATGAGACAGTTCTTCTCTGTGCTATAGTAGAGACCGGTAATGCTGTTGATGAGAGCAAATTGAAGCTAGCCATACCAGATTTCCCTAAGGCTTTCTCTCAGTCTAGATTTCTTCCTTTTCTAGGAAAATAATCTTATCAGGCTTTACTCAATCTGCATGTAAACTGAGGTGAGGAAGTTTCAGTTGCAATCTACTAGATCTTGGATGTGCAGCATTTTATCTTCTTTGTTGCTATTGTGTATTTCTGAATTACCTTTGGTGTTCTAAGAGATTTTTTGGACTAACCCCTGCTCTTTGCTTTATTAATGCAAATCCAACAAAACTCCACTAAGGCTAATTGAGTTGCTAGGAGCTACCCCTGGGTATCTGTGGGTGATTACAACTTGTTTTCGGCAACCAGTTCTTTTTATACTCCATCCTGTTTAAATTGTTTTTGCTGATGCAGTTAGTTTCATTATAAACCAGTGCAACTGACATAAATAAGGATTATAGGGCTCTGATCTTAGATTTTGCAAATAATGCTGTTATTTATACCGGCACTAGTAGCTTCTGTTGTATCAAAGGTCAAATAATGATACTGTTAGGGTGGTCACCCTTTAAGCTGCTTGCTCCATTATATACCTGAAGGTGAGAAGGTAGGGGCAACTGTTCAGTGAAGTAATAAGGGCCAGTGTAAGTATTGATGCTTTACTATCTTGCTAATAATGGGGGAAAAAGATCAGTATTCTCTTTGCCAAATGTGGTAGCAACAAGCTAAAATGTGGTTGTATTAGGCTAAAACTCCTTTTCTGCAGTATTTTCTAGGCACTTGAAAGCAGGCTTGTTTTTCTGCCAGCATTTGGTGCAAATGATTTTGTTTACAAATCACAAGTGTGAAATCAGCTATGTAAGAGGCTTTTGAAAATTCTAACATTCTGTATTTCTAGGGAAGAACCTTGCATGACCACTCTGCACATGTGATCTTGCCCCAGTATGTTTTTCTCTTGGGCAGGCTTTTTTTAATGAGTGCTAGCAAATGAGAATTGGACACTGCAAAACAGCTCTGGTCCACATGGACTGCCTTGCTACATGTCTTTCCTTATAGAATCATAGAATAGTTAGGGTTGGAAAGGACCTTAAGATCATCTAGTTCGAACACCCCTGCCATGGGCAGGGACACTTCCCACTAAACCATGCCACACAAGGCTCTGTCCAACCTGGCCTTGAACACTGCCGGGGATGGAGCATTCACAACTTCCCTGGGCAACCCATTCCAGTGTCTCACCACCTTAACAGGAAAGAATTTCCTCCTTATATCCAATCTAAACTTCCCCTGTTTAAGTTTTAACCCATTACCCCTTGTCCTGTCACTACAGTCCCTAGCAAAATGTCCCTCTCCATCATCCCTATAGGCCCCCTTCAGATACTGGAAGGCTGCTATGAGGTCTCCACGCAGCCGCCTCTCCTCCAGGCTGAACAGCCCCAACTTTCTCAGCCTGTCTTCATACAGGAGGTGCTCCAGTCCCTGATCATCCTTGTGGCCCTCCTCTGGACTTGTTCCAACAGTTCCATGTCCTTTTTATGTTGAGGACACCAGAAATGCACACAATACTCCAGGTGAGGTCTCAAAAGAGCAGAGTAGAGGGGCAGGATCACCTCCTTCGACCTGCTGGTCACGCTCCTTTTGATGCAGCCCAGGATACGGTTGGCTTTCTGGGCTGCGAGCGCACACTGAAGCCTCCTCATGTTCATTTTCTCATCAACCAACACCCCCAAGTCTTTCTCCGCAGTGCTGCTCTGAATCTCTTCTTTGCCCAATCTGTAGCTGTGTCTGGGATTGCCTGCCCTGACCCAGGTGTAGGACCTCGTACTTGGCATGGTTAAACTTCATAAGGCTGGCATCAGCCCACCTCACAAGCGTGTCCAGGTCCCTCTGAATGGCATTCCTTCCCTCCAGCATATCAACCGAACCACACAGCTTGGTGTCATCAGCAAACTTGCTGAGGGAGCACTCAAGTCCATGTCACTGATAAAGATGTTGAACAAGACCGGTCCCAACACCGATCCCTGGGGGACACCACTTGTTATTGGTCTCCAGCCATTGACCACAACTCTTTGTGTGCGGTAATTGATCTGTGACTAAACAAGAGGGCCATTAAAGTGTACTTGCAGAAATCACTCTCTTTAGGGAAAAGAGCATGTTAAGTGAATAAACTTGGATCAACCTCAAACCCAGAAGGTCCACAGGTCTTACTGGCAATAGCATCAAGGAATAAATCAAGATGGGCTGAGATCCTGAGTAAGTTGAATGGTCTTGCTTTATTTTAGAGCAGAACAGACTAGATTTTTAGTCAGGCATGCCAGTGAAGAATGTACAGACTGAATAGGGGAAGGAAAGCAACGTAAGCCTTATCTCTACCTGCGCCTAAAATTCCAGGTGTCTTCTCAAATGTAAGTTTACTTTCCCCTCCACTTTCAGAGAGTTTCTTTAAGGATGTTCTTGTTCTTCCAAGATTCAGCCCTGTTCTGAATCGCTTTTCTTGCATAAGTACTTAAGATGTCCATCTCAGTTTCAGAAGGGAGGTGGCGTAGTATTGATGGTGTCCTGATCACTTTCTAATTAGGATAATAGCACTTCTTTGTTTCAGTCCATTCATTTCAGCAGTGTCTTGGCACCAAGTTCTCACTGGTGGCTTTTCAATACAGTGATGGACAAATGAGAGTCTGTAATCTCAGGAATTCTGGGAAGCAATTTAACATAGCTCCTGTTTGAAGTCAAAGGGTGCTATACTTCTGACTTAAATAGGAGTGCTGTAAGGTCAAGAGAGCTTCTGGGAATGTCCCTGTAAAAGAAGTGATGTACCTTTGAGTACATTATGGAATTTTATTTCCTTTTATGTGTCCTCTTAATCAGCATGACACTCCGTTGGATGGAGAGACTATTAAAAGAGAACTGTCATGTTATTCAGCCACTTACAGATGTTAGCAGCTTTAGAATTAATAATGCCTACTCGAGAAAAAGACCTGGGCTTTACTGAATGGATTCAGCACTCAGTTTTCACAGAAAATAAAACCCCTAGCTGTAAAAAAAAAAAAACAACCAACCAACCCAGAAGTTGGGATTTGCTCTAATCTTCTGTTTGTGTTCTGTTCATACTTCTAATCGAGTATGCTCTAATCTTCTGTTTGTATCCCTACTCATAAGTGTGAAGTTGAGGGGTTTTTTTAGCACCAGGTCATTTGGTGGTGGTTGTGCTGTCTCATAGAAGGATGATAAAGCTTGTACATGCCTGGTGCTTCCAAGTGACACTGAAGCTGAATATGCTGTCTTTGAGAAGCTCAATTTGACTGTTGGAAAATGATAATGCAAAATCAATAATCTAGAAGCAAGTGACTTGACACTTGCTTTTTTTTGTTTTGTGTGGGGAAGGGGGGAAAAAAGAATGGGTAAATATAATTTGTTTATAGATGCATAATGAATTAGGTAGAAACACAACTTGAGGCCTCTGTCATTTTATCTCAAATAATGAGAACAGGGAAATATTTTTTTTTTTTTTAATTTTCTGATTTCTTTTTTATTGTGGTATGTGAATTCGTTAATTCTTTCATACAGAATCTCTTTCTAAGTATGCAGGAATCACTGAAGAGAAATGAGCGACTCGAAGCAATCAGTCTGAACAAAGTCTGCAGTTAACAGACATACTGGTCTCTATCACTTAAATAAATTACTTTAGCTCCCTTCTTCTAATTAGGAGGTCTTCCATGGATAAATATTCCTTGACTGTTCACCTTAGGTTTGTAAGCACCTTCCTCAAACACTGGTTGCTAACTGTCTCAGTTTTCTGAATATATAGCTAGACCATGATTCTGATGATACATGACTTCTGTCATTCCTTGTTCCTAAAGGTCTTTTGCTGTTACCTTGTCTGTACTGTCTTGTCTCTTTCCAAGCGGTACTCTTACTACAGATTGGCTGTGCTGTTGGTGGTAAGATTGCCATGAATTATTTTGAAGTCTGAAACACCATCTCTTCAGAGCTTGAGGATTCCAAAGACTGACTTTCCTCTTTTGCTACCTGTACATAGACAGTGTTAGATGAGACTGCTTAAAGTGTCCCTGAGCACCACATAGACAGTGTTAGATGAGACTGCTTAAAATGTCCCTGAGCACAGTAGTTCCAAAAGCATTTGTAGTTATCTCTCAAATATGACAAGACCCATGAGTCAGAGCAAGTTCTGCTTCTACATCTTGCATGAAAAATATGTTTGGGAATTGAAAATGTCCTAGTTTTCTACCACCAAATACCACAGAATCCGTTGCTCCACAAAGGGCTGTGTGTATGGTACATCACTTCTTTTACAGGGACATTCCCAGAAGCTCTCTTGACCTTACAGCACTCCTATTTAAGTCAATATGGTCTAACAATGTTGCCCCTTGACGTGCTTATGTTAAAGGAAACACCTGGGCACTGAGAACTTACATTCATGGCTTTTTATCATCAAATACCTTTTGTGCCACAAGTCTGTTAAGACACAGATCTGTTGTGATTCTAGCTGGTTAAGAAAAGCTAAAATTAATCATCGAATCATAGAATAGTTAGGGTTGCAAAGGACCGTAAGATCATCTAGTTCCAACCCCCCCCCCCCGACATAGGGGTTTAATAATCAGAGCACTCATCATGCAGACACTAGCTAGACAGATGGTCTGTTTGCATGTTTCCGATTTTTCAAGGAAACAAATGTTTATCTTGTGGTCCTTATAGATACCATGAAAACAGGATGGGTAGATAAGTTTCTCTTCTTGCTCTCTTGCTTTGAGGTATACAGATTCCTTGGAGAACTTTGCAGTGAAATAGATGGACATATGTATGCATACAGTCATAACCTATTTTTCTAACATAGACATTCCACTAACAGTCACTTTCATAACATTTAGTTTCTCAGGCAAGTAGCAGTACAAAAAGAAATCGTAGGGTTTTTTTATTCATTCAACCTTTTATTACTTTCATATCACATTTGCTTCATTTGCTAATGCTGGCTCTGGATGCTCAATTTGTGATGTACTTATTGTATAAACCCCTCAGCTATAGTGAAGCTTTAGGTAGTGAATGTCCTTGAAATAGAGTTTTTGATTGCAGATTGAAATAAAACATGCTCTTAATGAATGGACAGTTCTGTTCTTTAGATGAGATGTTTTTTCCTTTATTATAAGTGGCACCCATTAACATCTATATTTTCTTGGAACGAAAGAATAGCTGTGTAAGTTAGAAACTGACACAGGAAGTCTTGTTGAGTTGTGATGATAAAAAATACTGAAATAACTAAGATTTATTTTTGAGTTATGAGTGCTTTGAAAATGTATTAATTGCTGTTACCAGTAATGAATATGGAAGTTGCTATTCTAGAAAATACATGACTAGGTTGCTTTTCCAGTTCATGTTAATTTTTCTCGAAGGAATGAACTACTGCAAATAATCAGTCTTACACCTGTACATGGAGGGATATTTGCCATAGTATTCAGCCAGTTTTGGTTTTCTGTATAGGTTTACATTTATTGGTTTAAGTACATTGGAAGACTTCTAGTCATTAAAATATGAATTCCCATTGCATTGTGTGAGTTTACGTGAACTGGTAGTAAATTGTTAACAGTTGGCTATCAAGATCTCTCTACATTAGATAATTCCTATCTATTGGCTACTTACTGCCATGGTTTCCAATACTTTTGTCAGTGATACTTCTCTTTATAATCTTGTGCTTTCTTCCTTTTTAGGATCAGCCCCTCACATTTTACTTCTGATTTTGTTAAGTTTGTATTTTTTACTTACTGTGGGTTTCATATTTGTACAGTGAAAATAAGTTGCCTGAGTAAGAAATGCTATGCAAGGCATGAAGTGCTACTTTAACAGTTACCAGCACTGACAGCACTGTAAATCCTCATGGAGCAGTCTAAAGAATTAGCTTTGGAAACCTTTTCTTGGATAATTTTTATTAATGAGTGCAGTGTATGTGTAGGCAAAATGTTCCATCCTCGAATGGGTGACCACAGCAATCTCTCTTTCCAAAGTGAGGTCAGGTAGTACATTTAAGTGATGTTAGCGACACATTAGCACATTCTGTATTGGAAAAAAATAACTAGGCTTAAAACAAGGTAAAAACATGTTGACTCTAAAAGACAATCTCATTATGCAGCAGTGGTAACAAAAATGAATGCCACTGTTAAACCCTAGCATAAATCTCTAGTTTATGCTGATCTTGGAGATCTTGAAATCTCATCTGATTTGTTATTTGAGCCCATAGCCATTCAGAAGCCAGCTTTGTGCTTGCTTTGTAATTGCTCTTTATCAGGCAATTGCTTCTATTTCATAACTGCAGAGTTGGTTCTACATGTTGGGTTTAAGCTTCCAAATGATCAGCAGTTTGACATTTGACATTAAGTGGTTGACCTTTAGTGGGTAAGAGGAAAAGCTAAAAACTCCCAGTGTTCACAGCACTGGTTTTAGTGTGATATTACTTCTCCCCATCTAACTTGCATCTTCAGCGTGGTTGGAAATGTTTTCAAGTTTAAAGGCAAATTTCTAAAGCACACAGGCTTTGATGCTATGTGGTTGCAATATTTTGCATTGTGGGTAATCCTTTTATCTTAGTGCAACTCTTGAGTCCCTAAAATGGCATGCAAGCCTCTGTTAAAACATGGGGTCTCTAATCTTTGCCTTCCCCATTGCGGTTTTTGTAGGGGTACGAGCCTGTCTACGAACCACAGTTCGAGAACAAGAAGAGAAGTATGAAATTCAAGGTGGCCCACAAAGAGGCCGGCTCAACAGAGAACACCTGGTGGGTTTTATTGCTTGAGACAGATTATTTTAATGACTTTTGGTTCATGCATTTTTTTTGCCATTTGCCACATGTAAAGGTGCAGTAGATGTAAAAGTTTAATGTGGTCTAGTACAGAAATTTGATTATGTGCAAGGTGATGGAAAGAACTGCGAACACCCATAAAGCTGTCGTTTTGCTCTATTAATAGATACGTTGCTATAACCTTGTCAGAGGCTGTGCTACACTCATGGAAGAAGCTGTATGGGACAGGAAGTGATGCTTCATCGGCCTTCTCTGTTTAGCTTTAGAAACTGGTTGAAATTATCTGATGAAAGAAAAAGGGGTTTATTACTTCTTGTTTCCATATAAGGCCACTTTTATATTTAGTTGGGTTAATTTCTCGTTACTTACTGGATTACACTGGAAATGTTCATTAAATGTATTGTAACAGTAGCTGTAAATATTCCCAGCTCACTGTTCAAATCCTTTTATGCTGAAAAATATTTGAACATAAGCAAGAATTTGCCATGTAAGCAAGCTTTTCTTGATTGCATACTTACACTGAGGATGGTACATAGAATCATAGAATGTTCAAGATTGGAAAGGATCTTAAGATCATTAGTTCCAACCCCTGTGCCATGGGTAGGGACTTTTCTAGCTTCCAGTGTTGGTTATTTTAAATGATATCTTTTTGTAGGCACTGATTATTCCTTTCCACTGTTTTCCAGTGTGCTCAGTTGTGATGACCTGTATTTATACTTCCTTTTTTTTCTTTCCTTCCACTTAGCTGCCTAAGTTGTTTGATGGATGTTACTTCTATTTCTTGGGATCTTTCAAACATCACCAGAAGAGTGACCTTGTGGAGCTGGTCAAAGCAGCAGGAGGACAAATTCTGGTTAGACAGCCAAAACCAGACAGTGATGTGACGCAGACAATAAATACGGTGGCATACCATGCAGAATCTACTTCTGACCAGAGATTTTGCACTCAATATGTGATCTACGATGCGTCTTCTAAATTCAAGCCGGAGAAAATTCGTCAAGGCAAAGTCTGGATGGCCCCCTCCAGCTGGCTTATAGACTGTATGATGTCATTTCAGCTCCTGCCTGTAAAATGAGTATCCGTCTCATGAGCAAGGTTTTGAAATGTGGTGGGTCTGGAGCAGTTGGGACACTCTGGTAAACATTGGTCTGCAGCTATGATCTATCTTTTGCTCTTGGGAATACAGGAGAGATCTGACCATTTCAATAAGTTGCTAAAATCACTGAAGGGCTGGAATAAGAGAGATAAATATACTGCATTGAAAAATGTGCCTTGGGTTCTTTAATATGCTTTGGTTTTGCATTTAACTTAACTGTAATAATCACTGACATTTTGTAACTAAGATTGTGCATAATGAAACCTTTTTCATTCTTGATTAGAACCAGCCCGTTGTAAGTAATAGAGCATGACCCCATTTATTTTGTGTTTAATATCCATTGACAGGGATCTGCTGCATGCGTTATCTCATCTGTCAGATGACATGTGATGTTCCTTAAAACATCCTACAGCTGGATTTTGAAGGAAACTCTTGGCATGGGACAAGCCTTATAGAAACTGGAGTTGAACTAATAGCCTGAATTTGAGGCAAATGATTTTTGAAAACACTGTCTTTAAAATTTAATCTCGGTCTAAAATTCCTAATTAGAATTAGAGGAATGCCTTATTCACGTCTGTCCTCTTTAACGCTTGTAAATGTGTAACTTAAATTCTTTTCTATTTTCTGAAGGTTTTTAAGCGTCAGGATTGGTATTTAATTATAATGAAAAATATTTCTGTAAGTACGGATGGTTACTATCATGGTTGCTTAAAAAATTGATGCTCAAAAGAATTGTGCCTCACTGTGCACAACTATACTTAAACTTAGCTGTCTACATTGGAACAATATTTGATTCTTTCATATTTGTTACAATATTTCTCGTAATTGATCATAAGCTATTGTCAGACTTCTTCAGTCTGTGCTCTTATGTCATGCATCTTTTGTATTGTCTTTGCAAATACATAACTGAAAAATGGTGTCTGTAATAATAATGACAATGACGATTGTGGGATAAAACAAATTTTCTTGTGTTTTGCTTTTGTATTGCTTGTAATAATTAAAGCTTTTGGTGCCAGTAAGCTTGGAGTATCTTATTACATGAGCTTAGCTGCAGAGTAAGTGCACAGTGCACATATATCTCAATAGGTAAATGGAAATATAAGTGCTTTTCTGTGAACGTGATACAGCTGTGAAGACAGCATATCCATTTGCAAGAGCAGCTCTTCAGAGTTGTTTTCTGTAACCATTGCCATCGGAGATCCTATGCTGATTTCCAATATGCTGTGTAGAACTCTTAGAACTGTACACTTCAGGTGTAAAAGGTTTAGTTTTCAATAGGATCTACTAGACTTCAGTAGCTGGAGTATCTTGATCTATCACTTGTGCTACACTGAATTATTGCTCTTCACTAAATGCAGTTCTCAAGTACTTGCACATCTGTGTGAGCAAGCAAAAATGCCACGAGGCTCATTAATAAATGGAACAACCTGCGGTATTAATGTTTGGGGGTTTTGTGCAGATAAATACTGGCAGCAGATAAGGTTCTGAGTCAATACTGTGTGGACTCAGTCATTTATTTGAACAATTGTTGCACATTTTAACTTGGTGTTTCGTAGCACATCAATATACCAGATGTAGTATTCTTTGCACAAGTAACAGTGAATCTCTGCAAAATTCTGAAGAATGGAGCTTTTCTGTTGTGTACCAGAAAGGCATTTGGCCCATCAATAATACTGCTCTAGGTTCTAAAGTAGTGGCAGCAGAGGGACAGGTTTCAAGAGCCATTGTTCCTTGGCAGCTGAAAAGAAACTCTGTTAGAAAATTGCCATTAATTTTTTTTTCTTTTAAGAGACTTCCTGAACTCTTCTTGTTCCTTTGAATAATGTCCTGTTTAAAAAAAGATTTACTATCAACTTGAAGAATTCCTCCTTATCATATTGAGGAGTGATCCTTACTCTTCCTATTGAAATGTGCTCAAGATTAACTCTGGCCCATCTCCTTCAGGTCTCTCAGCAATTCGGCGTTTGAGTGTGATAAGCTTGTGTAAATGGACATGTTTAAAGAGCCTCACAGAACCACAAGGAGGTAGACTTTGATGCCAGAGCTACAGCAGGTATCAAACACTACTGAAGCAACGGGTACACACACAAAAAGAGATCAGTGACACAGACCCTGCTTAATTCATTCTTGCTAATTGTTGAAGCCAGAGAGGTAGCACTTAGAATCATAGAATAGTTAGGGTTGGAAAGGACCTCAAGATCATCTAGTTCCAACCCCCCTGCCATGGGCAGGGACACCTCACGCTAAACCATCCAACCCAAGGCTTCATCCAACCTGGCCTTGAACACTGCCAGGGATGGAGCACTCACAACCTCCCTGGGCAACCGATTCCAGTGTCTCACCACCCTAACAGGAAAGAATTCCCTCCTTATATCCAATCTAAACTTCCCCTGTTTAAGTTTTAACCCGTTACCCCCTGTCCTGTCACTACAGTCCCTGATGAAGAGTCCCTCCCCAGCATCCCTATAGGCCCCCTTCAGATACTGGAAGGCTGCTATGAGGTCTCCACGCAGCCTTCTCTTCTCCAGGCTGAACAGCCCCAACTTCCTCAGCCTGTCTTCATACGGGAGGTGCTCCAGTCCCTGATCATCCTTGTGGCCCTCCTCTGGACTTGTTCCAGCAGTTCCATGTCCTTTTTATGCTGAGGACACCAGAACTGCACACAATACTCCAGGTGAGGTCTCACAAGAGCAGAGTAGAGGGGCAGGATCACCTCCTTTGACCTGCTGGTCACGCTCCTCTTGATGCAGCCCAGGATACGGTTGGCTTTCTGGGCTGCGAGCGCACACTGAAGCCTCCTCATGTTCATTTTCTCATCAACCAGCACCCCCAAGTCCTTCTCTGCAGGGCTGCTCTGAATCTCTTTGCCCAGTCTGTAGCTGTGCCTGGGATTGCTCCGACCCAGGTGTAGGACCTTGCACTTGTCGTGGTTGAACTTCATAAGGTTGGCATCAGCCCACCTTAGAAGCGTGTCAGGGTCCCTCTGGATGGCATCCCTTCCCTCCAGCATATCAACCGGACCACACAGCTTGGTGTCATTGGCAAACTTGCTGAGGGCGCACTCAATCCCACTGTCCATGTCAGTGGTGAAGATGTTGAACAAGACTGGTCCCAACACCGATCCCTGAGGGACACCGCTCGTTACCGGTCTCCAGTCGGACATCGAGCCATTGACTACAGCTCTTTGTGTGTGGCCGTCCAGCCAGTTCTTTATCCACCGAGTGGTCCATCCATCAAATTGATCTCTCTCCAATTTAGAGACAAGGATGTCATGTGGGACAGTGTCAAACGCTTTGCACAAGTCCAGGTAGATGACATCAACTGCTCTGCCCCTGTCCATCAGTTCTGTAGCCCCATCATAGAAGGCCACCAAATTGGTCAGGCAGGATTTCCCCTTAGTGACGCCATGCCGTCTAAAAAGGTCTTGTAGTAAGGATAAATCAAGTCCCTTAATCCACTGGATGGGTTTTGGCTCATGAAAGCAAAGGTATAGAATCATGAGGCTATGTGGTGAAGGGTGTGTAGTAATCATTTTTCACTGTCTCTTCTAGTCTGAAACCAAAAGTGCAGTAAAGGAAGCAAGGAGGAGGCAGGCTTAGAACAGAAGAGGTATTTCAAGCTTTGTGAGCAGAGTTGTGGCACCGACAGCCATAGCCTCTTGTGGGTGCTGTATGCTTTGGCATAGTCTGAAGCCAGGGAGTAGCTGAGCTCATCAAAGAAAATCTGTTAAAGGTTAGTAAAGAACTTCAGCTATAACATGAATTTGTATTTGTATTCTTCTGGTAAAGTACATACACTTAATGTGCATTAATGATTGGGGCATTTGAAGAGGTAGAAGTCCAAAACTTGCATTCTGGCTTATAGATGGTTTTGTTATTTATACCGCAAAAATGCTGTGAATCTCAGGCTAATGAGTCGTCCCTTGAATTGTACGTATTTATGTAATTATGAATTAGTTCAGAATTAATCACTCCAGTACTAATAACACCTTCAGTAGCCATATCTGGGGTTCAGTAATGTCACCTTTTACATTACTAATTGTTAATAAATGTATAGAACACTTCTGAACAGCTATGGCCTGTAGTCTAAGGGAGAATATATGAAGTCTGGCTGGCTTGCTTGCTTTTCTTTGTTGTTTTTTTTGTGTGGGGTTTTGGAGTTTGTTTTTTGTGGGTGTGTGTTGAAGTGAAAGATGATTGGGAAGAGGTTGCCTTCTTGCATCAGTGTCCTGGGTAGATCCCAGGGAATATAACCATAGAATCCTAGAATGGTTTGGGTTGGAAGGGACCTTAAAGCTCATCTAGTTTCAATCCCCCGGCACAGGGACATCTTCCACTGGACCAGGTTGCTCAAAGTCCCATCCAACCTGGCCTTGAACATTTCCATGGATGCGGAATAGTCATGGAATGGCTTGTACTTTGGGCTGTTCCTACATCTATTTGGCTACTCATTTTCAAAGACCTCATGAGGTTTACATATACCTAAATTATCAGTAGTTCTCTTTGGATTTTGTTCCTCAGGCTATAAAATGAAATCTGCTTTCTGTTGCTGAATATTGAGGATTCATTTATTATCTGAGATACTCAGAAGTTACTTTTCTGAGGTAGAAGGCAGTGAGTGGCCCATAAAATTTTCTTATCAGAGCAATGCTGGATGTTGCACTATTTTCCTAAGTGTTTCAGGGAAACAACATGCAAACAAGTAGTAAGTACCAGAACAGTGGTAGCTACCTTTGCTCTCAACTTAGAACTTTCATTCCTGCAAGGTGCTCAGGGTCTGTTGTTTCATAGTCCTCTTCACAGGATCTTCAGAGACTGGTGTGGGCAGGAAGGGACCTTAAAGCTCATCCAGTTCCAACCCCTTGCCACAGACAGGGACACCTTCCACTAGACCAGGTTGCTCCAAGCCACATCCAACCCAACCTTGAAGACTTAATGATGTTCCTTGGGATTCTGAATGGATAACAACCATGGGAGGGTGCAAAGACTTGCATCTCTCTAATAACAAAGATGTCAATAAGTGCTTCACTAGCTGGCTTTTACACAGCCTTCATTAGGCTTGAACTAAAGGCCCTCTCTTCTGCTTTATCACAAGTGTCTGAGGTGAGTTTGGGCCTGACTAAGCTGTGTGGAACACAAGACAAAGTTACTTATGTTTAGCCTTGAGCTGAGAGGAGCAAGAGCTATTGAAGGTAATGATTTAAGGATGGGAATAATAAGGCAAGGAGTTGAAGCTGGTTGTATTCCCTGAGGAATTGGGTCCAAACTTGATCTGCAGCAGTTATTTTATGCTGCATTCTTCCAGCAGATCAGCACTATGGCTAAAGAAATTTGCAAATATTCTGGTCCAGACAAAGATGTCTGTATGGAAGCCACAGGCTGTTGTAAAACTAGATATTGGTGCATATTATTTGTGGAAGATGTGTAAACGTAAGTACCAAATGATCCTTCTTGTGTTTTCTGTGCTGCTTCCTATTCATGTGGGCTAGCTTTACTGTCAAGAGGGTACAGGGATGAGTTAAAAATGAGTTTAGAACTGCCAGGGCTGCAGTGCCAGTAGAGCCTCTGGCAGGATTGTCTGTTCTGGCCCATCCTGAGAATCATCTGAGCTGCCAGCAAAGTCTAGATAGCAGTCTCTTGGGATCTTGTTGAGGACAAGTCTGTGAAACATGGCAGAGCAAAGCTTTTCTTTTTTCCTCCTTCAGCTGTTTTTACTCTAGTGCTGGAGGATTACCTGATTTTGCTCTTGGAAATGGGGTGAATTTGATGTTAGCTTGATTGGTATTAATCAGTTTGACCCCATATCCTTTTTTGACTTCCTCCCATACTTTGCAGGAAAAAGCAGTTTGATGGCAAGGTTTGAATCTTTCTCTGATACCAAAGCAGACTGCACTGTGTTACAAAAGCCAACAAAGTAGGCTTAAATATCAGCTTAAAAACTGCAGAAAGAGGTCTTTGGACAGCCAGACAGTATTGGCTAGGAAGTGGACAGTAATGTCTCAGATGGAGTGAATGAAGATTCAGCTGTTTTAAATAGCAGTTCAGCATGTTCTATCTTTTCAGACTTGTTTGATTTAAATTAATGGTCGTTAACTAGTGTTAAATTGCCCTTAAAAGCAGAAGAACATTTTGTATGTAATCAGATGGGGGGAAGGGAGGAAGGTTCCCACCTTCCTTATTTTATTCCTACAGAGAAGATGCATTTTCTGTGCTTCAATTCAATTCCTGGCAGGAGGTCTGGTCTGATGAAGTAGCAGAGAACCATCAGCTCCTGCTGTGTGCTTGAGACACCGCTGCCATTCACCCAGCAGAGATGCTGAGGCAGTGACAGGCCAGGATGTCTGGTACCCATGGTTTTGTTAGGTAGCAGGGGTTGTGATGTCTTGCTGCAGTGGATGTTGGATGCGTTGTGCACCGCAGCTGGGAGAAGTTAACCATGAAGTGCCACAGTGAGTTGCATTACAGTAGCTGCCCTGGTTGTTCAAGTGTGTTTAAGAAGCAGAGAGGTTTCTTCCCTGATGGGCACAGTTATAAACCACAGCAGCCCTTTCTCAGGTCTGCGTTGACCTTGGGGTAATGTCTGTTCAGTTGCAGTCAGCGTGCTGAAGAGCAGTGCTAGTGAGCAGTGAGGGCTGCACAAGGATGAGTGGTGCTTACCTTCACAAGCCTGTAAGTTAACAGATACACAGAGAATAGAGTTAAAATATGTATTAAAATATAGGATGTGAAGCAACAGCTAAGCTGACCGTCTTGCTGAACTGATAAAAAATTACTTATTTCTTCAGCTAGTGTGGGGCTGGGTTGGTTTCCTCCTGGTTTAGCAAAATTCTCAGAGTCCAAAAAGTATTTGGTGGGGGGAACAGGCATCAGACTGTCTCTTTTGGCAGTAATCAGCTGGGATTCAGTTGTGACATGAAGTGAGGTTTTCTGATTGCCATACACACTCATTCACTCCGTGCTCCCCTGAGGGGGTCTTAGTCTCAGTTTGCTGGGTGCTAGTGGCAGCCTGACCAGGGAAATGGTTCTCTACTGCTCCACTGGAAAGGTCAGTTTTGACTAGCTGATGCCAGGAGAAACCTGGATGAGCTCTAGTTTGGATCCAGCTGGAATGCATGGTCTCCAGCAAAATTTAACTTTTTTTCAGCATAAAAGATCTGAAGGAACATTATTAAAGAAAAAGGAGCCTTTTAATATAATTAAATATTAATATGGATAATGCAATCAATGCTGTATTGATTGCGTTAGCCACGGTAATGTTTAATTCAATAAGTCCACAGTGCTGTTATTTCTCCCCATGTTTATTTTCTGCCGTGTAGCAATGTAGTACCCCTATGTTCTGCCCAGCAGTGTCCCCTAGGCTTGGTCTAGGAGAGCAGGAAGTGGTAGCACAGGGAGAGGGCAAAGCAGCCAAGCTGTATTCTGGGTTGAACCCCTTCACATGCCCTCAGGCTGACTGTATAAAGTCAGGATCACCTGTGTGGCTGATGTAACCTGGATTCAAAACAGCTAATCTCAGTGGTATGCGTAGTTTCTAAAGCCTGCACAGTAACAATATTGCTATTAATGTAAAAATTGACCATGACCTCCATGTGCTTTCTTTCCTTCTGGAGCCTGGGCCCGATGCCATGCTTCACTCTTGCTCTCAGCAGCTGAGTCCCAGCACCTGCGTGTGTCAAAATGGGAAGATTTTCTACCCTAAGCTCTCAAATATGTTTCTGAAGAGGTGCTGGGTTCTGGTTTTGAACTCAGCCAAGCTTGAACGATTTTATCTGTGGTTGTAGGCAGAAGGTTTTTATTAAATTAAGAGTCACAGTTTTGTTTAACTGAAAAATTAGAGGTAGATGTTTTCCTCAGTTTAACCCACTACAGAACAAGTTTTCTGGTCCCTGGTTCTTTGCTTGCTGTGTACCTGTTGAATGAGGTTTGGTAAAAACATTCATGAGCAGCCTGGAATAAGCAGTGCTCAAGTTCAGGTTCGACAGAGCCTTGGGTGGCATAGTTTATTGTGAGGTGTCCCTGCCCATGGCAGGGGGGTTGTAACTGGATGATCTTAAGGTCATTTCCAACCCCAACCATTCTAGGATTCTATGACTTTTGGCTTCTGGTTTAAAAAAAACCTGCTTGAGGAAATCAGCCCTGATTCAGTACTGAGAGGGAGAAACTGCTTACACCGGGCTCAAAGTTACTGTGGTCTGTGCAGCAGCACACCTTCTTGTGGTGTTTCTGCAAGCCATGAGGGGTTACTTTTCCTGTGAGAGGTAGCAGCTTAGGCACCCAGAGGATGGAAATAATCATTTTGGTGCTACCCAGTCCAGCACAAGAACTTTGGAAGGAGCCCATGTGGAGTGGTGTTGCACTGCCCACAAGCCAGGCACTCATGGTGGAAGGCTGTGTTGGAGCAAGCAAAGCTGTTTCATCTACCTTACCACAGCCTCTACCAGAGCGCTGTGCAATGCTTGCATAGGCAGGCAAGCAAAGGAAGAGAAAGACGCAAGAAAAAGCCTGTGTTTCTGGCAATGGGAGAGGTTTATGCAGGTGCTTCAAAACTCTGACTTTGAGGTGGACAACAACATTCTCCTGCAAAAGGGGCAGCTGCAAAGTTCAGTTTCCAAATCACCTCTCCAGACCCTTCTTTGCAGGGTTTCTCTGCCTGAAACAAATTGAGAGAGCTCTCTTTAATCATCTTGAACTTGCAACCCCCTTTGCATGGGTCTCTGTCCCTGCTGTGCCTGCTTCAGTTTTTTGCAGACTTATTCATTGCATTGCAACGTTTACGCACCATGGTGCCCAGACATTTCCTTCTAATGGATTTTGCATTAGTAGCTACTATCGGGAAATCTAGTACCAAAAGGTTAATGTACATCCATTAGTCGTTTCCCCCCCACCCCACCCCCACCCCCCCATGTGCTAGTAGAAGACAACCAATATCAGTAAATACATTAGGTCTGGAAAGGGTCTGGAAACACTTGAAACTCTGTGTATGCAAAGCTGTGGGGTTATTAATATTGTCCTGTCTTAAGCACTGTAGGAAAAGTGGGCCTTGCAGATGTTTAATGATACCTTTCAGGTGTTTTCCTCATAAAAAAGAGCTGGGATTTTCTGAGACCTTTTCATCAAGTGCACTACTTGTTCTGCACCCCCTGTGTCGTTAAGGAAGCTGTGCTTCTACCCATGTGCTCTCAGCTACAGGTAAGCTAAGGAGGAGCAATGTTAGGGTAGTTCAGGCTATTGTGTGGGCAGCTGAGCCAGCTTTAACAGCTAGACCATTTCTGGACCTGTAACAAATGGTTTCCTCTCTCCTCCCCCCATAGCCAGCATGACAATTTCTGTCCTGCTAGCTGGAGTGAAGCTGAACCCTGGAGCATCTCATTGCATTATCTGACCTGCACTTTAGACAAGGTCAAGCTTTTCCACTGAAAAAATCTATTACTCTAATGACCACAACTGGCAGGTGCAATGCTGGAGAAGACTGCTTATATATATGTTCTGCCTCCTCATGTATTTATGATTTGCAGACCTTGCCATGTTCTTTAACTGAAACCTTATGTTTTAGCACCTTTGAAAAGTAAGAATTCGAGTTGTGATACTCTCACTCTGGCTGGCTTTGTGTATATTGGGTTTGTGTGGCAAGGTTTTGGTAGTAGAGGGGCTACAGGGGTGGCTTCTGTGAGAAGCTGCTGGAAGCTTCCCCCATGTCTGATAGAACCACTGCAGCCAGCTCCAAGACAGTCCCACTGCTGGCCAAGGCTGAGCCCAGCAGCAATAGTGGTAGCACCTCTGGGATAATGTATTTAAGAAAGAGAAAAAATTACAGGGCAGGAGGAATTGCAGCCAGAGAGAGGAGTGAGAATGTGAGAAACAGCTCTGCAGACCCCAGGGTCAGTGCAGGAGGGAGGAGCTGCTGGAGCAGAAATTCCCCTGCAGCCTGAGGTACAGACCATGGTGAGGGCAGGCTGTGCCCCGCAGCCTGTGGAGCCCACAGTGGAGCAGATATCCACCCACAGTCCATGGAGTAGGTGATACCCACCTGCAGCCCATGGTGGAGCAGGTATGCACCCACAGCCCATGGAGGAGGAGGTATCCACCCACAGCCCATGGAGGACCCCACACCAGAGCAGGGGGATGCCTGAAGGAGGCTGTGACCCCATGGGCAGCCCGTGCTGGAGCAGGCTCCTGGCAGGACCTGTGGCTTCATGGAGAGAGGAGCCTGTGCAGGAGCAGGTTTGCTGGCAGGAGCTGTGACCCCACAGGGGGACCCACACTGGAGCAGTCTGTTCTGAAGGACTGCACCCCATGGAAGGGACCCATGTTGGAGCAATCCATTCCTGAAAGGCACAGGACATGCAGGATGAGGCATGGCTAGCACACTGCTCTGTGACCCAGCAACTCCTGAAGTTGCTCTTATTTCCCAGTACCATGTTGTTCAGACTGCGGGTTTGTGTCTGCCACTAAAATCTGTGGCTCATGGAGAACATCTGCACTGGTCTTATTTGAGCACTAGGATGGATCTTTCTCTCTGGTGGCCACTGCAGGATGGTCTACCAGTGTGTGGGGCTCAGTTCTCAAGGTGCAATATCCCCATGCCTCTGATTTTGGCTGTTTTTCTGGTAATCTCTCTTCTACTGGAGGCTCAGTGACTTGAAGATACTTGGGTGAAATGGGGGTACACAAAGCTGGGTGGGTGAGCAGCTCTAAGTATGCAAGTTCAAAACACTGCAAAACCCAGCCCAAATGAAAAGACAAAATCCTGTGTGCTTTGATTTCACTTAATGAGGAACTATTCACAGCTTTCCATTTCTGATCTGTATCTTTCCATTTCTATTCTAATGGTAATTACTGTAGCAGTTTATTAACAAAGAAATCATTTGATAGCTTTCACATATTCCCATACTTCAGGTATCTAACAACCTATTGATTCGATAGCTTAGCAATCTTCCTGACTGAGGAGCTGGAGTTAGATTCCTCTTTTTTTTTAAAGCCCTTTGATCATTTTATATACAAAGGATAATTACTCTGGTTGAAACAAGGGCTGGATTGCAGAGTGATGCAGTCTACAGTATGTTCTGGTGTGTGATCCCTGCTGCACTCTCAGTCAGAGGAAGCACTGTCTGCGTTTTCTCACAGAAGGACTTTGAAAACTTGTCACTGGGTTGGATTTCTGATCCCTGGGTCCCTACAGTCAGCAATGTAAAGGTATGCACCACCTGCAGAGAGGTAATGTCAATATCTGACATGACTTAGCCTGTCTTTATGAAGGCTTTTTGTCTTTGCAGCTGTATGCCCTGCTTGTCACTGGTGCTGTGTGGAACAGGTTTTGCAATAGCAATGTGCTCCCTCACACTGCAGACTCATGACACTGCTGGTTGCTTCAGCACCCCTCCTCTCTCTTTCCAGATGATTCCTCGTGTTCTCAAGGTGGTTGGAGAAATTTTCCCTGATACCAGTTCACACTGGTACAGAAGGCCAGGGCACTGGAGCAACAGCTATGCAGTGTGTGATGAGTGAGTCTGCAACAGTGCACAAGCCCAGCCATGGTCCAGCCCCTCACAGGTAACCAGCAACCAGTCTGCACTGGTGGCTGGTGTGCATGAGATGTGGCAGAGGCTCACAGGGGTGAAAAACAAGGTGGTTCTAAAAGCTGGGTGTGGTGTAGACTGCTTGTGTGAATCACAGTCATGTTTTTGCAGGCTTCTAGCAAATTGTTCCCAATTATATTGGAGGCCCATTTGGGAATGGTATTTCTGCTATTAAATAGCGGGGAAACTTGCCTGGAAAGAGGCCCCAGCTACTTTGGTTAGACCAAACACCTTCCATCATATCACAAGCCCTTCTAGAAGGAGTAAGGGGAGCAAAATGGATGGAAACTATCTGCTCTGAGTTTTCTCATGGAGTCTGGAAGGAACAGAAACATTTGACCCTTACAAGGAGAAGGCGCTGCTTGTGTCCTCACAGGGCTTTTTATGCATGTGACCCTAATGGGCTTCCTAACTGCTTGGTTAATAATTCGTCTGCTTCTGAAATGGCCGGGTTTGATCATTCAATGCCTAGGTGACCCTACAACCTATTGGGAATAAGGCACTGGGAGAACTTGAATTACAGGTTAGTCATTTTCCCATCTAATATATCACAGACTGAAAGCTTTATGACTTCAGAGCTTACTGTATTAATTTTATGCATGAGTGCTTTATTTTTGCCATACGAGATATATCACTGGCTTACTAGAGCAAAATATCATTAGACCTGGAAAGGGATTTGGTCACTTACACTTTGTCACCAAGGATCATTGCACATAGATTATGTAAGGCTGTGCTGTGCCATTTCTCATGTGTTTATTAAGTGATTATAAATATTGAACAGTGTGCCTTCAGGGGACACTTGAGATCTGTTATTGTAGCAATATTTCATTTAGAAAGATGGCACACACACTGTGATTTGTGCTTTGGGAGGGTCTGTTGAAGGGGTTGTAGGATGTGAAGAGAGAAGTAGCCTGTTCTGCCTTGAAGCAACTCCTGGTTTTAGCTGTTGATTGTTGTGAATCTTCTCTCATCCTGGTGGCACACGCTGGTGGCTTGCGTCAAGGACAGGATCCTGAGATACCCAGGATGCAGCCCTGCCTGCATCAGAGCCCTTGACACAGAAGGGCTACTTCATGTTGAACTACTTTGGGTCCTTAGGTTTTCTGTATCTCAGTTCAGGATGTCAGTCTTGAAAACACCAGAAATTTGACTTTTCAGAAATGCTAAGCTCTCAGTCTTTGTTGTTTCAATACAATGAGTGGTTTTTTTCTATGGACCCATGAAAATCAGCTGTTTGCCCTCAACATTAAACCTAGCTCTGCAAAAGCCAGGGAAAAAGAGCTTGTGGACATAATCATTGGCTGGGGGACAACTCTGAGCAACTTCTTGAGACCTTGATGCCATTTCCCGGCAAGAAGATACAAGACTGGTCTCCATCCAGCTGGAGCTTGGGGTCTGATGCATCATTTGCAGGCCCACCTCTCACCAAAATTGTTAGCAGCAACCAGGGCTCCATCCTATTGGATCTGAGAAAGTAGATCACAAACAAAAAACATCATTTCCTAGGCCAAACTCTTTCCCGAAGGTGTGCAGGAGTCCTCCTCAGAGCTCTTCCACTCCTCCATCACCAAGACTAAAGAGCAGCCCCAATCTGCAGATTTGGCTTTTCATTTGCTGCCCAGGCTACTGTAAGCTGATGTCTTGAGTCAGGCTTTCAGAAGAGCTCAGTTCCCCTCTGGTCACTGCAGTAGGTTTGATTTTTCCACCAAAAAGTTCACTTGTAAAGCATCTGCAAGAGAGTTGGTAAAGGCTGGGCATCTTCTGGAAACTGATGTGTCTTAGGTCCCTTCTTTTAATTTAAAAATTTACATTAAAGTGTTTCCTGCTGGCTGTGTAAAGCACAACCTGAAAATGCAGCTGGTCTATGGATTTCCACTATAACTGAAAAACACAAGCCCACCTTTGATTAAGTGATCCTTAGAAGAAAAAAAAAACCAAACCCACGTTATCTGCCTCTTAAATGTTAATTAAGAGGCAGAATTTAAATGCTTCCATGATTCATTAATGAAAAAGACCAAGATGAAGTAGGTGAGCAGTAAAGAGCTGCATAAATTCACCAACAAAACTGATAGAAGCCAGCAACTGTATTCTGAGACTGCAAACACAGGGAAATGGGGTAAAAATGATTTGTGACCAGGAGGAGGAAGAATTTCCTTGTGTTACATGACTGCACGCTTTTATTAGTTTGATGATGTACAGTGGGACTATTTATCTTGGAAATGGCTTTTTGGTTAACATTTCATTTTCCTTCCCAAACTTAGTGATATGAAACACAGTTCTCTGCAATTGGCCATCCCCAGACTTTATTAATACCACTTGTTGTTGTTGTAAATGATCTATTGCAGAACAAGTAATAAAGCTCTTGTTTTGCAAGTAAGCAAGCCCTCACCCTTTTAGGGGAAGAATGAAAAATTTGTTAATAAAAAATAGTAAGAATAAAATTCATAATACATTGCACTGATAGTTATATCACTTTTATACTACATGCTTCTTCTCTTTAGGAATTTGAGGCCCTGCACTAATTTAATATCACTAAATTGGCCTGGTTTTGGATGTGATCTATCCTATTTCATTGCCAGCCGCTGCCGCTTTGATATTATACAGTGCATCCAAATAAGAGCATCTGGGAAAGTACCAAGTTCAATTTTACCTGCAAAAGGCACAAGTTTCCAAGGTCAGAGAGGTGGTGCAGATTAGCCAGCATATGATTAACATACGTTTATCACCAAATTTATCACCAAATCAAGCCCTGTTTCTTGTACCCATGGGAGTAATTTCCTGTGGTGAATGGAGCTATTAATTTTGGGGCAAGAGACTCCTGGTGTTGCTGATGCTGGGTGTAGCACCTTTGCACGAGGCAAAGTTATTCCCATTCATCTTTTCCAGGAGCAGGTTCTGGTGTAAATTTATGCTTGTTGGAAAGAAAAGTAGCTCGGGTCTTTTCATGTATCTTTCTTTTTCATGTTTTCTATCCTTAGTTTCTCTTTTCTCTATTTAGGAAACATAAAAGTTGTGATACCTAAAGATTTCCCTAGGGCAAGGCTCCAGCACTGCTGCGCACTGGTTCCCCCTGCATGTGGAGGTAGCAAAATATTTGCTGTGTGTTACGTTCCTACAGGTGGTTTTATTCTGTCTCAAAACCTAAGACCAAATGCCACCTGTGGGGTAATACTAATTGAAAAGTGTATCTGACAAAATGACAGATGAAGTCTGTAGTTCACATGGATTTCTTTAGATCTCCTCTCTGCCCTGCTCAAAGCTGGAGGAAGTGAAACTTTCCTTCAAAGAATGTGTCTGCTTCACTGGTCAGAAATCCAGACATGCATCCACCTGTATTTCTGTTTCTACACTGACCTCACGATCTTGTCTCCCATTCAGCAGCTTCTTATTTCTGCTCTTAACATGGTTTCACAGAAGAAAATTCCCGTATTTCTGCTCCAAGGCATCACAAATCACTGGTAGCATATAAACACATTGGGTGAGTTTGGCCTAGGAAATGATGTTTTTTGTTTGTGATCTACTTTCTCAGATCCAATAGGATGGAGCCCTGGTTGCTGCTAACAATTTTGGTGAGAGGTGGGCCTGCAAATGATGCATCAGACCCCAAGCTCCAGCTGGATGGAGACCAGTCTTGTATCTTCTCAGAAGCAACCAGGAGGAGCAGGCAGGGAGACCCTATCATCTCTTGGGATTTAAGGTATCTGCAATTTTCACATGCTGTCCGCTAATCCAGGGAGACTCTTACCATTAGGGAGATTTTAAAGATTGTCCTTCCCTACATACCTCCTGCTCCTTTGCCCAGGGCACCTGTACCTCCTTCCATTTGTTTCTCATGCTGCTGACAAAACCAGTGGGATTTAGGATGTTTTAAGTAAAAACATGAGGGCTAGAATATCCTGTAGAGCTTCACAGCATGATAACAAATGCTCTTGCTTTCCAGGCATGTCTCCGTTTGCTTTCTTTTCATGCTGGTGGGACAAGGAGGGGCTGTGCTACTCTTTGTTTAGAAATGCAATTAGCCCAAGCATACAGGCCTGCGTCAAGCCAAGTGGATAACCTTGAATCCAGAGAAAGTTAGAGGAAATTTAAACCCATCTGCAGCTCCAATGGGTCCCCACGCACCCCTTTTGTTCACAGTTTCTATTCATGCCGATAAAGTGCCAGAAGATATGCAATACAATGGGAAATGGCTTCTTTGGGTATCATAGCATCTTGACTTAAAAGTGCTTTAACCTTGGCCTCATGCTTCCGGTGGGGCCTGTTGTCTTTGCTGCACAAGTACCAACACCAGCCAGGAAAGTGCAGGATTTTTCATCTGAGTAAAATTAAAACCTGAAACCTTTACCATCCTCTCGACGCCAGACATGCTCTACCTGCATTAACTTGAGCTTAATGGACTGCAAAACGAGTGTTTCCGTGCATAGGGGAGTGGGTTATTTGCGGGAGAGCACTTTTTTATCTCTTCCCTTTCCCAAAGCTTTTGTCTTTTTAAAAAAAGAAAAAGAGAAATGGCAAATATAGCTAAATCATAGGCACAAAGCTGGGCCCTGGCAAATCCAGAAAACTGAGCAACTCACAGGTTGCATCCCTCAAGCCAGCTAACTAATGCAAAGAGCAAAGATCGCCAGTCCCTCTCCATTAAACTGAAATATTTCTATTAACCGAGTTCTTGATGGCAGTGTTGAGGATGATGTAAGCACTTCTCAGCAGACCAGCTGAACACCTCAACCTCATTTCATTGCAGACTCTTTGGAAGCCCTTCAAAGTAGGACCCAAGGCTCTGAAAGCTGGATCACATGAGCTCCAGCCTCCCTAGCGCCGGCACACTGGCTGCATAGCCAGTGGTAGAATGCTCCACCTTCACAGCCCACTCCAAGGCATGGTCTGCAGTCTCCACTCTGGTCATCGTGCTCCATCTCTGGCAGTGTTCAAGGCCAGGTTAGAAAGAGTCTTGGATGACATGGTCTAGTATGTGGTGTCCATGCCCAAAGCAAGGGGGTTGGAACTGGATGATCTTAAGGTCCTTTCCAACCCAAACCTTTCTATGATCCTATTATTTAAAGGGAGAATGTAAAATCCTGGTGAGCCCCATTTTTCACCTGCTTCCTTGGAGTTTTGCCTTCCAGTTTCATAAGATTTTTCCAAAACTCCCTAGACTGCGATTTAGCTGTTCCTCCAAACAGAGGCAAGCCACCACTGAAATGTGTGGACAATCCATGTAGGTAACAGAATAACCCCTATGGGGAAGCAAGGGTTACCAGGGAAGAATGGCCTGGTGGTTTCTCTTTGAGCTTTCAAAGGTTATCACTATAAAGAAAACAGCGGAATGAAACACTTTGTATGATTGTGTGTGTTGTGATGACCAAAAATACCTTGACTGTGTCCTTTCCAGTGCCAGATGCCTTACAGTCTAAATGAGCATCTTCAGTAGTGGCATTAATTCTTATTGAAATCCTGCGAGAGCTGGATCCACTGAAACAAGTCTAGCGCTCAGGCTTGTTCTTTCTCCTCTCCCCAGATCCCTCTCCCCTGCTTCTGAAGCAAACATCCAGAAAGGGCCCTTACACCTGGCTGGTCCACTGGAGAGACTGTTGGACTTTGCTGAGCCCTGTCCTGTTCAGGTGAGCAGAAAGCACTCTGCATTGCATGGAGAACACAGCTCTGTGCATGCAGATGGGGTCAGGCATGGTTACCAGCACCAGGATGCTGCATGAGCTGAGGATCAGAAAGATTGTGTTGGGAAGGCTTCACTGATACTGTCAGGTAACGTCTTTTGGTGCTGCTCTATCCACCCTCTTGCACCTTCTGTAGAAAGCCCAATGCCAAGAAAATATTGACCAGCAGCTCCCAGGGATGCAGATAACTTTAATTACTGACACCAAGGGAACCAGCCTGGTCAGAGGTCACTGACTCCTTGAGAAAGAAGAAGCTTCATCTGTCTCTTGCTGAATGGCCATTGAAAGCACCCAATTGACTGCCTGATCTGAAAGATGAGGCCATCTGTGCAGAACCATCACCTGTCCCTCTGCCTTGTCAGGGGGGACACCAGCCGGTGCTGGTGGGGACACTGGCTTGTTCTGTGCCATCCCAAAGGAGCCTGACTTGGCTTTCTTGTTGGGTTTTGACTTTCCTTCCAATTCCCTAGTGCGTAGTTATCACTGCGTCTGGGTTTGCATAGCCTGCCCAGAAGCATGACACATTTTGGCAACGGCTCATTCTTCACTGTCCTGGACTGCTTATAAATAAAGCACACATATGTGTACATAAAGCACAGTAAGGCCCCAAATAATATTTTATATGGCTTAATATGGATCCTTTGGGTACATAAGAGCCTCTGATTGCTGTTTACCAATGGGATATTGGTGCTGGCCTGCCTGCTTCACAGAATGTTGTCATGCACATCCATGGGTACAGGAAAGTGAACTGCCAGAAGGATCTATTCAGTAAGCAAGGGCAGTTACCTGGGTTAAGATGATATGTTGTTGGGGTTTCTGTGGATCTCGGACACTTCTTTTTCCTGTGTGAAGCTGCTGGAAAAAAAATACCAACCATCTATTCTGTGCTCATCTGCTGTTTATTTGGATGTCAGTCTGTGGCCACGCTGGTTAAAGGGTTTCCAGGCTCAGCTTCTGTCTAGGTGGCTTGGAAGGTGGACCAAGTTCATGATTGTCCTACAAGATCTGTGCCTTGAGAAGCCCCTCAAAGAGAACTTGGCATCACCTTAGTATGTGAACTGAAATAGTCTTGTTCCCAGAGCTCCTGTGTTCACAGAGAAGTACTTGTCACCATGTTGTGTTGGACATTGTCCCATGTTGGGCATATTTGGATGCAAAACTGCCCCTGCAGCCTGTGTCAGTGGGTTGTGCTGGCTCTTCAGGGAGCGCACAGGAAGAGTGTGGCTGAGTGGGGACATGAACTGGCATCTTCTGAGAGCAGAGCTCTTTGAGATACTGAAGTTAGTCACGGTAAAAGGATATTTTCCCTTAAAAAAAAACAACAAAAAAACCCAAAACTCTGAGAATGTAGGGATTATATTTGCAAATACAAATAAATACATATGGTATGTTAAATATATATAAGTACAGGCACTTAATGTTTTTCCATGTGCTCTATTCCCTGTGTTTAAAAAACTAAGCTTCTACACTAGAAAAGAAGGTGGAATTTTGATAAATTTTTTATCTTCTATATTGACTTGCTGTTGCAAACCCATGTAATTTTGCTACATAAAAGGCATTCATTTGCTATGTATTCACATGGGTCCTCTTTTCCCTTTAACAGCCACCAAAGAGAAACAAATTATCACTCACGCTGTGCTGGAAGGCAAGGATTTGCTTTTTGCCTTTACATTTAGCAGAACTGTGGCTATATTGGGATTGTCTGGGACAGCCCAGCCAAGGGGTGGTCATGTCAGATGGGACTCAACTTGTTACATGCCACTGTAGCCATTATATGCTGCTGATTCAGGAGCTGGTGCTCAGCATCCCAGTAGTGCATGGAGCCTTCTGGGTGTGGTGGTAGGATGGAGAGTAGCCAAAATCCATGTGTTACCCAGCCTTAGCCTGGTTTTGAGTGTGCCTGCAGGCTCCTGGGGGAGAATGACATTGCCCTGCTGATGCTTCACTGGTAATGGGAAGCCAAGACAGTTTCCACCACCCCGCCAAACCCCCTGGATGTGCAGGAAATTATGCTGTAGTTATAAAATAATCTTGGGTAATGGCATATTAATGAAGGCAGGGAAAAGGTGGTGTCTGTCAGTGGGCTTTCTTCCACTTGGAGGAGGGAGGCTGTGCACAGCTGCTGCGCTTGGAGGGGGGTGTCAAAAAATGGCATCACATGAAAGTGAGGCTTGGGTGTAAAGCACCCCAGGAGGAAGGATTATATTCTGGCTCTGGGTGTGTTTCTTCTGCAAAATCCACTGTGACTCATACTGAAGGTGTTGCCTCTAAGCTATCTGCTTTTTGACCCATTGGAGACCCAGTTGGAGACCATTTGGTCCCCTTTTCTATCCACATCTCTTAGGCTGCATCATTTCTACCTCCCTTCATGCTGTCCTTTTTATCCTTCATCTTCCTAACCTATCATCTCCACCTTCCCCTACATTCTGCCCTACCAAGCCCCCTGCTCTTTCTCTACCCCTCAACACCTTCCCTTTGTCCACCTTCCCCTCTTTTCCACTGCCCATAAATATCTCTTGTATTTGCAAGAATGTCAGTGTGGGGAGATGGGAAGGACAGTGCCCGTAGAGGACGCTGTGCTCCCCCATCTAATAACATATGTATCAGACACCTTTCCCTTGAGATGGCAGCCTCTAGAAGCCCAAGACAAACCTTTCAACAAGATTAAAGAGATGGTATTAATTGTTATCGATCATGGGTCAACAAATTAAATTGCATCTGCAACTGCACCTCTGAAAGGTCTAAATAAAAAGAGTAGTTAATGGGTCTGGCTGGCCCAGAGCTGTGATTAATTAAGGGGAGAAATGAACTACAACATTAAAAAAAAAAGGCAGAAAGGAAGGCGATTGAGATCAGGCTGAAGTCCTTTGGTGTGTCAGGTGAGCACTCAACAGCATTTCAATTCTGGATTCACCCTGTCTGGCCTGAGACAGGCTGCTACAAAGCAGAGCTGGTGGCAGTGATTTTAGAGACTCTTGCTCCAATCGCCTCGGGTACTGTTGGAAACACTGCACACCCAGGACTGGCAACTCTTCCACACAGACCCTCAGAAAAGCCTATCTGTGCCCATTGCTCCTCCCGGCTATCCCAGCTATTGTCTTACCAGCACTTTGGTGCTCAGGGAGAGCTGCACAATCCTTCAGTGGGACCGTGTGCCTAATGCCCCTGGATTTGGGGGAATCAGATCCCTTCTGCCATCTGAGCCAGCATTGATGGGGACCTCACAGAAGTACCTGATGGCATCTGTAGGGCTTCCTCCTCATTTCACCCAAACATGCTCAGTTCACTGTGTGTGGTCCCCGAGGCATCCCTTAGCCATCAGCTGGGGTTTTATCCCATTTGTTTCATAGGCTTGATGCCCTGGAACAGCGAAGGGAAAAAAAGGAGCATCCCCATGGTGTTCAGGAATCCCATCACTGTAGGTAATGCTCTTCCAGCTCCCATCCAGCACGGCAGCCAGCGCCACAGCATCCCTGTGGGAGCGGGAAGTAAAGTACTCCTGGGTGGGAATAAGGGTGCCACTGTGACTCCTTGGGAAATAATGAAGAAGCACAGCATGGAATAGAGATGGTGCTTAATTAATAGTGAAGAAAATAATATGTGGGATGTATAGTGCTGTACTTGTTCCAAGCACTGTACAAACATTAACTACAGTAATTAAGCTGTAATTAATTAGAGTAACTACTAATCAGTGTAAATAATGATGCATCTGGAGGTACCAAATGGAGTTTGTGAACTGAAAGCAAATTTCCATGTTCGGGAAATGGCACCAAATATAAAATGGCACCAGTAAAAGGCAAAAACAGATGGAGGTTAAAGCGAGAGCCTGGGAGTTGTGTTGGTCCATGACGGCTCCACAGAAGCGAATCCCAGTTTGGCACACATCTTGTGACAGAGCAAAGCTGATTTACTGATTCACTGCTGAGGAGCTCCCTGGGAAACCCATCCCATCCATAGGACTTCCACGACTGCTTCCAGGCTCCAAGCCCGCTCCTCCCATCCCAGCTGCACTCACCAGTGCTGCAGAGTTAAGGGGCTGGAGCAAGGGCTGGGATGGGGAATTGGGAGCTTGAGGGGGTGAGTAAAATACACCACAAATATATAATTTTGGGGATTTTTTTTGCTGGTTCACACACTTTATATTTAACAAAATAATTTTTTAATAATATAGTCTTTTACACATCAAATATTGTTTCTAGACCCCCCCAGTTTTTACAGGTTGTTTTTTCTTTTCTCACTAGTTTCAGGCACACTATTGTTTGGAAAGTTTGAAACCGGGTAGTCATTGACAGGCAACAACTGACAAAGAAACGTGGCGATGACATCTTTAATGGTACCAGTTCTACCTCCAGGAAGCCAATGCTCAGCCTGAAGTACAGTGATGGCTGCACTCACCAGTGCTCCTCCTACCCCCTGCCCTCTGGTAAAACACAAAAATTGGGAACAAATCAAAAATACCAAGGCAGCAGTGTGCATAATAGACAGAGCCTGACCGTGCTGATCTGCTTCGGTGGAGGATGCTGTGAGGAGGATTTGCTGCCGTCGCTGTTAAAAGCAAGTGCTGGACTGAAGTCCGAACAAAATAAGCACCATCACCCTAATGGCCATGGCCAAAATGCAGCAAACCAAGTGTGGACGATGATGGGAAAGGTTTGTGGAGCAGAGAAATGACATTGGTGGCTTTTCTCTCACAGTATCGCTTGGAAGCTGCAGCCTGAGAAAGCAAAAGGTGTCAGTGCCAAAAAGCCTGAAGGGGCCCCTCAGCTGCTGGTGGGGACCTCTCCTTCCCGCAGGCGGGCACATAGCTGCTTCCTAAAGAGACTTTTCCCCAGGAAATTACTTCCACAGATGCAGCCAGCCTGTCCCCGTGCACCCTGGCTTGCTTTATCCGCAGCAGAACGGATGCTCCTGGAACTGGGGGAGAGCAAGGGCAGCTCCCTCGGGTCTCACCCTCTGGTGCAGTGATGGGACACTTCTGCAAAGCTCCCTTAGTGTGATGGGCAGAGAGAGATCAGACATTTTAATTCTGACTTGTGGTGGCCACATCCCACTGTCGCTGAAGTCACGGAAACGATGCCCTTGGCTCCAGCGAAAGCAGCCCCAGCAAAACAGGAATGGGGCAAGGCTCAGCCCAAGAGCCAGCAGAGCTGCGGTACGGGTGGGACCCTCCTCCTTCTGCTCCACCACTGAGGCCCCAGCCACAGAGACAACCCAGGTAACACGTTGCTTTCTTGGTGCTTTTCCAGCCCGTCCTGACTTGCCATCCCCGCCAGGTCCATGCAGCCGGTGTTGGCTTGTTGTCCAATCAAGGTCACGGTGACTGTGTAGGTGTCTTTGACTTTATTGTCCCCACTCAGTGGAGAAAGTGTAACACAGATACAGCTTGTGTCTTGGGTGTCCAGTGGTATACCTGTGCATCTACCACGGTCTTTCTGTGGGTTACATTCCAGTCAGGGTTCTTTCTTAGCCCCTTCTTCCCCTTCCCTCCTGTCCTTAACACACACACCCCCACCCGCACCTGCCCATTACAGACGCAATCAAAATGATCCATCACTTGAGTCACAGCTGTATTGTCCCGACAATCCCAGCTTAGGAAGCGTCTTTTTAAAAAAAAAAAAAATTAATCACATTAGCAAAATAATCCTTGAATAAATAAATGTGAAAACCCACAGGATCCACACTGTAGACAGTGACAGCAGTGACTCAGTCGGAGGCATCACCAGTCTGAGAACTTACGTGGGTTGTTTTGCTTTGGTCCTCCCCAAATGTGACCACCATGTCCCTGTGAAGCACTGATAATTACTAAAGCAGAGTAGATACCTAGATAAAGGATACATAGTGTGCAAAGTGGGACAGGAGCAGGACAGGAGGGAGAGGGAGACCCTTCCCCGCAAGTAAAAACCTCTGCTTGTGTGAAACTCTTGCAGGTTTTGCTGGTGACCCTGTTCCAGCTGCCGGGAGGTCGGAGGCATGTGCAGCATCAAAGACGTTCCTTTGCCATCATCATCATTGTCATCATCAGCATCAGGGGGCTGCTTGCCCAGCAATGCCACTGGCAGGGGATTTTCCACTACAGAGCCTGCTTGCCCTGGCACTCACGCTTGGAGCACTGCGCTGGCTTCCACCAGTCCCCGTTGTGGCAGTGGCAGATGTTGCAGTCGTCCACCTTCACCTCAATGCCAGCAGGAATTATCGTGGTTCCTGCAAAGCAGTTTGGACCTGCAGAAACACACGTGAGTAACAGGAATAAATACCTTTTTGGTTCTAGATTGGGCATAGCAGCTCTGCTCACAGCACCTGGGAGCAGGCAGCTGCTCAGCCCCAGCGCCTTGCTGTGCTCCAGTGCTGCATTGCCACTGCTGAACTCAGCAGCAGTGCTCCCAGCCTGCTCGGTGCCAACCTTCACCCCATGCTGATCTCTTGTCTCATTTTTTCTGGCTGCCCTCAGGCACTAAAGGGAAAACAAAAAGGCCTCAAAACTTTCCCTCTCCTGTTTCTATACCCACCCCCTTATACAAATAGCACTGGACGCCCCATCGATGCATCCAGGTTTTTCTACTTAGTTGTCCTCTAATTTAGTCTGTCTCACCTAAAATTTGGCTGTGAAATGGACAAGACCATGAGGACAAACATCAAAACACAAATGAGCCTTTGCCCAGTGACACTGCATTGAGCTGCAGGGACTGGAGCCGATTCATCCCCCAGGACCATGGCAGCCATGCCTGAATGCCCAGTAATCCCACCAGCTCAGGACTATTAACCATAGAAGATTTATAGCATCAAATTAACAAAAATAATTCACCTTCCAGATAAGCCTTCTGATAAAACCTGGGTCTTCTCAAGGGCAATTCCTTTAATCTGCTCATTAGTGCTAATTTTTGTGGGCTTCTGTATGGTACAACATCATAGCAGCAAGCCAGCAAGGATCTTATTTTCCTTCTTCTCTTAAAAGTCCCACAAATACCCACTGTCCAGCTGTCCCTCTGCAAACCCTCTCCTCCCCTCTCGTTCCTGCATCAATTAGTGCCAGGGATTAATGGCAGAGGCATTAGCACATGGGGAAAATAATCAAGGTTGCTGCATTCATGGTATAAGGGGAAGCATGAAGACATTTCAAAAGTGTCTCATGGCTTAAGTGCTGCTTTGAAATGTCACCCCTCAGCTGGCCACTGGTTTTAATCTATGCCTCCAGTGCACAAGTTGTATTCAATAGATGGCAGTGTGTGCAGACCTGAAATCACACGCAAGTTGTTAGCGCTTAAAATAAGGCTTCACCGTTTGAAAGGGAAAATAGGGTCCCTACATGGCTGGAAACAGGCTGAGCTGCAGCCAACCCAGTGCTGGGCTCTCATGTTTTATAGTCTCACAGAACTATTAATTTTATCTCCCTGATTTACTAGTGCCCTGACTTTATTGGTGCTCCTCAAGACCCTATGTTTAAGCTCAACAGTCCATGAGTTTGACAGGGCTGGGCTTAACCAGATGTAGACAATGCAGGTTGCTGCTGAGCCAAACAGTGCCTGGATGTTGTTTCCATTTAGGCAACCTGCTGACTTTATTGAAGGCCTCTTCAAATGCAGATCAGCTCTATAGCAACTTTCCAGATCTATCGCAATTAAGCCACAACAGAAGAGCCTGAGCAAGATGCCTCTGATGGCTCCTGGAGCAGAATTTGGGGTGACTGGGTGTACCCCAGGGCTGCTGCTTCTGTCCACAGTCAGGACCTGGGAAAGCAGGCTGTGGTGCAGGGAAGCCCTGTGTCTCTCAAAGAAAGGGCGATGTTGCCTCCTCCTTTGCCCAGACAGCATGTGAATCCACCAGGATGCCAGGAAGAAGCAAGCTTTGCTTCAAACAAGGAAATGCGACACCACTTGTTGAGCTAGAGTTCAGGCTATGGTGAACTGCTGGCAATTGAGGAGCAGTGCACTGGACACAGGGATCTCTGCTTTGGGCTGGGCAACCGCCAAAGGTCCCCTCCAACCTCAGTCCTCAGTCAATAGCACCAAGAACTTCAAAGCCAGGAGTTAGCAGTCAAGGGCATGCAGTGATATATTAAAACCAGACTATGTACACGTACGCATATACTAGACATGTTTTTCCTTACATGCATGAAAAAGTCATGACCCGTTTTAAGTCACAAGCTGAAGATTTCCAAACTTGGCATCTCTCTGGAAGACACGATTCTGGCTGGAAAGGCTGTGGAAACCCAACTGCAGTTTTCCTCTGGCAACCCACTGAAGTCACTTCTTCCCAGGGCTCTCAGGTCCCTGCACTGGCTGTGCTGCTGCCTGTGCTCTTCATCACAGTTTAACTCTGCTTCTTCAAGCCTGGTGGGTGTTGCTGTGTTGTGACACCCAGCGTGGGCTTCACCAGCAGGTTGGCTCATTTGCTGCCGTTCCAGGGTTCAAACATAATGAAAATGCCAATAATGGTAGATAGTTGTATTTAAAGTTGAAGTAAGCTCCTGTCCCTCTTCAACAGGATGCTCTGATTGCCTGCCGATGGCAGGGACACCCAAGACGGGCAGCCCCCCCGCTCCCTCAAGCAAAGAACCCTTTTCATTAAAACTTAAACAAAAAGCTTTCTCTGGAGCTGAGGGTGGCAGGGAAAAGAGAAGAGTGTTTTCCATCTTGTTGCCCTGCGGCTGCCTGTTAATTATCTCATTTGAGAAGCCAATACTGCCTTGTCACCCACACACATCTCCGGGTGCTGAGCCCATTCAATGTGGCTGAAACCACATGGGAAGCTGGTGAAGACAGGAGCCAGCCTGTTTTATCACTCACTGGTGGGCCAACCATCACTGTCTGCCCTAGGTCTGGGGACCCTGTGACCCCCACATGTGGTGTCAGCTGCATCCCTGCACTGAAACACCGCAGCAGCAGAGGATGGCTCAGTGAGTTAGGACTGGCTGATGCGGTATTGCAAACTGGGGAGAAGCTTATTTTTCCTTGCATCCTGATTATCTCCATCATGGCCACAGCTGCCCTTTCTCCTCCTGGCAGTCACAGGTCCCTTCTCCCCCTTGAGCTTCCCCAGTGGGGTCATTTGGACATCCATCTCTTCTGTCAGTACTTTTAATTTAGACAAACACTACCACTGCTCTGGACCTTTCTTTTGCCCCAGCACTTTCTCAAAATAGCCACCTCTGCATTGCCAGAGTGAAATGGTTTCTTTTGCTCACCACAGCAAGCTGGATGGAGCATTTCTGCACCCCCGCTCCCCACCCCTATGGAACGGTGGCTTTGCACACTCCATTTGTGAGAATTCAACTTAAATTCCCACCCCCTGAAAAGTAACTTTCCAGCACAACTGCTATCAGCCAGCACACCTCCCTCTCTATTTTTCTGCATCTAAACTTCTCCCACCTTCATACTGGAAAAGTGGATCCTGTTTGTCCAAAATGGGATGCAGTGAGCATCACACCTGTGGCTGAGGTATAAGAAAGATGCACTCAGAGGGATACTGCACTGCTGAAATGCAATTGAAAATATGTCCACGACAAGTGGCATTTCCTATACCATGGCACAAGTCACCAGGGGGTCTTCCAGTAACATCCAGAACTAGGGGATGCTACATGGCTTTATGGTGTGCCTTAGAGAGGAACTGCAGCCATGATGGGATCTCACAGCAAGAAACCGATCCTTTTTTAGCTCTGCAGCTAACCAGACTCCTTTAGGCTCTCTAATTTCCCTCCCCTAGATCAGCCCCTCAGCATTTCAAAAGCTCAGTGCCCCAAACCCACACTGCTGGGGACTGTCCTGAGCTGCTCCCACCGTGGCTTTGTGCTGCTCAGAGAAGCAGGCTGAGACCAGGATCTGCCCAACTGATGGAAAGAAGATGACACAGAATGAGACAGACCAGCACAGCAATGTGGGTTTGGGTTTTCTAAATTATTATTCAAAGGAAGATGCTGCTCAGAAACATTTGGTGACATGTCAAGCACATCAATACATTTACTTATGATAATAGCAGTAGGAACAAGAAGCTGCTTTGGGCAAGGGCTGTTGTCCCGGTCTGTGTAAAAGCATCTCAAACCACAAAAACAGGGCAGTAATCATCCTCTTTTCCTTGGTCAGGGAGACTGATGGGACAAGTCTGCTCCTCCCACAGACACTGTAATTGTGAGATTTGCTTTGCTTAACATAGTTAATGCTCAGACCACAGCACTCCAGGCTGTTTGCTAGAACAACTGTGAAGATTTTCATGGAGATATATTAGGGACATTCAGATGCTGCTTTGATGGGAGAGAGCTAGAAAAATCACATATGGTTTGTTGTTTGGGAAGAGTGATGGCAAAGTTTGCAACTGTATGTGTAAGACCAGATGCCTGGGTGATGACCCATGTTGTGCTGCTTAACTGCACATGGAGGGAATACATCTAATCCCATGCTCAGGCATTAATGCATTCCTGCTGCCTCATGCAGTGCTACCCAAGGGTGTGAGATTAAGTCCTCTTGGGAGTCTGGCATGATGGTGTTATAAAGAAACTCAAAAGCCCCTTGATCTGACACTTCCTATCAAACTGGAAAAAACTCACGGCCCGAAGACAAGAGGAGCAGCCATCCCAGCTCACAAGCAAACTGCATCTTCTGCACAGTCCCCACCACAGCACTGTGTGGGTGAGGAGGAAAACACGTGAATTCCAGAGCACGCTGCACAGATGCCAAGTTAAAGCTGGAAGGAGCAGGAGTGTGCAGTGTGATGCATGCAGTGTCATGCTGATGATTTGGAGTCACTTGGTGCTAAACACCAGCCTGGCTCCTGGGGGCTGTGGGCTTCAGACTGCTCCCAGTTACTTCTCTGGTGGTTTTACTGAACTCAATAGCTTTGCCCATGGCTTGCAGCAGCTCTGGATTTAGCTTTGTGTGTGCAAAGAAGCAATAAAAGGAAATCAAATGTTAAGCACCACAGCAAGCACGAATCACTTCAGGCCAACTGTGGTATTCAGATTTGCCCTGAATAGCATCTTGCACCAGGCAAAGCTCATTGCTTTCACTGGAACTTCTCATGGTACAACATCTGATTTCCGCAAGCAGTGGTATTTTCTTCTTAGTTAAATATTTTCCGGTGATAATTCTATGTCTCCAGTCACTACTTTAGGAGCCTCCCCATCTCTTTAGGAAATACTAAAGCTGACTCCAAGATAATTTACCTTATTCAGTCAGTGAATAATGTCAAAGAGAGAGGTGCTGATGGTTACACTTACCTACCTCACACCGGTAGTTTCAATAGCTGCTAAACAGCAACTCAATATAGCAAGCTGTCCCTTAAGCTCCCCTCTGATGTGTCCCACAATGTAAGTTGTGAGGGATAAGCAGAAAACAGTGGTGTTTTCTGACACTTATTTAGGAATGGCTAGTGCCTGAAAGCAACCCCATGGACACTCATCCAGCTGAATGCTGTCTTGATGACTTTCCTTTGGACCTCGACCACGAATACAACAGTGGGAATTTACTGCTGGCCATCTGTGTGGAACTGGAGGAGCCATTTCTGTGTCTTCTCAGCAGATAGGTGGATTTTCCTTCGCATATCTCCACAAAACAGGCATCTTCACCATGCTCCCCTATGCCATAAGCCATGCAGCCTTCCACGCCAGCGTCCAGCATGCCCAGCATTGCTTGGCTGAAACAACCACTCACAAAGCAATGGCTAGGTGAGGATTACACCCTGAAACCCACACAAGGAGGCTTGTGGGCAACTCCTCAACAGAGAGAGGCAAAATACACCAAAAAACCAGGCGATCCCCAGGCTCTGGCACAGAGGGCAGGGACTGCCAGCTGCCTGCACCTTGTGCTTTTTTTTCCACATCCAGGCTGAACTCTGTGCTCAGGGAGGGAAGAAAAACCAGCATCTTGTTTTCGATGAGAGCACCCATTTCTGTGGGTTAACCAGCTCCTTGCTTCTGATCCTGCAGGATCTTTTCACATGTTCATTGAGCTCTGTCAACGCTATTTAAGCAATCACTTCAGATTGCAAGAAAAGAGCTCAATTTGTGGCTGTAATTGATAAGTTGAGGAGGGAAGGAGTATTGTCTTCACTGCCTAGTATCGGGACTGCCTGCCGCCCTCTCCCCACAGGGAGGAAAAGGCAGCGAGTGAAGTAGGAGGTGAGCCAGCTGCCGATCCTGAGCTTCGCCTTACTGAGAATGAAATTAGGTGATGCTCTGCAGCAGGGCCTGAAAACCCCAACAAAAGATAATAGCACTGGAGCTTTGTTGTGTTAGAAGCTGAAGCCAAAGATCCTGGCTCAAAGCATGGCTGAAGCCTGAGGGTGCATCAGGAACAGAGCTGCCAGAAACAGACACTGAGAAAACTGGGGCTGTTCAGCCTGGAGGAGAGAAGGCTGTGTGGAAGCCTCAGAGCAGCCTTCCAGTATCTGAAGGGGGCCTACAAGGATGCTGGAGAGGGACTCTTCATTAGGGACTGTAGTGATAGGACAAGGGCCAATGGGTTTAAACTGTTAACGGGGGAAGTTCAGGCTAGATGTAAGGAAGAAGTTCTTTACTGTGAGGGTGGTGAGGCACTGGAACAGGCCTGTCCAGAGAAGTGATAAATGCTCCATCCCTGGCGGTGTTCAAGGGCAGGCTGGACAGAGCTTTGGGCGACATGGTCTGGTGTGAGGTGTCCCTGCCCATGGCAGGAGGTTCAAACTGGATGATCTTAAGGTCTTTTCCGACCCTAATTATTCTATGGTTCTATGATTCTATGACCATGGCACATGTGTGTGGGGTGAGCCCAGGTCAGATCCCTGGTCTGTGGCTAATCACTCGGTAGTGGCAGGAGGGAAGGGGTACACTGTGGCTCTGCCTCTTCCCTGCTCCACGAAGTGATGTCCATGTCCTCCAGGCTATGGATGACACAGCTCTTTGCACATTAAAGGACATCCATTCACTACGCTTGTTCCCAATACGTACACCAGGTGAAAATACACCCCTGGACCCCTAAGTCCAACACTACCCAACCTGTACAAAGGCTCCTGCAGGGCTGGGAAATGGGACCGTTTCAGGTCAGTGTCCCCAGCCAGATCACCAGTAAGACTTTGAAAGCCCCTTTCCAGGCCACTCACACTCAATGGCAGCAGACGAGCCCTCCTAAGATGCCTCCACCTAAATGTGGAGTCTGCATCAATGCCTCAGCCACCACCTCAATGAAATGTGGATGCTGCTCTCTTTGGAAAGGACTAGAAGTCGAGTCTACCAAACCACACCAGCCTCACTGCTGCAGATTAAAAGTCCCTACAGCAGGTAAGTAGGAGACGCTGGAGGTGTCAGTGCTCGCTGCCTTACGCAAAACACTTTGCAGAGCCATCTGGCACCCCAAATGCTAATCAGCTGCACATCTCAGTGCTGGAGCACGTCAATGTTTTCAGCATGGGTAGGTGAAAGTTGGTCACCAGCACAAACAAACCATCATCTGGTAATCCCCTCCCCGTGCCGCTGCAGACCTGTTGGTTAGCAGTTGCATCCTGTGGTTGAAGGAAGCTCTACCCAGCACAGCAGCTACCAGAAATCTTGCATCTCCATCTGGCAGGTGAGGAGGCTCCATCTCACAGTAGGGTGGGTGGTGAATGGGGGGAGGAAGGGAAAAGCAGCGCTGCTTTTTTTTTTTGCGACAGACCCACAAATGAGTGGTGATAAAACACCAGCACAGGTTGCCCAGAGAGGTGGTGGATGCCCCATCCCTGGAGACATTCAAGGCCAGGCTGGATGTGGTTCTGGGCAGCCTGGTCTAGTTGAAGATGTCCCTGCCCGTGGCAGGGGTTGGAACTGGATGAGCTTTAAAGGTCCCTTCCAACACAAACCATTCTATGATTCTGTGATGATTCTATGAAATCACTGGGTTTCGTCCCATCCTTCCCCATGAGCTGAGGGATGAAAACCAAGGTAGGCATGGGAAACTTTGGGCAGGAGATGCGAGCAAGCAAAGGCTAGTGATGCCCCCAGAACACACACCCACACCCACACCCCAGTCTCTCTGCCATTTATAAACTTCAGGAATTGCTTTGTGCCCCTTTTTTATGGTTGCTGTTGGTATTTTAAAATCTGAAAAGAAAGCCTTGCATGGACACGGGGTGCGTGTGCACACACAAGCAAAACCAAGGGAGTCTGAAATACACATTTCCTACAGCCTTCTTTTTTTTCCCCCTCTTGTTCATTTCCTTTGAGCCAGTGTTTTCCTGGAAGGACAAGAAGTTTGTGCAAGCTTTCCCATCAAATTTCAGCCCGCTTCCGTTTCCATTCACCAGCACAGACAGCTCCAGCCAGGTGGGTGGGTATGCCACTCCTGCCCCCTCTGATGAAAGGAACCAACATACGGATACATGCAATGTTGGACCAAGTGATGTTTTGGCAACAAGGCTGCCTTCTGCCTGGGGTATTTCCACTTTTAGGCAGAGTATCCCATGATGATGGCTCATAGCTGTGGTAACAAGTGTCACTTCCTCAAGGTGACCCCAACATGGAAGGTTCACTTTTCTCTTACCACCACTTCCAGCCACCCATGGGGAGACGGCATCTCCAATAAATGCCTTCAGTTTCACTCCATTGCCTAAAATATCACAAAATGTGAACCTTTTCTTTCTTTATTTCTGGACAGACCCCACTGGCTCTGGCTAAAAGCTCCCTGCAGTCAAGTGGTGGTATCTCCTTTCCACCTGCAGGCTTTCAGTCTTGCACACCATTTCCCCAAAGGATTAATCTCCTCCATAGCTTTCTGCAGCTCTTTCCATCCTTCCTGCATATTTCACTCCTCACAAGATGATGCTAACAGCCCTTCTCAAGCATTGCCTAGTTACATGAGAGATTTTTCCAGCCATAATTCACATTGCTGGGTGTCTGAAGATGCCTAAAGCTTATTTAATCTCTGCATTAAAAAATACATCTTCAGTATCCAAATTAAATCAAAGTTCTTTACTCTAAGCAAGCCCTACATCATTAAAAGGAGTGCATTAAAAAGGTGAGACTGGGCCGAAAAGCTAAATTCAGGGCAATGGGAGCCTTTCCATTGATATTTGCCATCAGTGAAGCCATAAAATAAGATAAACCACACCTGCAGCTCTCAGCCAGCCCAGTGGGACAGGGATCTCCTGAGGGCCCCACATCACCTTCTGGCTCTCCCCATGCAGCGATGTTTACATATAACCATAGAATAGTTTAGATTGGAAGGGACCTTCAGAGGTCATCTTCAGAGTCCAACCCCACATCATCCAGGCTTTACTCAGACAACCCCAAGCAACCACTGCCTTGGAGTATAATGAATGCAAGGGACCCACTCGAGTTCCCTGAATTATGACCTGGCTCCCAGTGGCACAGACTGATTTAATCGTCACTGCTTTGCACCATGGTTAGAAAATTACTGATAGCTCGTTTTCTGTCTTGATCAGGAGCAGTAAACAAACAAGGGACAGGGAAACATCCAGAAGGGAATACACCGCATTATTCCTCCTTATTGATAGCACAGTTACTTAATTTGATGTGGAGGCATAACTTCAGGCATCACTAAATACTGGAACAGGAATGTTTTGGTGCAAGGAAGATCTATGGGTGCAATTTAAAAGCAGTCTGTTTAGGAGTGCTGACATCTACCAGTGCCGATACAGATCCAAGCTGTGTGGACAGACTTGAGATTTTCACTCAGCAAGTTAAATAAAGACACTTAAAAAGCACCAGTTGAAAACTGCAGCCCCACTTCTCCCTTCATCCGCTGTGTTTGTGGGATGAGCATGATGATGGGGAACCAAGCCCAAGGGATGGTCACCTCCAACCTGCCCATTCCTGGGCAGCACCGTCACTTGCTTTCTGATACATAGCTCTGGCCATGATGGGGCAGCAGCAAAGTTCTGGATTAACCTTTGGGCACAGCTCAGTGCAGAGAAGACAGCATGCAGATGATGCAGAAAACCACATATTCAGTACAGGTATCTGCAGGAAACAGATAGATAGCCACAAGCGCTGCCAATGACTGACAGCCAGTGCTGTCGCCAGTGGGTATGAGGAGATGACAGACTAGGCACTTCCAAGGGTTAAAGCCCACAATGAGCAGAACTTTTCCTCCAGCAGGAATATTGTGGAGTGAGAAACAATAATAAACTACCAGGAGTCTCAACCGTGAGAACACATGTTTTTAATCAGGTTAAACCATCTGAACTAGTACAGATAATCCAGTAAAACTGATCTAGGCACGCTAAAATAAATAGGGCAAGCAGTATGCTTCCTGCTGCTATAGATTCAGGGCATTCACCTCATTGTATGGGCATCTCCCCCAGCCTCTTTGTTTCTGATCCCAGGTGCACTGAAATCAAAGCCGGGAGCACATCTGAGGGCACTTCTACCTCCTGCAAAACCTCCGTCCCCAGTCTCCCCATTTTTACTGGGTTCCTCATCCAGTGGTGGGTTATGGGCTGTTAAGCAGCAGGGTTGGGCATTGCTGCAGTGCAGATTAATAGCTAATATCAAATTCATAATAATTTACCCACCCTGCTGACTGAAACAGACCCAAATTGAGGGCGGTGTTGAACTCTAACTACTGCCACCAAAGACATGGCATGTCTTAGGACCACCCCTCAGACAGCAGAAGAGCAAATCACAGGGCTACGGACCTAGCCTGTATAGGATTTTTCCTCCCCTCTTTTAATATGAAATGCTGTTTGGCATTTTCAAAGTCACCTGTGGGATTTGCACACTAAATTCTTCTTCATTTTACAAGGCTCTCCGTGTGCAAATACCTTAATCAGCACTGAAAAGTTTAGCTTATGGCAAAAAACCTGCACAGGCAAGGTGCCTAGCACTGCACAGGCAGACACTGTGCATATAAAACAGCTTTTCTGAATTAGATTTTTACTGTGTACCTTCAAGGTTGAAGAACAAAACCACTAAAATCTCAAAGGCAACAATAACCAGCTATTAAGTGAGAAATGCATGTTTCAACATTTACCTGACCAAACAAAGAGGATTAGCTTTTTACAGACAGCATAAAGCTTTGGGAGAATACCACATTTAAAAACCCCACAGGTAGATCTGAACTGCAGGCAATGAAAGCTACTCCTAGGTCATTATAACCTTTCAGGCTTTTAAAAAGTTGTCTAAATAGGTATTTCCCAAAATGAACCCCGACAGCACTGAAGGTACATTAGTTCTTTTAATGGCTCAAGCATGGTAAATAAGGTGAGGTGGGTTTTTTTTGGAGCTGGAATCAAATAGGTTAATTTAAAATAAATCAATTAATAAGGCTACCATTAGAATAGTGCCTCAGCTAACAACATTACCAGATAAATCAACAGCCAAAGAGAAGAAAAGTTGGGCCTTCCAGAGAATAAATTTCTAAGGCAAGAAATACAGTCCGAGGGTGTCGTGTATATATGTATAAAACATGCTGTTGTGTTCCTGCCGCCTTCACCTCACCAGCTTGGGTACTGGCAGCAACTACGGGACAAGCTCAGTCCAGGTGATCACGCCCTTGCAGTGGGTATTTCCCAGGTCATCCATGAAAGGAATTGGGATACAGAGGGGCAAACTCGGACGGGGACTCGGCTGGATGTTCATTCTGCCCACTGCAGCAGTGCTGGGGAACGTCCCAGGGCACCGTACTTGGACACAGGTAGGGAGCAGCAGCTTCAGCAGGCAGCAATAGCTCTTTGTTCATGCAGACATGAGAAGAAACCCTTATCCAGAGAAGCAAGTGGGCAAAGAATCCCGATTGCCAAAGTACCAGGTCTTTGCTCTCTGCCTGGGTTTCTCCATTCAAAGGCAAAGGTTAACAACAAAAGAATAACAACTGGGACTTTTTCTTTGGGTCTTTTGAGCTTTTAGCCAACTTATTCACCTCTTGGTTGTGCTCAGTGTGAAAATTTAATGATTTTTATGGCCCATTTTAACATTTTTATGTCTTCTTTCTTCAGAAAAAAACCCCACATTCGGTGTAAGAATTAAACCAGTATTTCATTCTTAACTGCAATCACAGATGATGTATGGAAGAGAGCTGGCTGCACGTCAACTCAATATAAAGCCAGAATTGAATCTAACTTGTTCACTACAGCTGTGCATGATGTTTTATGGGGTGGGTTTTATTCATATCAGTCATAAATGAAGTGGAAACTGTGACTGTGCTAATTCTGTATAAAACAGGAGGAAAAAATGCAACATGGGGGTGGGAAGGAAGAACCAGGATTACCTGAGCTGTGCATTTAAATGTGCAGTCTACTCACTGCTGGATAATGAAACTACAGCAGTTATTAATGCACAAAGACAGTCACCCCACCACGCACGTTAGTCCTGGCTATGGCTGCCTGTTGGTACGATAAACCTCGACACAAACCCCTTGCCAAGGGGAAGATGGGTTTCTTTAGCTGCAGGAGACCATTGCATGCTCAGGACAAGCCTTCAGCTCCTGTCAGGAAAACAGGGCAATCCAGATGCCTGTGGGAATGTGTCAATTGGTAGAAGAATGTCTTTATGCCTTCCTTCCTCCCTCCAGGAAATGTGATGCTTGCTTTGAGAGCACCAGCATGGTCCTTTTTTTCCCCCCACCTGGTGACAGATTTTTCTGCTGAAGGTTTTGAATGTGGGATCATGCTAGAAATGGAACTTCAAAGCAAAGCAAAAACTTTTCATGTGAGAGCTGCTGCTGAAGCCATTTCTTTCTACTCTTATGTTGGAGTTGGGTTTTCTCCTGCCAGTTTTGAGCACAATCCAATTTTCAGACTTTGTGCGACCCAGCAGGCCCATCTCCTGCCATCTTCACCACCACTCCTCAGCCTCCTTCCCTCCACAATGACAGACATAGAAACAACTGAAATTAAAAGTAAATTTAATAAACATGTATAAAAGCTAAAGTCTAATTCAGGCACCAAAGGTTCCCCTTCTAGTCACAGGACAGACTCTTCTGGAGGGTGTTCTACACAGTCAAGTGCCATCAGCCTTTGGATCTGCCTTCTATTCAACTGTATGAATTCAGGTCAGGTTGCAGCAGCAGAGCTCCCACTTTTATGCACATTCATACTAAAGACTGATTACCTGGAGAAAAGGAATAACCACTATGGTAGAAACGTAATTTCTTCATTTGCTTGGGGAATTACTTGCCTGGCACACATAAAAGGAAACTTGAGCAAACATCTCCCTTCCAACCCAGCCCCAAGCAACTGATAAGCTTGGTGTTAGAGAGAAGACATGGCACTGCTCTGCTGAAATCTGTAGCTTCTGAAGAAACAGGAGGAGGAGGAAAAGGCAGGCAGGATGGATGGATCTTGAGTGCACACACCGGGAGCACAAACCACTGCAAGGATGGGCACACCTCACTCCTATGGGCAGATGGGACACACAGAGGTTGATGCTTCTGGAATAAACATGCTCCTAAACCCTTCTGCTGGGACCTGCCCTGGCTTCTCCAACAGCTGCAGAAACAGATTTAAACCACGTCTGTCCCAAGATTTTGCTCTTCCTGTTATGCTACCTGAATTTAATGGTATCCATGGCATTTCCACAATGCTTTCTGATGGTGCCATGCAAACAGCCGGGTTGCTAATAAAAACAAAATGAGTGGTGCTGGTTTTGCATGTGAATAGTTGCATTTAATGGAATCATGACATGGAAAAGAATCATCTTTTCCTTTACTAATAATTCTGTGTGCCACCACAAAATGCATTACCACAACCTATATAGTCTTTTATACTCTGTCAGTTGCCATATGATATTATGCTGATGTATCAGGACAGGATGGTTATCCATACAGCAGCAGCTAGGAATGATGAAAAGCTGGGGAAAATTTATGGCGGATATATGCATTTCTGCATCCCTCCCCTTCCCAAATTTTCATAATGCTTCATTACCCTGGGCCAGTTTTATTCTTTAAGTAATGGATAAAACTATTGCTCACACTCTGGCCTTGGTGCCATCATAGTATCTGAATGACTTGCAACCAAGAGCCTGTTTATCATCACAGCATCCCCACAGGGCAGGGAAGTGCTCAGGGGAAACTTAGGCACAGAGGCAGTGCCCTCCTTGAGGGGATGTGGGTTATTACAACTAAAGCCAGCAGACAACCATTTTTATTGAAACTTGTAGGATCACAACAGGTTTGAGGCTGCAAATCGGGTTCTCAAATGTGACAGAAATTGGTTCAGACTCATTGGCAGGGGAAAGGAACTGTGGGACAAAGGAGCAAAGTGACGGACAACAACTTCCAAATGAAATTTCCCGTATCTAAGTGTTTCCACACTCTTTAGCAAGTATTCCCTGCCTTGTTTTCCAGCATTCATTTTGTCCTTCGGAAATGTTTTTGAAGCCAGAAAGGGGATTTAGACATTAGAACAGCTACTGACCTAATACAAGTTAATGATTTTATAAAACCCCTAAAAAATGCTTTACTTTAAGAAATTGATGTTTTCTATTGTATTTTTTCAATGCCAATTAATTACTTAATTCATTAGCAATGTAACACACGAATAGTCTTTGAAAATCTGGTGCTTTGTGTAGATGCCTTTAATTATGGATAATTAAATACTGTGGAAGGACCTGATTACACCTCTGAGCATTTTCTAATTTCAAACTGAAACATAGAATCATAGAATAGTTAGGGTTGGAAAGGACCTCAAGATCATCTAGTTCCAAACCCCCGCCATGGGCAGGGACACCTCACACTAAACCATCCCACACAAGGCTTCATCCAACCTGGCCTTGAACACCGCCAGGGATGGAGCACTCACAACCTCCCTGGGCAACCGATTCCAGTGTCTCACCACCCTTAAAGAACTTCCTCCTTATATCCAATCTAAACTTCCCCTGTTTAAGTTTTAACCCGTTACCCCTTGTCCTGTCACTACAGTCACTAATGAAGAGTCCCTCCCCAGCATCCCTATAGCCCCCCTTCAGGTACTGGAAGGCTGCTATTAGGTCCCCATGCAGCCTTCTCTTCTCCAGGCTGAACAGCCCCAACTTTCTCGGCCTGTCTTCATACGGGAGGTGCTCCAGTCCCCTGATCATCCTCGTGGTCCTCCTCTGGACTTGTTCCAGCAGTTCCATGTCCTTTTTATGTTGAGGACACCAGAACTGCACACAATACTCCAGGTGAGGTCTCACAAGAGCAGAGTAGAGGAGCAGGATCACCTCCTTTGACCTGCTGGTCATGCTCCTTTTGATGCAGCCCAGGATACAGTTGGCTTTCTGGGCTGCGAGCACACACTGAAGCCACCTCATGTTCATTTTCTCATCGACCAGCACCCCCAAGTCCTTCTCCGCAGGGCTGCTCTGAATCTCTTCTTTGCCCAATCTGTAGCTGTGCCTGGGATTGCTCCGACCCAGGTGTAGGACCTTGCACTTGTCGTGGTTGAACTTAATAAGGTTGGCATCAGCCCACCTTAGAAGCGTGTCAGGGTCCCTCTGGATGGCATCCCTTCCCTCCAGCATATCAACCGGACCACACAGCTTGGTGTCATTGGCAAACTTGCTGAGGGCGCACTCAATCCCACTGTCCATGTCAGCGATAAAGATGTTGAACAAGACCGGTCCCAACACCGATCCCTGAGGGACACCACTCGTTACCGGTCTCCAGCCGGACATTGAGCCATTGACCACAGCTCTTTGTGTGTGGCCGTCCAGCCAGTTCTTTATCCACTGAGTGGTCCATCCATCAAATTGATGTCTCTCCAATTTAGAGAGAAGGATGTCGTGTGGGACAGTGTCGAACACTTTGCGCAAGTCCAGGTAGATGACATCAACTGCTCTGCCCCTGTCCATCAGTTCTGTAGCCCCATCATAGAAGGCCACCAAATAGGTCAGGCAGGATTTCCCCTTAGTGAAGCCATGCTGGCTGTCACCAAGCACCTTGTTGTTTTTCATGTGTCTTAGCATGCCTTCCAGGAGAATGTGCTCCAAGATCTTGCCAGGCACAGAGGTGAGACTGACTGGTCTGTAATTCCCTGGGTCTTCCCTTTTCCCCTACTTGAAAATGGGGGTTATATTTCCCTTTTTCCAGTCATCGGGAACTTCACCTGACTGCCATGATTTTTCAAGTATGATGGCCACTGGCTTAGCAACTTCATTCGCCAGCTCCTTCAGGACCCGCGGATGGATTCCACCAGGTCTCATGGACTTGTGCACGTTCAGATTTTGAAGATGGTCTCGAACCAGATCCTCTCCCACAGTGGGCCCAAGGTCTTCATTCTCACAGTCCCTGCGTTTGCCTTCCAAGACTTGGGTGGTGCAGTCAACGCCTTTGCCAGTGAAGACCGAGGCAAAGAAGTCATTCAGAACCTCAGCCTTCTCCAAATCCTGTGTAGCCAGTTCTCCCGAGAGCTTCCTCATGGGGCCTATGTTGTCCCTAGTCTGTTTTTTGTTTGCTGCGTACCTGTAGAATCCCTTCCTGTTATCCTTAACATCCCTGGCTAGGTTTAATTCTAACTGGGCCTTAGCCTTCCTAACCTGGTCCCTCGCTTCCCGGACAACATCCCTGTACTCTACCCAGGCCACCTGTCCTTGCTTCCACTTTTTATAAGCCTCTTTTTTCATTTGCATTTTCCTCAGCAGCTCCTTATCCATCCAAGGAGGTCTCCTGGCCCTCCTGCCGCACTTCCTTCTAGTTGGGATGCAGCACTCCTGAGCTTGTAGCAGGTGTTCCTTGAATTTCAACCAACAGTCTTGGGCCCCCCTGCCCTCCAGGGCTATATCCCATGGAACCTTACTAAGCAGGCTCCTGAAGAGGCCAAGGTCTGCTCTTTTGAAGTCCAGGGCAGTGAGCTTGCTGCATGCTCTTCTCACTGTCCTGGGGATCTCAAATTTGACCATCTCGTGATCACTGCATCCAAGGCTGCCCTGGAGTACCACATTCTCAACGAGCCCTTCCCTGTTGGTGAGCACAAGGTCAAGCATGGCACCTCTCCTTGTCGGCTCCTCTATTACTTGCAGAAGGAAGTTGTCTTCCACACAATCGAGGAACCTCCTGGATTGCTTGTGCTGGGCCGTACCGTCTTTCCAACAGATGTCAGGGTTGTTGAAGTTTCCCATGAGAACTGCCTGTGAGCGTGAGGTTTTTCCTATCTGTCTGTAGAGTGCTTCATCTGCAGGTTCTCCTTGATCAGGCAGTGTGTAACAGATCCCCACAACATGCTCCTGTACTCCTGAATGCATATACCAAAAGCTGAGCTCAACAACCACATGCAGTAAAAAGAGATGGAAAAAAAAAAAAACCCCACCCGAAAATCCAGATCAGCCCAAACCCCACAGCTAAAGTAAAAACTCCTGGGGAAGCTCAAAGGGTTTGTGCACACCCAGCCTGCTTGTTCCCAGTCCCTGGCTTGTTAGGGATATGAACAGAAGCCCAAATAAGCTCAACATGGAGCTGCTGCAGCCAGCAAACAAATGTAGGCTCAGGGCGACTCGATGTTAATACTTGCTAAAGTTAGGAACAGGTTTCCAGATGGTCCTTTGTACGTATGGCTGCAACAACCAAAACTGCTACAAAGAGCAAAGCACTCTCTGAACAAAATCAGGGCTGACCTTGGAAGATGAAAACTTGCAAGTGCCAGAAGATACTCCATTAGTTCGGCTTTGCATTCCTTCCCCTTGCTTTATTTTCTTTTTTCTTTTCTCCCCTTTATTCCACCACAGAGACCATGGTGAGAAAGTCAGCATCCAGAGGGCTGTAAGAACCACTGCGGCTGTCTCAGAAAGGGGTTTTAATCTCAGAAGCAAGCCAGGGAAATGTTTGTTTTGAAGACAGCATCGCCCCCCCAGCACTTTCAAGACAGATCCCCTCCCTACCACAGCTGAGATCCTGCAGGGGGGCTTAAAGAAGTTTTATTTTTGGATCCTTCTGTACTCACTGGAAAAAAGCAGGGGAAAGGAGGGGCACAGATGTCTACATAAAGCCAATTAGGGCTGTCATGCCAGGCACCCCCGCTGTGCACACCTTCCCTCCCTCCTCCCCCCAGCATCTTACTTATACCACAGCCAATTCCTCCCAGCATCTCTGTCCCTCCTGAGCTCTCCACAACCAACTGTCTTCTGCCTTAATTAAAAGCCACCAATGATGGTGCTGAGTGATAAAATGAGGCCAGGCGCTTTTCATTGCTAGTGGCCAGTCCCACTTGGCTGACTGGGAGCTGACTTTTGCCACTGGGCAGCCTAACCCAGCTCCCTAATGAATCCTAGAATCACAGAGTGGTTTGGGTCGAAAGGGACCTTAAAGCTCATCCAGGTCCAGCCCCTGCCCTTCCACTAGACCAGGTTGCTCCAAGCCCCTGTGTCCAACCTGGCCTTGAACACTGCCAGGGATGGGGCAGCCACAGCTTCTCTGGGTACCCTGTGCCAGCGCCTCAGCACTTTCACAGGGAAGAGCTTCTGCCTTATACCTAGCCTAAATCTCCCCTGTTAAAGTTTAAACCCATTCCCCCTTGTCCTATCACTACAGTCCCTGATGAAGAGTCCCTCTCTGGCATCCCTGAAGGTACCCTTCTGGGGGTTTATAACCCCTTCCTTTGAGGCCATTCCCCTTCCACCGCCACCTCCCAGGCCTTTAGAGCCATAGATAGAAGCTAGGCTAAGTCTGTAAATAAAAGGAATTACCATTTATTTCACCGGGTGACCATTTAGGCAGGGAAGTCCCTCAAGTAAGAGTGAAATGGTTCAAGAAGGAGGTCTGGGAGGGTCACACTGAGCACCAGGAGAGCAGAACCAAGCACAGCCCCTCTGTGTTTCTCAGTCTGATCTTGGCAAGATCTTTTTGGCAAAATCTGGCACCAAACCAAAGGAGGCAGAGCAGCAATGTATGGGGTGTGCAGACCCTCCAAGACAATTTCCCTGCCTAGATAAATGCTCGCTGGGAGGAGGGCTGGCTGTAACTTCACCTTTGGACTCACTGCTTGTCCTAAAGGAAATGCTGCCTTGCAGAGGTAATGGCACCAGCATCCTCTGATTTGGAGGGCATGAGGCCAGCTGATATGGGTGCAGGAACTGGCCCTTGCTATTTTTTGCTGTAACAACTTCACTGTCAAGCTGTTAGAACAAATGAGAGAGGGGAGCAAATCCTCAGCTGTTGAAAAAGCGTGGGTATTTCCCTTGGAGCAAGGCAGCCAGGCCAGTTTACACCAGTCTCAGGAAGTGGTTCAGTGCATTTGCTCTCAGAAGAGCATGAATGCAGCCAAGAAAAAATGTGATTTCAGTGCAAAATATAGCAAACATATCTAATTGTTATTATTGCAGACAGGTTTCCATTTTTAATCACAGTTTTGCAAGTCCTTAATAATTACCATTTGACATTTCCTGTAATACATTTCTTTTTTGTCTGACACAGCTTGAAAAGCAACCAAAAAGTCTCTCGATTCTTTCCTCGTAGCACAGTGAGGGTACCAGAGCCTCACGCACATCAACCACAGCAACTCAAATGAAACCAAGCTAAATTCAGTCATCAATAGTTGGCAGCCACTGCCCTGATCCATAACCCAGAGGGCAGGTCTGCGACTGCTGTGCTGTTGGAAAGGCGCCGGTGCCCACAGCGCTGGCGCGACTGCTGGCCTCTGCTTGCTGGGAGATAAGGGATGACGCATAGGATGCTGCGGACCCAGTTCAGATGAATAATCCTCATGCAGAAGGAGTCCCTTGGACGTCAGCAGGGGCTGTGATGAGTCAGAGATCGGAGAACAAGGCTTTTCTGGAAGGAACACCCAACGCTGGCTTGGCCTTGTGAAATCAGAGCCTTTGACTTGCAGACCAAGCTGGCACTGACACGCTGCGTGTCGGCTGCAGTGTGCCCCCCAGCCTCTGCGCACAGGCAGCCCAAGGAGCTGATGGGGGCATTATTCACACCCTGGGTTTTGTAGTCCTGAAAGTATGCGGTGAGAGCTGAGAGGAGTGGCATGAAAGCATGCTGGTATTTTGGTTCACAAGCCAGAAACCAGGCAAATGCACTGACCGAAGATAATGAGACTCAGGAATACTGAAGCAGTATTGAATGAGGGCTCTTACCCCCGCACCTCCTGACATTTCCCATCCATTTCAATCAGACAAGAAAGTGCAATCCAAAGTGCAAATAGCTTTGCAAATAGCAAAGCCTGCAGACCTCATCCTGCAAAGTACAGAGGGTTTTCCAAGAAGCACTGGGTGCCGGCAGCGCTCTCCCACCAGGCATAGAAGGTGGTGGTCCCAAAGGCATCTAACCCCAGAGGAGTATATTAATCCCATCCTGGAACTGACCACTTACTCTGGCGAGGTGGAAGGATGTTTCCCATTACAATGGGGAGCTATTTCTGCTACTTCTCTCTTACTCAAATGGGGAAAAAACGTCAAAGCTACAAACACTTTTTGATTTTAATGAAGATCTGAGCAGGTTATCTGAAATAATTCACTGAGCAAAAAGGTCCTTTGTTTCCTGTCTTTCCTGCTGGAAATGATAAACTAAAGATCTACACTCAAAACCATGTCACCCCCTTTTCCCTCCCAGATTTAAGTGAGTTCATTTTGAAAACATTAAACTAGGGCATCTGATCCTTCCAAGGTTTTTTCCCTACCTTTTTTAATGTACAAACAGCAAGTTTGCTATAATTGGCCTATTTCTTAGGGATGTTTCAGTGAGTCAGCATTTTCTGACCAACATGTTCCCATCTTCTTCAAATACTCTCAACTGGCTGCAACGAAAAAAGTCTGAGCTTTGAAAGGTCGAGGAGAACTTTGGCTGCTCATCTTCAAACAGACCCATTTCTCTCAGTAGACCCCTGTGCAGGACATGAGTACTTTTCTTTTTGGTGCATCAGCTCCTGCTCCATTTATTCTAACAAACATGAGCTTCCCTGCCAGCACTAATGGCACAAAACACTTTTAACTGGGACAAGAATGTGGCTTAGCTGACATAAAATGTGTTATACCAGTTGTGGGACTTGTCCATATCTACTTTTTTTTCCCCCTAAAAAGTGCTTACAGAATTCCTTGTGACAATTATAATTTCAGAAATGGGTACAAGTGGAATATGTATGTCCTAGAGTTTACCTGAAAAGAATAAACTTTCCAAGCACAAGATATGAAACTCTGCTCACGTGGTGTAGAGTACACGTGATGAAGATAACAGTTGCTCTGGGATACCTAAGGGGAGCTTTGATTGCCCTTCCATCTTCCCAGGAGATGAAAACTGCTGTTGACATCTTTTGTGTAAGAATAAGGTTAAATCATGTACAAGATTAGCTCACATACATCCTGAGCTCATTGCAGATAAGGCAGATGTAAAACTCCGTTAGAAGCACAGAATCACACAGTGATTTGTGTTGGAGGGGACCTTAAAGATCATCTGGTTCCAACCCCCTGCCATGGGCAGAGACACCTTCCACTAGACCAGGTTGTTCCAAGCCCCATCCAATCTGGCCTTGAACACTGCCAGGCATCCCTAATAAGACTGCTAGTCTGTTGTGTTTCCACACTGTTTTAAAGGGGGTTTTAGCCTGATTTTCTGAGCTTCTACCATGGGCAAATTCTGATTTTTAGGTTTTTAAGTTTCAAGAACCTGTTTACAACAAGAAATGATACGGAATACAGGCATGCTGACAAGGGTGGCTAAGAGTGACCATGTTTTGCAATGAGACCCACTTAGTACATACCTACACCCCCAAAGGACACGTTCCTTCCGTCCGGCAAAAAAACTAGGATGTCCTCAGGACACAGAAGGTAGGAGGACCATGGAACTGTCTTTGCTACTGACCTATGGTATCACCTGGCATGCAGCACTGCCCTTCTCCCTGCCTTCTCTCCTCCCCAGTCCCTGTTACACATGTAAGCTCTGCACCTCATGTCTCAACACACGATGTCTCCTGGTGGCTCGGTGCTTCTGGAAGCAAAAATAATAAGGGGTAAGAGTTCAGTGGCAGCCTTTCTTGTGGAGGGACTCAGAGAGCACACCCATACTGCAAAATGCAACAGGGCATGAGACTCTCCTCTGGCTCTAATGCCACATGGCAAAATCTGGCCACATCCTCACCACATGGCACTTCTCCTTGGGCCTCCTCCGGACCTCCAGACCTCCTCCAGCCCTCCTCCAGCCCTCCAGAGGGCACATGAGGAGATGCCCTCTTCACCCCAAGATGTAACTATTTTGTATGCATTTTTTTGTGCTTGAGCTAGCAGGAGGGTGGCCCTGCAGCCCAGCGGGGTGAGGGTCCCTTAGCATCTGGGTTAGGGTGAAGACATGAAGACACAGCTGGGCAGTGGAGCACACAAAGCCTGCTAAAACAGCACTGGGTGACTGCTGCAACTTAGGTGTGTCACTCATTACAAAGTGCTGACAATCGGGGTCCCCTAGATAAGTTCTCTGCCCAGCTCTCTTTTATTTAGCTGTACCAATATAGCCAGAGGCGCAAGGAACCGAACCACACTAACCCAATCAGCCAAAGCAAACTGATTCTTGCAGCATCATCTCCTCTTTTCCATTGGGCTTTTATTTGCTGATGACTAAGCCTAAACTCTTGTGCCTTAGGCATTAATTCAGATTGCAGAAGGGTCTTCTAAACACAAACACAGAAAGCAAGAGATTACCCCTCTAACCAGCCAAGTTCTTTGCAGCTCATGATACAGGAAGTGAGGTGAGAAAAGCTTCATGCTGCGGGAACAATGCCCTGGTGCTGAGCTTGTAGACCACACCGAGAGCTCAAAGCCCTTGTGGAAAGCCAGAGTATGAAGACAGTTAACAGAAATGGAGAGGGGTGGGCCATGAGGGGGTAGAAGGGAATAGATGCTGATGATTATGGGCAGAAGAGTGTCTCTGGACAACAGGGACAGGCAGTATCTCTTGGCAGGCTTGGCACTGTACCAGCCTCAAGACTGTCTCACAGGAACCTACTTGGGCAGCACAGGTCAACCACTGTCACACAGCAATATCGCTGCCATGTATAAAGAATATTCTTTTACCCTCACCTGGACATGCTGTAACAAACTATGCATCCCTCTGGCAAATGGTTCCACCAAACTTGCACTTATTTTTATTTTGTCCAGGAGCTGCACTCTGTCAGCAGATCAGGGATAGAGATAATGAAAAATGCACCCTAAAAATGCTTTTTAGTTTCTCTAGCTGAACTAATTGGTGAGCTGGCAAGCGTAACAGGCTAGGATGATGTGCAAACATACAGTAATACGCAGAATGAGATTACTGCCCCGATTTCCTTCGCAGAGGTGTGTAGGTGTAGGAGAGACAGAAGGCTATGCTTGAAATACAGGACCCTTCCAAGAGACGGAGACACAGAAATGGAGAAAACTTCTAAGTGCCTTTTTTAATTCTAAGTTTTCTCAGACTTGCTTAGCTCTAATCTTTAATTCATATTTTCATTACAGTCTCTTTGCTCTGTAAAGTCTGCATTTCATGTAAAAGGAGCAGCTCAAACATCAATTATTTGACATAAGTCAACCCCTTGTTCAAGTCCTCTACTCTACATATATGTAGGCTCCAATAAAAGAAGCATTAAACATTCATTAAATTAGAAATACATGAAGACAGAGCCTGCCACTCTTCTCATACAGATATGCTTAATAATCCCAACCTTCTAGAGCAGCAAAAGCAAACCCATCTCTAATCCTTTTAGAAAGCCTGACCATGCAAAACACCCCAGCCTCCTGCAATGTGCCTGTGAGTCACACAGATATTAGCTCCTTCAGGTTCGATCCTCAGCTAGAGCAAATCACAGTAAAACAACACAGCCGGCGTTACACCAAGTGACACGTACTCAGGATTTGGCTTTAGGCTTCTCTTGCAGCAAAACAGCTTGCAGCAAAGTAATTGGATAATAACGTCACTTTTGGTCTTTCAAGTTACACCACAGCCCCATTCCTGATTTAATTTCAGTCCTACCCGGGCTGCCTATGTTCTGCAAAAGGAACCTGGTTTCCCAACCTGAATCTAGAAACTCTTCCCCCTCCCCGAAACCCCAAACCCACCCCCTCCTCCACAACATACTATCGTGATTGTAGTGGATCTTGAACTACCCCTGCCATAGGCTTGTGCACACAAATTTCAGCAACATTTTTCCCAAGGAGAAACAATCACCAATGGGCAAATGCTTCTTCATAAATATTTCTGAGTTTAAAGAGCAATGCGGAGACCATGTAACACGCTTCCCACATCTCTGTGAGCTGTGTCTGCTCAATGAGAGCTTTGGAGCAAGTCTCATCCAAGAAATGACTTCTCATAATCCCAAACCCTCCTCCTTAGGGTGCCTGTAGACATTCATTTTGAACTCTGCTGGGACGAAAGCATGGAAACATCGTTAGGGCCTGGGGTACATAAGCAGGATAGTGGCTTTCAGCTCCTATAAGGCTTTTGGCTGTCTGGCAGAGTCTTCTTCCGCCTTGTTTAATATGTGAATTATCCTCTGCTTGCTTCCTGGGCAGACGAAGAGATCACAAATGCTTGGGAAGCATTAGCTGACCTGTGAGCATGCAGATGGACATGTCGGGTCGAAGAGGGCCGCTGTCCCGCTGGCTCCCTACACAGCATTCTTTGAATGGAGCTTTTCCTGGCAGCATCCCTGTCACTCTGAGGCTACCCAGTCCAGCAGCTTCTACTCCGTGTGAGCACTGAGCTGTGTGATGGGAGTTAATCACATTAAGCACTGTTCAGTTCATGTCTTTTTTGTTCTCTAAAGGCTTTTCCTCTCACTTGCCTCTTTTAGTCTCTCCTTCTTCTACACTTCAGGAGGTGACAGATTCAACTCAGTCCTCCTCGATGCAATCCAGCACCAGGATGACGAGCTTTGGAAGGTGTAACCTCTATATACCTTTCCAAAGCTTTTCACCATTATTAGTTGACTCTTCCAACAGCTGTGTCCACAGGGAGCAGGGCATAGTTTTGAAACTCAAAAAGGACATTTGAGCATCCAGATAAATCCAGCTGTCTGAGATTTCCAAAAGCAACGGAGGAGCTAGCTCTTGACAGGTGCTTACGTACCTAACTCTCATCAGCTAATTCAGAATCTACATGCCTTTAAACACTTGGCCCAGAATAATGGAGGTGAATGAGCTCCACTGAAAACCAACTTCAGGGAAACAACATTTTTCAAGGAACAGCGAAGTAAGTACTGAAGTATTTTGTCAGGTTGGTGACTTCTTGGCCAAATATACCACCTTGTTTTCAGTCGTGATCTTCTACCACTGTTTAAATTGATCCTTCTTTCCCCTCTGTTGGTAATCAAATCAGTCCTTTAATTGAGCTAATAGGGCACCACAGTTTACATTCCTTCTGGTAAATACAAAGAACATTAGCTGTCAAACCATCAAAAATGCATCCTTTGTAGTATCAGGTATTTTCTTCTGTATTCAGCCTTCCAAGAGCATTGATTTTCGCAGCTGGCCAAAAAGTCTTGGTGCTCTGGGCTCTGTCATTGCAATGTTCAGATGGCTTCTACAGATTCTGCAAAACTGGAAGATGACTCCTGATTAGGGGTGGCATCTCTGCATCAGCACAACAGTGCTAAGGAGTCAGCCACGACACAACCACCAGCTTCCATGCACTGGGCAAGCATTGCCTGAAGAGGAGCGGGTCCTTCCTGTCACCACTCAGAGATCTGAACCGGGTGGTGGTACCCAAAAACCTGTCTGGCTGCCATGAATACTTTATCCACCAAGAACAAAGGGTGATACTGCTATGCTAGGCTACCAGCTTCGGTCTCTGGGACCTTTGAAGAGGATTGTGGAGTCCAGCAAAGTCCGGCGTGCGGGACACATCTTCTTGGCTGGTCACATTCAACTTGCATCTGTACAACCAATCAGCATATTGCATAGACTTTGACTGAAGGGATTTTAACTGCAATCTTAAAATCTGGCCATTTCAGGAATTCCTGAAATAAATTAGAAGAGGAATTTTATTTAGTTGGGGCTTTTTCTAAAGGAATTTCCCCATGGCTCCAAACCACTGTTTTCCAAAGCATAAATGAACATGAAGTCTTCTCTCATCCTCTTGCCACATTTTCTGTCACCTTTATCTTGCAACAGTTGTATATAATCAAATGGCTGAGAAAACATCCTCTCCCCAAAACCTTCCTGTTTTTTTCCTCAAACTTTTAGCAATTTTTTCCACACTTCATTGATTTTTTTGTCACTGATCATGTTAGAAGCAGATGCTTTCCAAAACAATGACCTGGAGAGTCAGTGATCCACATCTTGCACATAAATAACAAGCTCTATTTATGCAATAAAGTACAGGTAACTTAATATCCAGGCACTGGATTATTCGGTATTAAAATCTTGGCACTTTTCAAGATAGCTGATAATTTGGAACAACAGAGACCATGTGGGAAAGTTCTTTTTGTCAATATTGGTTAATAACACGCACTTTTAATCCACTACCTTCACCTAAAATACAATAAGTAATTTACATTTATATGGAGCTTTATATCCCTCCAAATCCCAAAGGGTGTTGCAAAATAAACAGCCCCCAAGATAATAGCAGGGAATTGATTTGCTTGCCTCCCTGATTTGGAAGGAAGAGCCCTGTTCATGGACTGCATCGCCAACACCTCCTTTGGTGGCATCTGGATTTTCCTGGGAGGTCTAACCACTCAAGTGGTATTCAGTACTAACCTTGCTTCATTTATGAATGGAAATGAAGTTCCTGAACCAGTTTTCACCCAGCATGTGGCTGGGCAGGATGGGAACAGCCTGACCTCGGGACTGCATGAACTTCCCTCCGCTGTCCACAGCAGAGCTCTTCCAAAGGGACACCCCTTTAACATTTGGGAGCTTCCAAACGTCTCCCACCAGAAGAAAGGCATTTCTGCATACCCCTCTGCTAGGAAAAGGCAGCCTTGAAGGTCAGCCCCTGGGTGTTATTCTGCAGAGTATAACATTTTTGCCACTGCATGCAGAATTCACTGCGGGACACATGTAGCATACATTTGTTTGCTAAAGGAAAGGCTGCCCTCAGCATTGACAGGCTGGGAAAATCCCTGGGGGTTTTCTGGGCAAAACATACTGTTATGGAAGGAACAGGCTGGGGTACAGAATGCTTATTGCAAATTAACTCAAACAGAGAAATAATGAGCAGCAAGTTTGGATTCTCAATAAATTAAGGGAGAAGCTTAGGTAAAATGTGGCTTTCTATGCATGGAAGTAAATTATTATTTACTCACTTTTGTGTTTATGGCCTCAAAGATGAAGACATTTGTATGGAATTATTAATATTTATAGCATATTAAATTAAATACCCATAAGAGCTTTGCCTGCATACATGCTGTTTTACCAAGATAAAATCTGCTGAAGGTCAAAGGGATCTTTTACTTGTGTGTGGAGCGCAGGATCAGAGTCTACTTTGAAATCTGTATCAACTGTGACAATTTAGAACTTTAATTAAAGACTCAGTGACAGAATATCTATGAAATGTCTTCCTGCTGCCCAGTATCTCACCACAAATGTCTCCAGAAGCCCATGCTAACGTGAATAAGCACACTTGCCAGGAAGTATTTCATTGTAGACACGTTCGCTTTTATCTGTCTTGTTGGGTAAAGGATTCTTTTGTTGACGATCAGTGGCAACAAAAATTAAATTAGAAGCAAAACCAGATCCCCAAACAGAAATTTATAATGCTTATTCTGTTCATCCCTCAAGAAAATGGAAGTGCCACGGCAAAGTCTATTTTAGCAACTGTGTTAATGTATGTGTAAATGGGTGAAGGCGCCTTTGAAATGCTCTGAAAAGAATTTCACACTTCGGAGAGGAGAAGTTAACAATTCTATTGTGGCACTTCTTAGAATTTTTAAATTAATTTCCCTGACACAGCTGTGCCATAAAATCCCCCGTGATGGCGAATTTTTGCTAATGTTGAGCTTATTTTTGGGTACGATTCTGAAGGAGCACTTTATAAAATCAGGAGAACATGGGTTGCTGAGAGCCCTGTGCTGCCCTCCCTTTGCCTCCACTTACCTCCAGCCTTTCCCCAAGCAGCTGGGAGGCCTCTAATTTGAAACTGCATCTGGTTTTTCTTCCAAGGAGCAGCAAACAATGGATGGATGCACAAGCGGCATGAAACTGAGCTCCTCTAAGAGCAGTGGGCAAAGATCAGTGTGTCACTAAGTCAGCACGGCATTAGAGGAGGGACCTCTTAAGACCAACTGGGGACTCCCTGATGGAGCATATGTACTCACCCCCTCAGAAAGGGCATGTTGGGCACTCTTTGGCTCTGAGCAAATAGCACTGGGGAAGGTGAAACACAACGGACTTCTCCCTTTGTGCACAGCAGTAGGTGAGAGCTGTTTGCAGTTGGCAAAGAAGAGGAACCCATTTAAACCAGATTAAGTGATGCAAATGATGATACACTGGGGATCCCCTCCCATCCCTGCATCCTTGCCAGACCATGTCCAAAGGTTTGAAGGAAATGTAAAGAGCAACCTTGCAGTGATGTGTAAGGAAAGGCTTTAAAAACCACACATCCCACCAATAACGAGGTTCAGCCCTCAGTGGCTGATGAATTTATGGGGAGGGAAAAGCAGAGGTTTGGAAACGAAGAGTTCAGGGTCAGGTGAGAAGACCGAGGGGAGGTATGATTAACACCACTACAGCCCCGGACACAGAAGCATGGGGACTACATGGAGGATTTTTGCTCTGACAAGCTTTGGAGTAAGCAGAGTGGATGGATGTTCTCACTGAACTGCAGGAGAACCTGGGGGCAGGGGGGACAGCACAGATGGTGGCAGCCCTGAGCTTGATTTTGACAGTGACAGGCAAGTTTTAGATCCCGCAGAGGAGAGAGTTAACAATAGCTGACACACTTTTGTCTGGAGAAGTCACAATGACTCGAAATAACAACTCAGGCCCATAATTCTGCAGTCTGCCACTACCAGGAAAAGTGAAATCCAGTGACCTTTCTTCTCCATGATAGAAACGCTGCATGTCATCTGGAGTCATCGACCTTAAAATCTACTCTGAAAAACTGGACAATGGGACACGGAGAAGAAAACATCCTCTCTCTCCTTCACCCCCAGATTTTAGCTTCCCAGTACCTGCTCCACATGTAATGCAGTACTCCTTGCAAGCAGAGACAGCTTTGCATGAGCTACAGCATTTAGTGAAGCACAAGATAACACTTCCATTTCTTTTGACAGTAATCTCCAAAGCTACTTGTTCAGACTGCTCTTAAACGATGGTAGGGGGAGGGAAATTGGTACTGGCTTTTTATGCATCTTCAGGTCAGGTATGTTAGATTCAACAGATTTTTGCATTATCATAGAATCATAGAACAGTTTGGGTTGGAAAGGACCTGAAGATCATCAAATTCCAACCACCCTGCCAGGGGCAGAGACACCTTCCACTAGAGCAGGTTGCTCCAAGCCCCTTCCAATCTGGCCTTGAACACTGCCAGGGATAGGGCAGCGATAGCTTCTCTGGGCAAACTGTTCCAGTGCTCACTGCTTCACAGCACTTTTGCCCTTGGCAAGACATAATTAAGAACGGTGTGAAAAATCTATCTGAATGTATCAAGAGGAAATTATTCTTCCATTAATGGCAGCAAAAGCTAAACAAGAAGGTAAGCTACGCTGCTAGCAGAGTGCAGCAAACGCAGGGCTGTTTTAACCTAAAGTGAAGATCTTTACCAAAATTTTAAGGAGCAGCTTTTGGAATGAGGATTTGAACTACTTGCTGTTCTAGGGATTAACTTCCCCATCCACCCAAAAGTTGTATCCCTTGAGCTCTCCTGTTTGCCAGTCTAAAATGATGACCACAGGGACTGAGATGAAGCTAAAATCTTTTCATCACACTGAAACATGGCACCGTAACTGCCTTCACCACTTAGGGAGAAAGCAAAAGCTACTGGACTGAAGGAAAAAAAACAAATAAATTAAAAAAAAAATAATAAAAAAAAAAAAAGATTTTCAGTCATTTAAGTGGGTCTGTCAGCTTTTGTTATCTTCATGCCCTTGTGAAACTGAGCTTTAATTGGCTGGCTGCAGCAGAGAGCCGAAAGATAACATTCTGGTCTCAAGATGACTAGACAGCTTAAAGCACTGAGATCCTCATTCATTAGGTAGTGTCAGAGGGATTCAGAGGGGTAAGAGACATAGCAACGTCTGTTACTCTTTCACATGAAGTTCCCAAAATGTTAGAGGGAGGCAAAGGGTGTGAGCCACACTTGGAGCCACGTCCAAGAGCAGTAACAAATCTGCCCATCAGATTCCCCATGACAGTGGAGACTATATTGGTGCCTACTGACTTCTAACATTGTGTGAATGATTTAATTTCATTTGCAAAGGATAACACCAAAACTACAAGCATTGGCCGGTCAGCTCCAGCTGTGCACGAGGTGCAGGAAGCCCTGCCAGCTGGGGTTTTTCATACCTACAGCTAGGATGGGATGGAAGAAAGCACTCGGCTCTCCTCCACAGCACCCCCCAAGGAACAGCCACGCCACTGCACTGCCTCTTCCCTTCATCCATCACGGATGGATGGATGGAGGGAGCTGTTGGAGCTGTTGCTGCAAGACTTGGTCTCCCTGGCCCCAGAGATCAGGATCTCCAAGGCATACAGGCTGCTCTTAAGAGAATGGCAAGAAATACTTCCCTGCCTAAAATAGTTTTCAGACAATTTTATATCCATAGCTCCAACAGATGAGTGAAGAGAGGAGTGGAGAAATTCAGTAAAACCATGGAGGAAGCCTCCTGGCTTCTAGTTCCAATCATTACACTGTGCCCTGGAACCTCTTCACCAGGTGTCTGATTTTCTTCCTCTCCTCCCGTCCTCATTCCCATCAGTAGGAGCAGCTTCCTTCCCTTTCCTCCTTGTTATCTGGGCACTCATTATTTTTAGAATAAAGATGATGCCCTTTCCTGGTCACCAGATATGTTGGGGACTACAACACAGAAAGCCACCAACCCTAGGAAGTGGGGGACTCTGGTTATCAGAGGAAGTGGTCATGGTGCTGAAGTGTTGGTAGGGAAATCCAGCAGCTCCTGCACCTGTGTGAAGCCACCTCTGAGTTTGCTCTCCTGGGAAGCCTGCTCACAGGCTGGATTCATGTTGCGCAAACCAGATGGGAAGGAATCGACACGTGCTGCCACTGTAAATGAGGGGCATTCAGCATGGCACCCTGTACATGATGGGAACACAGCGGCCAAACACACGCTAGAGGCATTTGTTTGGGTGTAAATGAATCTGAGCTGTGGTGACAGGCACGGCAATGGCCACTGTTACCCCTCCCAGTCATCAACCCAAGATACCAATCTTGCTGAGTGCGATGGGAAACCTCACACCCAAGCGCAGTGGGACATACATGAAGGTGGTGGACAGAGCTGGTTACCACAGCTTTTCTCTGAAGTTCATCAACAACAATAACCCAATGACATTTCTTGTGAACATTTTCTGCTTTTCAACAGAAACATAAAGCTCTAAATGAAAACCTTTTAAAATACTTTTGAGTAAAAATAATTGCTTAATATAAACCTCAGGGTTACAAGTATTATTTTGGGTACAGTTTTCCAGACCAGAATTATTTATGCCAATTCCTGTAGTAAAAATATTTTGCATTTCCAACTCTTTGCTTTTTCTCTGTCTTAAAGAGCAGAAAATGTGTTGAAAATGTTATTTCTTTGTAAACATTTTCATTTAGATCCAAAAGCAACCATTACTCTTATCCAGCAGTGGTGATGTATGCAAGAGGAAATATATAAGGACAGTGAATTCCAGTCACAAGAAGATGAGACTAAGTAGCTATTTCTTATATGTCAAGAAAGCCATGAAGATGTTTATGTGATGCTAGCTCATCTTTTAATCTCTCTTCATATGTGCACTAGAAGGGTGTTTTTCCAGAGACATATGTGCATGCATACAGGCTGTGGTACAAGACTGGGGAGACCTTCTTGGAAACAGATTTATTTTTTGAAGAGGTACTTTCAGTCATCGCAAAACCTTTCTTGAAAGTATTGCTATATTAGACTCCATCAAATCTTTTCAGCAGGACAATGGGGGCCAACACTACACACACACAGACTCCAGCACACAACTAACAATGTTACAGGCTTGGTGGTTGTCTTACCAGCCCCAATGGAAGTTTTGCCATTGATTTCTGTGAATCTTCCCCTAGTTTTAGGTAATAATAATTGGTTTCTTAATTTAGGGACAGAAACTCTCTTTTTAATTATATACTTGATTTCATGTTAGACTAATTATGAGAAAAAAGCAAAGACATGAAGCGACTATCTCTGATACCAGGACTTAATCCTGTAATGCCTTAAGTCAGCAATCCCATCAGCTGCAATGAGAAGATACAGGCCAGGAAGGGCAGCCTTAGTTTTCACAGTTGCCACCTTGTACATGAAGCCCAGGCACAAGGGGAAGTAACAGCCCCACTGCTACCCTGTGCCCATGGAAGCAAACCTCCTGGTGATGCATCAGTAACAACATTTTAATAAACTGTTTCCTTTATGTCTGTTTGTTAAAGCCAACACAGTACTTTCTTACCATTTTTGCAGACAGGACAACACTGCTCTGGTTCATAGACTGGGTTGACACACTCAGGAACTGCGCAGTCTGCTACAACACAGTGAACTTCATTGCTGGGCTCGCAGCGACACCATTCGCATGGCGAGGGCTAGGAACAAATCTAAAATTAGCCCATTTCCTCCTGTAGCTCACAAGTTTGCAACATTTCTATCTTGCCATAAGATAAACACATTAGCGTTCAGTACCTCTTGACTGCATTTATTCATCATGGGTAATACAAATCAACCCATAGGACAAAATAGCAACATCTGAAATAGGCAACTGGAACATCAGACAAACCAGCGAACAGGATACTTGTTTTCCCAGAGCAAGCATGGGCAATTTTAGCTTTCATGAGGTTCCTTTGTTAAAAAGACTGAGCGGAAACCACTAGGTCATCCCTCTGCTCTAACCTGCTTGTTGTTATCTTACTTATTTGGCTTGGAGCACAGCTGGATTTTTGGAAGATCATGAGTGGTGGTTCATCCCAGGAAGGGAGGACAGGGCAATTTTCCAGATGATAGAATTACAGAACAATTTGGGTTGGAAAGGACCTTAAGATCATCCAGCCAATGCCCTGCCATGGGCAGGGGCACCTTCCACTAGCCAAGGTTGCTCCAACCCCATTCAACCCATCCTTCCAGAGATGGGGCATACTCATATCTCATGTAGACTGCCATTGCCAGCAAACCCCAAGCTGTTGGAAAGGTGCTGCTGGGGTGGCTCGTCCATTTGCCAGCCTCTCAATGTGCTTACATTCCAACTTTTCAGAACAGAGGAGAATAGTGTTGTTCTTGGAGGGGCAAAACCACTTTATTCTGTGCTTGTGCAGTACCTGTATCAGTGGTCTGTAAGCACTCCCATAATATAACCATTAGATCTGGTCCTGGCCCCAGTTTTGCCTGTTTCAACAAGGTTTGTGAGCAACTGCCTCACACAGAATATGTAAAGAGCTTGAATAATTCTGCTGAATAATTAAGAGCTTGAATAGTTCTGCTGAAGTCAGGGAGTTCTGGATTAAAACACCCAGCTAAATGGTTCCATTTCAGCTCCATCAATTCAAGCAGGAATCTCTATCCACCTCTGAGTAACAGAGAGTTGTCACGCTCACGCCCTCTGAAAAGCTATGGGAATCTGCTGAAAAACGTAAAGGTCAGTTTCTTCAGGTTCACAGTGTCCTATGCATGTGCAAGTGTGATGAAAGGATGACAACAGGGCTGGGAAAGGAGAATAAGAGGAGAATCTGAAAGGAAAATCACTTCCTTTCAGTACCTGTACGTTCAATACACAATTCCTAATTCCTCAGCAATTGTAGGTCGATCACTGACACTTAGTGATAAAGAAACTGTAGGTATTGAAAAAATCTTCTTTCTGTTGCATTGATGGGAATCTGCAGAAATGAGAATTTCTCTCTATATATATATTAAAATAAAGAGATGCAAAGGAAAGGAGAATTTGTCCCCATGTGTTTCATATGCCAGTGATGGGTCACTCATTTCTACGAGACAGATAACAACATGTGAACTCTGGTTCTGGCAGGTAAAAAGCTTTTCAGTTAGCGTCTAAGAAGCTCCATATGTCTTGAGTCAAATAATTTATTCCCAGGAAATTCATTTCTACCTTAAAATGCACTAATTGAAGCTTCCCTTGCTTTGTCTCAGTGTCTGCAGTCTATAATTCCCATCACCCCTCATTTGCTCACAGCTTTGGCAATTCAGATAAAATCAGCACTCCTCGAGCAAGGGAAGAAGTCTGTGGAGGTGGAATTCCTCTAATTATCTTTCCTCATTCAATCCTGCTTTGATTTCTGTCTGAAGCACCAGGAATCCAAATTCACTTGACTGACATTTCTTATTCAAGGCTATTTAATAAGAAGAAACAATACAGAAGAAAATAGAACTATTTGCTGAGGGATCAATAAGAAAATTGCTGCTTTGTTTTTACTCATTTTAATCGCTAATTATATGGAGCAGTAGAACTAGATCTTGTGATTTGCAGAGGCTTTCACTGATGTATCCTTCAGGACTTGTCCCCATCTTCACTGCTATAGTGGCTGCAATGCTAAGAAATACATGATGCATTTCCAGGACTGCAGCCCATCTATGGCTTAAAGATGATCAGCACAAGTAGCAGATGCCCCTGAATGACTCTGCAACTGAGTAAATGAGACATGACATTCACATCTTTTGCTTCTGTGTTGTTGGTGTAACATGAAAATGACACTGTAATAGACCATGATGTTGCTTGACACTGAAAGCAGCTTTTCAAGAGGAAAGAACTGCACACAACTGAAGAAGGAAAGCACACCTCGGTGGTACAAGCAACAGGCAGCAAACAAAAGGTCTGCTCTGGCAGAACAAGAAGACTCTTCTCAGCCACCTCCCCTTCCCCATCTTATCAAGGTCAAGCTACTTGGTCTTGCCTCCAAGATCTTCCTCTATCTGACCATTCCGTTCACTTGCCACTCAGTGTTCCTTACCATGGCTCTTACTCAGCCCTCACCTCTATGGGTGACTCCAGCCTTCCTGACCACTTCATTTATAAATGTCTCAGATGGGCAAACATCTGAGTCCCTTTTCAAAAGGACTTTACCCCAAGCACACTGATTGAGCATCTTTTTACTGTGGGCTCAGCTATTAATTTCCCTATAGCTACCCTTCTTGCTGAACAATTATGGGATACTGGCCAAGAAAGTCCTCTATTTATTTACGTAACCAGGACACAGACCAAGCAGCAAATGGCAAACTGGGAATCAGTGAAAGGTGTCCCAGAGTTTTGTTTCCTGACTCATTGTTTAAAGATTCATCCCCCATGGAAAAGCGGTGGTTTACACGTTTGTAGCCACTGAAGTTCAAACACTGGGTGACACCAGTTCCTGACAAGAAACTCTCATGCCTACTGACAACCCAGGTAGAAAAACCACGGAGGGTTTCTGAAGTGTGAAGGAGAGAGGGCACAGAGGCTATACCACTGCCACACAGACAGTGCAAACACTTTACTGGTGTCTCTTAAACTGATATTCTGGAAGAAGTGTTAAGATTAAAGGATCATAAAATGCTTGGACCACAAGATGATTTATTCACTCCACCTGTCCAAGGAAGGATTTCAAGAGATGTTAGTGCAGAGACATTCCTCTCATCATTATCCTAAGGGAAAGATGTTCACAGTGCCCAGCCATAACATGGATACATGTCCACACAATTGCATGGTCCCTTACTGTTCAAGGTGTATTTTAAGAAATAAACCTATCATTAAAACCTGAGGAGCAAACTAGGTCCTTTTGTAGAAGGTATCAGTACAGCATTTTAACTTGGGAAAACTGGTGCAAAGCACCTGAAACTCCTTTTACCCAATTTTTACTTACAACAGGGGTGACAGCACTAACCCTCAGAACTAGAGAGGAAATATGTTCTTTGATGTTGTTTTCAGTGTAGGGTCCTATCATGGTTAAGTTGGTGGGAAGAAGATAGGTATTCAAGGGCTTTTGAGAGCAGATCAAGTGGGACACAAAGCACAAAGGACCTTCTTAGTCTCACCACTGACCGTGATTCACCTCTCCTTTGGCCAGTTGCTTCAAAGATACCTAAGTAAGCACAAGGATGTGGACCCTGAACACCCCTGTTTACAGCCACACCTCTTCACCACACCTTCACAGCTCATTTCTCTTCTGTTCCATTGATCTCAAGGAGGACTGTGACCCCAGGTTTGGCTGGGAGTCACTACCAGGGAATGGCCCCATCCTGCACAGCAGGGTGACCAGAGGAAAGAGCCAGGCCTCAACTGGTTGTGTGCCTGGAAAACCTTAGTCTCAGGTGCTGTCAAATGGGAAACATCTGCAATCAGCAGAGTTTGTTAACGAAGAAGGAAGGAAGGAAAATTAAAACAGAGAATAGAGAATACACATGGCTAATCAAGATTTTATGTGCATGAATACATAATGACAAACTTGACAGATGATATAAACAAACAAATGAAAAAGGCAGCAAAGGAAACAGAAAGAAAACCAAGATACAACTGGAGCAGGGGAAATGAGGAAGCCAAACAAGACGTGGGTACCATATCTCCTCATCTTCACTTTCATGCCCATACAAGCTCCCTACCATTTTTACTCTCTTTCTGGAAGCAAATGTCAGCACATGTAGGAATAGTGACTGCTAACATCATCCAGCTAGTCCTCACAGTGACGAGGGAATCTCTCTCTTATGGAGTTGGGTGCCACATGGGTCTTTCTTTAGTCAGCTACTAGGTTTCATAGAACCACAGAAATACCACAGCTCTGAGAGATCCACACCTGAGAGCTTTACCAGAACCTCAAGTCAACCAGATGGACTGCTGGACAAAAAGAGAGATCCTATGATCAAACAATTATTTCAGAAAATAGCCTAAAAACCTCATTCTTTCCTTCTACCAGAGAGAGGTAGAGAGAAGCAAATTGAAAGTTGAATTCAAAACTCAGATTCAAAACCTACTTTTATGCTTTTCTACAGCTGAAGAGATCTGAATCAAACATTTCTTTAGACCAAGGCAGCTGGTACAATCACACAAACAATTTTAGGCAAGATCTTGCAAGATGCTTACTGTATCTGAGCCATCTCATTTGTCACAGAATTCCTCTTGTCCCAAACACTAAACTTCACCCTTAGCTTCCATAACTACAGCACCCTAAGCCACCACTCTGCTTCCCCAAACTTGTGCGAGACTATTCTGTAACATGTAGATTGCCTTGCAAAAGCTTATTACTGAGTAGCAAGTATTCTTCTTGAGTGAATGGAGGAAGCATATATATAAAAAACATTAGACTGCAGCCCCCCTCTTCCCTGCCTCCAATAAGGATTCCTTTATCTGTATGTCTGCTTGTCAATTACTCTTAGCTGCTTCTACACAAACATCTCTAGAGAGGTGGAAAGGGAGTGATTTACCTAAGACAAACAAAAAGCTCTGAAGATGACATCTGACTGATACTTTTTCTTTACCTGTTTGTTCTGTCAATCAGAAGCAATTTTCCTTGGTTTTCACTTCGCTGTCACATTCACCAGGCTAACTGCTGCTTCCAAGCTCACTCATTTCAGTCCTGTATGTGGGCTATCACCCAGCTCAGGAGAGATCCCAGACCATGTTTTAAGGCTGCAGTGTCCTGCTATCAGCTGTGATTAATCCAGCCGGCTTCTCTCAGATGTGGGGTTAGATGCTCATACTGCTCCAGGAGCTGGGAAAATGGTGCCCATTTTCCAGGCAGCCTTCTGAGAGCAACGTGTTACTTGGCACGTAAGTATTTCACAAGCTGGTGGATCTTGTGTAGTCTAACAGACTATACACAGACCTGTAACTCCTTCAGACTTCCCAGTATGTATTTAGATGCCAGCTCCCCATTTCCTCCAGGCATGTTTAGCACAGCCATCTCCGGAGACTTTGGACCTCTCCTCACCTTTTCAAAAGGAGACTGAATTGTGTGGCATTTTCTTCATACCTGAGTTTTCAGCCTCATGGAAGAAGGTTTACATCTTGGCTGGGGCTAGCATCCAGGCTGCTCAATAGCCCTGCCGTAATATATTCTGAGATACAGTTAGCAGAATTTATTGGGCTGCTCTCTTCCCTCTGCTTTCTATACTCTCTAGCTAAGCCTGAAGAGGGTATTTGTACAAGAATGTCCCATAATCACACTTGAAGACCTTATCCCATGAAGTGGTCACTTAAGGACCATGTCCTCATGCTGTCTGACTACTGCACAATAGCCCTTTATAAGTTATACACAGCTACTAGCAAACAACTACAGAGCAATACACACTTTACAACTATTGTATCACAAATACTTGACATTTCTTCTGAGGAAGGAAATTGTAAAGCTTTATGTAAGTAAGTGTTAACAACCATCTAATCACGTTACAATAGACATAGTAGAAGACAATCTAAGTATTTCCGCTGAATTGAACTGACCTGCTATTGGGACCTGTGATGTTCTTCACAGTCAAAGACGTATTTACAATATGGGCAGAACAACTGGAGAAATCTGCTTGGTTGACTGGAATTTGAAGTGTTGTATAACCAGGAAATTAAGCCAGTGGGCTTGCTTTCTGAGCCCCATGGAAACCCAAGCAGCCATCAACTAGAGCAAATGCAGAGCAGACGCCAGGGCTCCTGATATCACTGCAAAACTCATCAGCATGTTAGCTCCCACCTCCTTTAAATGAGATGCCACCATCTCCATCTCTGCTGATGTCAAGGTGGTTTTGAATGCAATGGATCTAACCTGGTACTTCTGCACATACTTGTCAGTAACTTGCCTTTGATCCAGATCCACCAGCTGTATCCACATGCATATCCTTCCTACTTGTCCCTAGGAAGGACTGGATATGTCCCATCCCCTGTCACTGCTGGACTCCAAGGGAAAGAAAGCTAAACACCACCACTGCTGGCAGGCTCTCAATCTTTTAATTTTCAAGAGACTGTGTGCCAGCACTCATATCACACTCAGCCTCCCCACTCAGACAAGCTCATCTGACAGGATCCTGCTCTATGCAGAGAAAACAGTGGGAAAAGCAAAGCCATGTAAAGTGAACTCTGTCAAATTGGGCACTTACACATTAAGAGTAGCTGTAACTTTTAATGACACTAAGGACAATGGCAATTCTGATGGAAACAATTTTTGTAGCTACAGGTTCAGGTGGTGAATTTATTGGCAGGAAGCAAAAGAGGGAAGAAAGCTAAAAAATGACCTGATGAATAAAATGCGAGGCAAAAACAATTTCTGCATTATGGCTGAGGTGAAAGTCATAAACCAAGGGAGATGAATAAAAAAGAAACCAGGATAGCATTCATCTAAGATATTCCTGAAGTCAAAATTAGAATCATTTTGATTGTTACTGAAATTGCCTGTGATCTCAGCCAGGTTAGCAAGAGACTGCAGGGAAATTCAGGGAAAGCTTTTAAGTGAGAAATTCTGCAGGTGCCAAACTACAGAGAACTGGTTAGCTAGTGAGTCCTGCCTCAAGAGGAGACTGACATCAGCCCATTTCTCTTCTGAGCTGCTCACTTTGCTATTAGCATAAATAATAAGTGCATAGCATATTAGCATAAATAAATGCATAAATAACCATCTAAATTGTGTTAAAAGTCTGGTAAATGGCTTTATTTTTTGTGCATTCGTGTGTGTGCCAATACAAAAACTTGCACAAGCAAAGATCTCACTCATTTTCGTCATTTACTTAAAATACAAGTCATCCATCCAGACAGTGGAGACACGGCATCAATTATGCTACAGGAACTGTAATGACTTGGGTTTTCCATAGGTGGAAAGTTGCCCAAATAAATGATCTGGTGAGTGATTATAGACAAGTGCAGTCACGGAAAATGCCACCAGGTTGCAAATGATTTTGCAACAGGAAAAAAATACTGAGTCATTAGATAATTTATTTGCAGTGAAAAACTGGAGCTGTATCCTACTTACATGGAGCACTAGCAAGACAAATGAACTGTGCCACCCCAAAATTGAAAAATGCTTGCACCATCCTGCAGATTGGCTGAAACAAGGAACTGGCTTCCAAGAAGCAGCACAAGTGGATGCTGAGATCCCTTATTTCTAAGGGAGCTCCCAACATGCACATAAACATTGCTAATGTAAGACTGAAATGAAATGACAAATCTCTCACTCAATGGAAAGGACTAGAGACACAAATACGTTAATGAAAACCTTTTCTATAAATGATGACTCCATCCTATACTCAAAGCAGCCCCATCAAAAGGAGGTTGAAGATGACCTGCCTATTTTCTTAGCCTACAGATGCTGCAGCTCTCCAACCAAAGCTTGATTATTGTTACCCCTAACTGCTGCTTGTCTCTACACAGGTACCAGAGTCTTTCCAGAAGGCTGGTGACCAGGCTTGGATTCTGGAGATGGAAAGGCATAAAGATGCTGTAATCTCTCGCATTAATGCATCCCTTTCCTCCCCTCAGCTTCAGACCATGCCTGTCCATACCTGGAAACAAAATGACTCCTGCCATCGTTTTGTAAAAATTCCTGGGGAGCTACTACAGATCAGTAAGCCAGATGAGGGAGAGAAGCACAGACGCACCCCATTGTGGGTATCCTGGGCCCAAATCTGATGATTCAGGATTGTGATGGCAGTGAGAGCTTTGTGGTCATGTGTTTGTTGCTATGTGGCACACAACTTGATGGGTTTAAAAGGCTCCTGCAATCACTTCTGGATCTGGAGAGTGACTCCTCCATTAGCTGATGAGAGAGAGACAACCTTGAGCTGAGCCCTGGACCTTTTTCCACAGGAGCTGTGTATCTGCAGTCTCGTGGTTGCTCTTCTCTCCTAAGAGCAGCAGTGGAGCTCTCTGTAACAACATGACATTGCACTTCTTTCATCAGAACGCTCTCTTTGTTTTGATATATGTCTCACTTTATTCCTTACTGTAGTTGCATCCCACTGACCCTGGGGCTGAGGGGACTGGAGTTCTCTATTACTTTGGTGATAATTTTTATGACTCTATTTCAATAGTGTTTTAGTTCAGACATGCCCAGTGCACAGGGAACAGAACTCCTTTTGAAAGGTTAGGGGTATGACAGATGGGACTGTGGCTCCAGTGTGCAATGAGCAGCCCTGTTTGGACACAGACAAAATGTTTGTGTGCGCTTCACATTTGTTAAGCTCCTTTTAATATCAATAGGGAAAGTGAGCCCAGCTGGCAGCTTCTGCTGATGGTTGTTGGGCTGAACTGAAGGCAATCTTTAGAGTCAGTCTGCTTTGTCTGAAGACAAGCTCCGTGTCCCCAAGCAGCTCAGGCAGCTGGGAGTAATCACCCTGGTGCATGGGTGACTCCTGGCTGGGTCGCTGCAGTCATGGGCAGGTGTTAGCTCCTCTTGCCGTAGGCACCACACTGCAGGTTTAAGTGCTGTATCACATTCTGCATCAGCAATTCACGCAGTTTTGAACCTTTTGCGTCCTAAGGGAAGACTAATCCTAAGGGTCCCACACCCCTTGTACTGCATGAAAGGAGCAGCTCCTTCCAGGATGCTTTGTTCTTGTTCAGCTCTACTGAGCTCAGGATTTCCTCCAGCATCGGAGCTGGAGACAAGAGCTCACTGCTGGTCTCCATTAACATGCTCTGTTGTTGCCTCACCTTTATCTCCTCCTCAGAGACATTGGCTGGAACCAAGTCTACATCAAAGGAGCAGTTAGGAGCTGACTTGCTTTCCTCCTTTACATTGCTGAGGTTATGGGAGCACAAGGGTGTTAAACACCCACGATTACATCCACACACACATCCCCTTCTCCTTTGCTGTCTCCAGGCCCTGCTTCAAAGACCTGTCCTGGCTAGTAATGAGGTGTGTTTGTACCAGTGGGTTAACATCATGTATCTGACTGGGTTTGGTGTGCTTCTGGTTTACTTTGCTCCTGGGCTTCAACACTGGTCCTGCAAACACATCACATCACACTCTGACTTGTTCCTGGTTGCTTTATCTCTCTCATTCTTCATTATCTGTACTTTTTTGAAAGCCTAGCCCAAGTTTTTATTTTCTGGTAGCTGGCAAGGCAGATGAGGCTTCATGGGAGCCCCCTTGGGCAAATTCTTCTCACAGGTTAGCACCATGCAAACTACATAAAGGAGAATCGAAGCGGTACCAAGCTTCATACCCGTGTAATATCCTAATGGGCCACTTGTGATCCAGGAGGCTGCACTAGTTCATAGCAATGGAGAACATTCCCCACAGAATAAAGCAGCTCTTTACTAGCTGGCACTATGCCTGCCACTTATATCCAGTTCCCATTGCTTAAACCCTCAGGAGAGAAGCCAGCAGAGTCCAGGAGGTTTCTGTCCCTCAGGGGATGCTACCACATTTGGTTATGAGCATAAGCTGGGAAGGATATGAAATGAAGACAGGTTTGAATAGGTTATCTGTGATGAGCTGGAGTCTGCTAACACAGCGAGTACACTGGCTTAACCATCAGAAAGTTTTCCTGCCTGGGCTGACCACAGTTAACAGACTGCAAGATTCCCTGCTTTGAGGAGCTGCTTCAAGCCCTAATGCTCCTTGAAGCTTGCCCATTTTATTATAATTCCCAAAGAACTACCTCTGAACTGCAACACAGAATGAAGAGTATAGAAGCCTCATGCTACCTGTATTTTTATTTTGCAGCTAGACTGGGCATTGCTCACTACATGGCTTATCTAATTATATTCTTAAAACTAGTAACTAGGGTAATTAGCTAACTGAGCATTATTTTTGACAAAAGTAATTCTGCATAAAGCACATTCCAGCAGCAACAAACGAACACCTGCACTTCCCATTGCTCTGGTAGGAAATGGGCTCCTAACAAACTTCTCACCAATGACCTGTCAGCATTTCAGTGGCTGAAATTCTTCACAATCACAGGCTGATTGTGGACCTCAGACCCACCAGCCCTACAGAAACATCTTGGGTGACACAGATGGACATAGCCTGGGAGAGCCAAGGGATGAGCGCTTCTCCCCCTGGTCCCACTGAGCATTGTCTGGCACAATAATAAAGCCTCAGACTTGATTTTAGCACTCCTGGCAGAAGCTGGTAACAGCTGCATGTCCTACACATCCCATTTTCTTCACAGACCTCTTCTCTGGCTGTGCAGAGGTATCTCTTCTCTTTCAGCAGCTCCCTGGACAGCCCCCAGTTCTGGAAGCGAGCAGAGCCGATGAGCTATTTCCTGAAGTGGAAGCCCAGCCACAGCTTTGGCCGTACAAATGCTGGGCACAAGTTAATTCCTGTGTCATGTTTACTGGAAAAATACCAGCCCCTTGGGCTTGTATGTACAGGCCAAATGCTGCACCAGTGCATTGTAATTAAAACATGGGAGTTTGTGCTTAATTCCTGGTGATTCTGAATCATGCTGATGTGCAGGTTTTGGGTCTCATCTATTTCAATGGGGAGGTCTGAGACTGTGTGCGTGTGTAGCACAGCTGGCACCATGGAGCTCTGAGCTTTTGGGTCCTCCATGTATTACTGTGATCTGGGGAAAACAACAGCATATATTCTTGGTAGCAAAATTCTGAATACAGCCCATCTTCTTTCCCCTATCATAATAATATACCTGTGCATAATGAAATATATATGTTAAAGAGTGAGTAGCTAAGTACGTAACAGAATTTAAGAAATAGGTATCACTATAGATCAATGTGACATACGTATCTATTTTAGTATGTTTTCTTGGTACAAATTATGACAGAAATACAGTAAGTCAGTAATTTCAGATTCCTTTGCATAGACATTGTCACTGTAATTTTGCCAGGAGGGAGATAATAAATCATACTTTTCCATCTGACTGATGTTCTGTTTCCCCTGTCTGATTTCAATGACTGTGCGCTATCTTCAGAGCTGGCATTGTTCATGGCTCCTTTTATTAAAGCACAGGCACGTTATTGAAATTTCTTTTGTATTATGATTTTCTAGCCGTACGTGAAATTGCAGCACACACAAGGAGAAGAAGAAGAAAAAAATAAGCCCCATTAGTTTGAGTCACAGTAGGAAAAAAAATCTGCTGCGCACATCTTGGAGAGAAAAATGCCTATATTAAAATCCCCATGCTGGCTTGGGATAGTAATCAGTTGCTTGGAATTCATGAGTGAAGCTCTGTCTAAAAACTACTAGTAATATGGATGACAGGTTTAGTGTACTACCAAAAGGTTGCAATAGTGCTAGTTTTTGCAATGATGAGCTTTGCCATGATTTGAGCATTTTCCAAGATTCAGGAAAGTCAATGCTCCTGTAATAGAGGAGAAAACTCAGTGAAGATCATTCCATTTCTCCCTATTTTGTTTTTCTAGTGGCCTAGTGAAGCTCCTCAGATTTAAGGTGCCGTGTATCTGTCCTCTCATGCTGATGCAAATCACAATATCCACAGTCCAAACCTGCAGCTGGACAGTTGGACAGGGCTAAAGGGCTCTCAGCAGCCTCTGCACCACACCAGCCAATCAATTACTGTGGTTGTACACTTCTCCCCATCACCTTCCCTTTCAACCCAGGGCTGCAACAAACTCTTGTTTTTCCTGTAACAGCATCATTCCATCAGCAGTGCTTCAGGAATGTCCCAAGTGTTTCATTCATATTTGATAAGGCTGCACTCCCAAGCTGGGTAACTAGTGGTCAGAGCCAGGCTGTAGTTTGTACCACTTAATTTCTATTTCTGGCATGGTTCTGGGGGTGGGGAATCACTTTTTGATCTCATTGCCTCCTTTTCTCCAGCGGCAGAATGGATACACTGCATTTCAGGGACTGAGAGATGCTGAGATAGCAGCTGAATACACTCCTCCATGCGCTAATGCCTTTTGATGAGAGGTCTTACTTTGTTAAGTTATATTGAGATAATTGCATTAATAAAACATTTTTAAAGAGCATTAACAAAGGAGAAGGAGGTGCCACTGTTCTGAAGCAACAGTTTCCATAATGAGCTGAGAATTAGTATATGATAATGCTATGCTTACATAGTCCCTCATTTATTTTTGATTCTGATTATACCCCAAGATCCCTTCTAGAGTTGTGATCCCTACTGTGCAAAGTGCTGCTCAAGAAGACAAGAAGTCTGCTACATACAGAAGCCCTAGCTGAAGGATTACAGATGATTTGTGGACAAAACAAAGCAATGAACTTAAAATATACTGGCAGGAAACATAGAAAAGAAAAATAAAGTAGAACTCCAGCAGTGAAATCCTGGCTCTTTTCTAGTCAGTGGAGATTTTGCCCTAGAATGAAGCTAAAATTCATAGAATTCCTTCTTTTCTGTTTTGTTTGGATTTGATTTTCACAGAGCAGAGGCCTACCCTGAAGAAAGATTTGTTCTCCCATTTTCCACACTTCTATTTTATGTAAGGGACAAACATTTGAGCACCATCTAGGAACTTTCTGAGTGCGAATCAGTTTGGGAGCAGTGAAGGTGGGAGGGGAGAGGAAAAGGAGGTGCAGAAGTCATTGGGAAGAGCAGACAGATGAAAGGCAGCAGCAGAGGTTAAGCACTGGCAGAGCCAACAGCTGGAAGAAATTGCAGCTCTGTGCTTGACAGAAAGCAGGATGGCCACTGAAGAGCACCCAAAAAATGTCCTTGATGTTCAGAGCTGTTTCCAAGCTTAAGTTCAGGCTGAAGAGGATCTTCTCTCCTGAATACTACCAGGAAGGCTAAGTTGTGATGCCAAAGCCTTTTGCGTTACCACCCAAAGGATAACACACTCAACGTCCTGCCTGGCAAACGGAGGTATTTTAATGCCTAGAAAATTTCTGCCATTGACTTTGAGAAGGATAGCACCACACTACCAAACCCCATGTAACCGGGACTTGCTCTCCTGAAGGAAAAGGGAGCAGTTCCTGTCTGTAGGGTCATCAATGAAGAGAATGTTTCAAGATGCTAGCTTGAAAATCTCTTGTGAACTCATCATTCATTTCCCAGTGAGGGTATTTTGCTACAAATTCACATAGGTCCACAGAAGATTACTCTGGATATGCCTATATTGGGTGGTGAGAGATCTGGGAAATTTGGAAGTGATTATGGACTTTTCCAACTGACAGCCTAATCATAGAATCATAGAATAGTTAGGGCTGGAAAGGACCTTAAGATCATCTAGTTCAAATGGCAGGGAGCTGCCATGGGCAGGGACACCTCACACTAGGCCATGTCACCCAAGACTCCTCTTCAAATGGCTTCTAACTGTGGCTACGAATACTTCTTAGCCACTCTGTAAACTGCATTTCTCTAATGTGGGTAAGTGTGTGCTTTTCTGTCAGCAAGTTACGCAGGAGAGTGAAAACTAATCAGCACTTAGGAAAAATGTTGTCTCACTGACATTTGCACTTCTCCTCCACAAGCTGCCAATGAACATCCATCACGCTGGTGGTACACTGTCTCCTTAAGTTTATATAAGCTGCTGTCTGGGAACATTCATTTAAAACACAACCATGTGGACTTCCAATACCTGGGGCTGCTCTTTGAGTTGGTATTTGCTTATCTTCTCTCTCTGGGAAGAAAGGGGAGGGTTAACAACCTCCTTGAAAGATCTCTGCTAGTACAGGCGAGTGCAGAGCACTTGGGACTCAGACCTTAACTGCCACGACTGAAATCAAAACATGGCTGATGTGTGGGAGAAAAAGCAAGCTGCTAAGTGACCCTGAGAATCCCTGCCAGATCTCTCTGGAGAAAACAGAGAGACTGCCTGAGACTTGCAGCATCCTCCACACCTTCCCTGCAGCCACCACAGCCAAGCACCACCCTGTCTTTGCCTCTGAGAGGGACCAGAGGAGACGCAAGAGACCAGATTTGAGGTCGACAAGGAGAGAAATGGAAAAAGATAGAAAAGAGATAGGCGGATGACAGTGTAAGTCACCAGACCTCTCCTTTCTCCGGCATACTGCTCCACAGGAACCAAAATCCTGAACACTGTTCTATATATTAGACATACTTGAGTCAGATCTTGATTCACCTCAGAGACTATGCTGACCTTTTCTGCAGGGGTTTCTACATGGAACCACAGCCTCAGCTGAAGTTGGGATTAAATCCCAGTCAAACCAATGGGATAAGGCACTCTGTATGGGCACCTGAGGTCCCAAACCTACAAAGATTTCCCAGGACCCATAGCAGAGCTATGAAACCATCTGTAAGGAACACAAGATTTTACAGATGTATACAAGAAAAACTACTAATGGGTTTAGATTTACAAGTGAACTTCATTTCAGCATTTCATTTGCACCTGATAAGGATTTAGGGGCACAAGCACAAATATTAAGACAGCTGTCTAAACTAGATGGCTTGTTGCTATGCTTGTATTTTGCGCTTATGATTGTTATGAGTCAAAACAAATCCAAGATACAAGATCGGTTTACTAGAAGAAAGCTAAATATTCAAGAAATGGACCTTTATAACTACTACTGTACACTGACATACTCACAGTTACTGCCAATGTTAAGGAAAAAACACACATTAAATTGCATTTAAATTTCTCGCCGCAAACCTAAGCAGAAATCTAGAAACGAGACATGAAAATTCTCCTAAATGTAAACCTCTCACAGATTTTGATACCTTAGGGAAGAAAATTGCCTAGTGAAAAAAAAAAAAAAAGGAAAAAAAAAATAATCCTAATTTGTGAAACATCAGGCAGGTGAAATTTCAGTCACAGAATCCCAGACTGGTTTGTGTTGGAAAGGACCTTAAATCCCATCCAGTTCTAACCCCCTGCCACAGGCAGGGATACCTTCCACTAGAGCAGGGTGCTCCAAGCCCCTGTGTCCAACCTGGCCTTGAACACTGCCAGGGATGGGGCAGCCACAGCTTCTCTGGGCACCCTGCGCCAGCGCCTCAGCACCCTCACAGGGAAGAGCTTCTGCCTAAGAGCTCATCTCAGTCTCCCCTGTTCTGGCAGGTTAAAGCCATTCCCCTTGACCTGTCCCTACAGGTCCTTGTTCAAAGCCATTCTCCAGGTTTCTTGCAGCACTGGGAGCTGCTCTAAGGTCTCCCTAGAGCCTTCTTTTCTCCAGGCTGAACAAGTCCTAGCACACACACAGATTCACACTTGCAAAAGGTTTTTAAATGGAGGCTCATTTCAGCTGTAACTAAGCAGTGACAAGCAATTCTGTGGATGACGATTTGGAACCTATGTATTAGAAAAAGTAAATCAAGTGGTTGAAAGCATTACAAGCCCACATAAAACAGTGCCTCCCTTCTAACTGAAAACAGTCTGGGTTTGAGTTAGAATGACTGAAGCAAGCCCCTCTTCAACTTCAGTGTGTGTGGAATGGACTCGAGAAAGTTTGCAGACCTTATAAATTCAACAGGATGAGGGAAGAGCAGAGCCTGGAGCCTGTAAAACCTGTGAACTGCCCAGAATGTCATCTGCGGAGACAGCAGGTGAAAATCTTTGTTCTGTGAAGTAAACAGTCAAATGATTGGATGCTTCAATGAAGTAAAGATTTCCCCTTCATAGCAGCAGTTTCTTGAATCTAGAAGTTCTGTCTTTCCCATAGGATTTATAAAGTCATAGTTCAGACGTCCTCCTTTTTTCCCCCTCAAACACTGCTGAAAATGCACAGTAATCCTTCACTGCCTGAATCTCTCCCTCTACTTAGAAGCAAAAAAGAATTTCACTATTTATTCTATGTAAAAACATAGATTAAAAACAAAAAAACAACCCAAACCATTTCTGACCTACTCCACAGGGTACTGAGCTCTCAGAAAATACATTTCCAGGTCAAAAGCTTGACAGTCAACTAAGCTAAGTCTGAAGAATCTCACAGCCTGGACTGATGGCTACCGTGTGTGTGAGTGGTGAGTGTGTGAGTGGTGTGCCACCATCTACTCTGTGTTTCTCGGAAGATACTGGAATTTCACTTTTCAACCCACAGGCTTTGAACACAGCAAACAATGAACCAGATTGCTCTAACTCTCCCTAACAGCCTTTCTCCCCTAAGATCTGTTTCTCTACCCTTCAATCCAGTATCAGAGTGCAATTATTTCTTTCAGGAAAAGTGATCAGTACTTTTGTACTTCATTCACATGCAAAAGATACTTCAATGAGAAGATCCATCTCATTATTTTCCCTCTGGAATCTCTCTGGAAAGGGTCCTTATATATTTCTCCTTTCTAAAATCTCTCCAAAAAAAGTCCTCATAACTCTCATTTAAGAACCTGACCATATATCAGAATTGCACCTAGGTGGGATACTTTACCACCTGACAACTCAGCACTCAAAATCGAATCACTGAAGCATGATCATGGGATGAAGCTGGGATAGACCTCCCTAGGGCAAGAAGAAACTGTTACTTAAGCACTTCACAAGATCAACATCTTCAATTCCTCAGCAGAGCAGAGAACAGGTTGATCAGGATGGCGCTCAAGGAGATGTTCCTCATATATTTGTTTTGGTTTGTGTCTATGACACTGAACTGTCTTGCCCATACTGAGAAACTGCAGCTACAGATGGACAGAAAAAGATGAACATAAACCATACATGACAAAAGGGGAAGGAACTAATACTACCTTCATTGAAAATTACTGTATCTGGGAAAAAGGAAATTGAGACCTATGTCACCAAGAGCTTTTGAAATACACAGACCTCTGTGGAAGTACTTTCACTGTCAGAAAAGAGAACAAATTGGCAAGTGCATAATGAGATCAGGCATACAGCCATGACAAGTTACAGGCTGTTGTTAACTGTGGAGAAGGCACAAATCTTAAAAGCCACGTGACCTGGGAGAACAAACCCGTGTATACCTATTGCCTTTAAAGACCCCATTCTTCATTGTGAAATGCTATTTTCCTCAGGAGAATTGAAAACATGCAATCAAACTCATTAGAATGAGAGATGCAGGTTGTGTAAAGGGTAATGGGTTTTTGAAAATCTGGTCTTATTTTGAAGATATATTCCAGAAGGATTTCCTAACAACTTTCCTAATGGGAACTGAACCATTACAATTAAACCCCATACTTCTCATTACTTGATATGGTCATCTGCCTAGGAATTCATCTCCGCCATTCTAGACAGCCTTATCACAGTTGAACTGAAAATACTAAGTATAGCTTGAGATCTACTTACTTGCATTCTCATACAGTTCTAAGTAACAAACTCTCAGTACCATGCCATCAGATTTTGCTATCCAAACTAGAAAAGGGTTCTTAAAAAGCACTCAGTACTGGTTTATAACCTCTGTTATTGACCTCATTGGTAGTCCAACTTGATTCATACTATGAGCAAAGAAGGAGGTTGTCCAGAATAGCAGCTTCAGAGGGCTGGCATTTCACATGAGGGCTTCTGATGACCATTAGCCCTCAGTGAGTGCAAGTAACAGGGAGAGGCGGCAGCTTTTATATTAGCCAGACCTGCATCACAGCTAAAAAGGACTTCAGCTTTATCATTAATTAATAGCTGTGAGCAAACAGAGTGCCTTTGAGAGTCCCCAACAGAAATAAATACAATTCCTAGAGCAAACTAACAGTAAAGACTGAAGAAAGGGTTTCATACCTTAAATTCCTCCAAGATTTTGTAATTTTTCCCATGATATTCACAAAAGTTTTTCACTTCTTTGCATTCTGGACAGCATCCATTGTGTTCCACTTTTGTACACTTTGGGTGGATTTTAGGGCATTCTGGTTGATCACAAACAGGTCCATCCTCAGTACAGACACAGGGACAGTTGGAATGCCCCGGGAAAAAACGTTCTCCCAATTTGTACACAAAGCCACTGTCATCCACACAGCCCTTCCCTCGGTAGTCATCAAAGATCAGATTGTCATTGCTGGAGGTCTGGTCCCCTTCATCAGCAGGGTAGTCTTCGTGATTGATGGCAGCTGGGGTGACCAAAGCAGGGATTACAAAAAGAAGCACCCAGGCATCATGGATATGAAGAGCCATCCCCCTCCTCAGCTGCTCCATGGGATCTCAATGCCAGATGGAAACAGCTGCTTCCATAGGGAGACCAGTGTTGTGGTCTGAAAACAAATATTTTTAAGTGAGAAAACCCTCAAAATTCTAATGAATAATGACTTATAAAGGCCATAGTTTCAACCAGCATCCAAGAATACATCAGTGCTTTCAAACTACAGAGATAACCGACACTGTTTCATTCAAATTAAGCCTCTCTCAATTGTTGTTAAAGAGAATAAAGAATATGGAATACATAAATTAGACACACGTGCCTTTAAGCATATGCGCACAAAATATCTTCATAGAAATGGTGGCTCACAGCATCACCTCATTTTTACTGTTCAGTTCAGTTTTCTGATGCACCAGAAACTAAACTAGCTGCTTGAAATTCTAGGGGGATAGGCAGCTCTGATTTCAACCTAAGTTTAAGCATGTTGTGGCTACTGTTCCTCTGTGCTATGTATGATGCACTGCCCACTTCATTAAATTGAAGTGGAAAGCCTAAATTGAAAATGAGGTAAGCATAATCTGTAGGTAGATCTGTCCCCAGTACGAAAGATGGTGCTGGGTTATTCTTGGTCGATGAGTGGTGGAACAGCACGGAATTTTATATACAGCATTTCTGAAGAGGAAAAGGGACTACCTGGGCTATCAACACAGCCCAGCCTCCAGCAGGTACATATATATAATCCCAACAGAAGCAAAAATGTAATTCACCTTCTCCATTATTCAGCATGTCATTCCCAGAGAGAAACGCAGTGAGCAAGATGTTAAGTGCAATGCATGGAGCCGCTAAAATGTGTCTGCCTGATCAAGCCGGAGCCTTGGTAAAACTTTGGGAGCAATGCTGCATGGTCTGACCCTAGAGAGCTCTGCTGAAGCAGTTGAGCCAAGGACTGACCCAGAGTGGGAGAGAAGCTTTGCACTGCCCCAGAGGGAGAGTCATCTCCAGGCAAAGGCTCAGCACGTGCGTTGTGTGTGCACTGATGGCTGCCCATGGTGCCACCTCACTGCCACCAATGCACTGTCCTGCCTGCACACCCAGCAGCCAGGGATGCCCCAGTAGCAAAATGGTTTCTGACCTCTCCTAAGAGAGCTAGCTGGGCAAGGTATTACAGGAAACTTTTACATGAGATGAAATACTAGCACTATGTAGATTAAGGAACACTGGAGGTAGCTCCTGGCACAGACCAAAAATGGACCAGTTGGAAGTGTGGCATTCCTTCTGTTGCTCCGTTCCCATAGTGTGCACACGCAGTTACACACAGTATATACAAACATGCATTAAACTACACACACACAGGCAAACACATACTCCCCCTCCACCCTTCTGGGAGATCTTTTTATGTATTAGGATTTTTTGGTGGACTGCAGATGTTCAGCAATTAATTCTCCCTTAACGGAAGCAAAAAGGCAGCAGCAGCAGGAGGAAGGTTTAATCCCAAAGAAGCAGCTAAGGGATCCTGTTGACAAAGCAGTTTTTCCAAAGCCACAACAGAGGGAGACACCGGATATTACACAAGCTTTATCAAATTTAAAAGATATCTTCTTAATTGAAGTACTAGCTATGTTTCCATCACCAGGATTATGCACCCTGTTACTACTATCAGCAATATTGCAACATGCTGTCTGGGAATCAAGTGTTTCATGCAGATGTAGCTGCTTTATGTATCATCTCCAGAGCTGAGTATCCCACCCACTTAAATGCTACAGGTAGGCTGCAACATTGCAGACTGGGGGGCATTCAGAAGGAAAAAAAAAAAAGGCTGAAGCAAATGAAGTAATTCATGTCTTGGGAAATGTGAAACAATTGAGAGAATCTGTTGAAGTTTTGATGAGGAAGCTCTGCAAATCATATATACACCACATATAAAAAAAAGTTCTCCAAAGATCATAAATAAGACCACTATATTTTGCTACAGCATCTGAGCTGTCCCACAGCAACTCGCAAGGGCTCTGCTCAGCAGCGATCCTGGACGTCAGACAGACTGCAGACGTCTTGCACAGGCAGATTTCAACAAGTAAACAAACGCTGCTCAGCTCGGAATGAGTTTACAGCTGAACTTTCTTATCATTTCTCATCATGAGAGAGGCCAGCATTGTAGGCAAGTCTCTGAGTAAAACATTTCCACCCGCCTTCCCTCACCCCAAGTGAATAATTTACACTTACCTAATCAGGCTCGATCTGAAAGCTGAAAGGGGTCACAGGCCAACATGGACTAAAAGGTTAGAAATAGATTAGTAAAAGCAGTTCGTCCTAATCACATTTTCAGTGTTGACTCACGGACAAGCCCTTTTCCTCCACCTCCCATCGCAAAACACGGGAAAGCAGCAGCCCAGCAACCACAACATGAGAATTAAGCTTTAACCCAGTGTTCAAGATTCAAAGCGAGCAGCGGCGAGGCGGTCCAGAGGCTGGGATGCCGCGGAGAAACCCCGATGCCAGCAGCACAGTCATCGCGGCGAACTTGGGCTGGATTTCCTCAGGTCGTGGAGAGGGGGGAGGACCGGTGGGGTGGGGGAGAAGAGAAAAAAAAAAACCCATATACATCTATATATTCCCTCCCTATGCCCAGCGGATCTCTTGCGCTCCAAGATTTGCCACGGCGATGGAGGGAGGGGGGGAAAGGGGGCTGGTTATGCTGTGGGCAGGCGGCGGAGGGAGGGCGGTGGAGCCCCGCGGCCGGCGGGCGGGCAGCCCCCGCTCCCCTGCGGGGACTTCCCGGGCCGGGGGCCGGGCATGCCCGCTGCGGACCGCGCCGCTCCGCGCTCCCGCCTCTTATTATTGAAATGAATTATAAGTGTGGTAGGAAAAGAAGGGGAAAAAAAGAGGGAAGAGTGGGGGAGAAACATAAATAAATCCGTCTGCGGAGCGCTCAGGCCCGCGGGCGCGCCATGGCCGCTGTGCCCGCGGGCGGGCGGCGGTGTTTCCGCCGCTCCCCGCCGCCGCTCGCCCCAAGTCCTGCTCGCTGCTGCCGGCGTCCGGAGCTTGTGCTGCGGGGGGAGCGCCGCACCCCCGCCCTGTCTGCATGATTAAAACTTCACATCTTCCCCGTGGCTGGCACCGCGGAAGGGGCGCCCGGCTCTGGTGTCGCGTGTGGTGCTACATTAAGAATCAATCTCCTTGCAGTTCGGCTGCTCTGTCATTAGGCGTCATTGTAAAGCTGTTTCTCCAGGAAGGACCAAGAGAGAGTCTTGATGTTCGGAAAAAACAAGAGTGTCAACAAAAAGAGGGAGAAATTGGGGTTTTTATTTGGATAAAATACAGAATAATACTCCTTTCGGGCTGTTATTCCCACTGCACACATTAACTATGAAAACAATTTACTAAGCCCTCACTGCTCTCTTGTCAAACCGTTTTTTTCCCCTGAGATTAAGGTTAGGTTCAGCAGCGTGCTGGTCCTCATTTCCAGAGACAAACCTTACCGTCGGCACCCCCGGAGAGCAGCAGCTTTGCCCGGTGATGGAAACCAACGCTGTGCACTTCACCACTGTGGCCCCGCAGGCTGGATTGCTGCCCAGATGCAACTTGCAGAACCTTGACGGATCCATCGCTGCTCGCCAGAGCCACGACCTGACCTGAAATTGAGGGGAAAGTTACAGAGGTTTGCAAAGGCAAAGCAAGACAGCAGCGCTGGGAGCTTTGAGATCGTCGTTTTAAAGATGTCCATGCACGCTCCTGTTGTCTGAGATAAATTATCGGAGAGTTGGTCAGATCAATAATGATGAAATTGGATTTTGGAGTGATTAAGTGAATCTGGAAACCCCAGCATGCTACTCATTAGGAGCACAGCTATTTTCCTTGTATTTGGATACAATTATTCAGGGCCAGATTCTGACCCAGAGACTGAGCACAAGAGAAGTAGATGCTGTTCAGATACTTGGAGGTATCAGCTTCAGACTGTGCTCTTAACACTGCTTTTCTTGTACAGGTCTGTAAGAAATGAAGATCATAGAATCATAGAATGGTTGGGTTGGAAGGGACCTTCCAAGGTCATCTAGTTCAACCTCACTGCAATGAGCAGGGACATCTTTAATGTGGGTTTTCAACCAGGTGTCAAGGATGTCAGGTATCTGGTTGGACTTGATAATCTTAAAGGTCTTTTCTCACCTGGTTGATTCTGACTCTACGATTCAATCTAGCTGAACTGAGTGCCTTGTTCCCTTACACCCTTAAGGAAAACGATGCTAATAAAACTGTTAATATAGAATTCGGGCTAACAGTAGAAAAAAATTAAAAGCTGCAAAAGTTTCTACGGAGTGCCCATGTGTTTATTTATGAACCAAAGAGACTCAGTTTTCATAGAATTATAGAATGGTTAGGGTTGGAAAGGACCTTAAGATCATCTAGTTCCGAACCCCATCACTCAAGGAGGCAGAATGAGCTCATAAGTTTATTATCTTCCTGCTTAAATAAAAGCTGGTAAGTGATATGTTTGAAGCACCTTTTACTTGCCCAGCCACCAGCTAAAGATTCTCTCCTTTTAGAAATTAACTATAGGAATCATGAGTTTCAGGTACAAAAATAAATAAATAAAAAAAGAGGATCAATACATTCATTTCAAGGCTGATGTGGGCCTCCCAACAATGGGATCATTGCACTGCCAGTCCTCATCTTGGTCAAACACCTTTTCCTATTAGGAGCAAGTCCAGTATACCCTCCAAATGATTACAGCTCCTTTTATGTATCAGGATTTTCTCTCTGAAAGCAAAGTCATAGCCAGCAGAGGAATAATTAGTACTGACTTTGACAAAGTCAATCTGGCACAGATGTCATAATTTTTTTTAATATTATGAAAAACTGAAGTTATTTGCTATTTTTAGTCATTCAGATTATTCACCAAGTACCCAATGGGAACATATTGCCAACAGAAGTTAGTATGGAGGAATTTGTCCCAGTTTGAATAATGCGCAAGCCGTAGGGCCTTGGGTGTGCCTATGTGATGTACGGGGAATATATCCAGGGAATATATTGTCCCTCCATTCAAAGCAATTCTTAACAATTATGTTCTCTGCTCTGCTCATTGAGATCTGATGATTTCATTTGGCAGCCTGGGAAGTAAACAACTGCCCTTTTCTCCATTTATCCAAGGAAACACACAGCCAAAAAGATCTTACAAATGTGCTGAGAATATTTAATCACAAGTTATGCTTAGCATGGTCATGGATATTTGTGCAAGAAAGGGAACTAGAAAGTAGAACTAACCATGATAAATATGCCCTATTTGCAAACCTTTATAACTACCCGGCTTCTTCATCTAGAACAAAGCCTGACACAGCAAAGATCTGTAGGATGGATTAGAGTGTCCAAAGGAGCAGATGTGAATATTTATTATAAACTCTTCCAGCAATTCTTTGCTGACAGAAGCATTGCATATGGATTTCACTTGCAGCCAGACTCTCCAGGCAGTCTCTGGGATGACTTCTGTAGGAGCCAAACAAATGCCATTTCGCCTGGAGCCCTGACACCACAACAGCTGGGCAGGGGGTTAATGTCACTTTCAGCTTCTCAAACTCAATAATGAACCCAGTCCTTACAAAGAGAGAGGGTCAGGAAGGAGAAAAGATTTAGACAACAGCAGTTCACATCCAGAAAGTAAGGGCAGGACAGACTGATAACTGAGACAACAGCTTCCATGTCTAACTCACCCCCTCACACCCTCCCCAGTGTTTTTCTAAATACTTTGCTAGGTAAGTCATATGCCTGAAGCAAACTCACAGCACTCTTATCCGGCCAGTCCATGCCAGTATCCCGACAGTACTATGAAATGACAAAACCAATAGAGAAGAATAAAAACCAACTAGCAAGGAGGCGCAGTAGTAAACTGCACATGCCTTCATTGCCTGTACGTGCTGGGGAAAGGGTTTAGGTGTATGAGGCAGCCCTGATGCAGAATGATTCTTTCCACAGGATTTTTTGTTACCTGAGTTATGGTGTATTACTGTCATGACTATGAGCACAGCCACTGCCTTGCTCAGTAGCAGCCACATGCACAGGCAAATGAGTGTGAGAGGGAACGGAATGGGAGGGGAAGGCACAATATAAGAACATCTCATTTCACTCACTCTTTATGTCAACACTGATCTATGCGCTCATAAGAATTTGTTCATTATAATGCAAATATACTCCCTCCTTCCTTCCAAAAGGAAATGTTTCCTTTTGGAAAGAGGGAACAAATTGTGTTTTATTGCTCTTTCAAAATGTTCTCCAATTAGGAAAGCAAACAAAAACTATTACATAATTGTCATGCAAAGCTCTCTTTTAATGAAGAATACTTACTTCTGCACTGACAAAGGCACTTTGATACAACACGCAGAGGAAGGTAAAAGCCTGGAGATAAATTTTCCTTCACACCTTTGACCATACTGTCAGGTGGGGCTGGTCTATGCAAACCCACAGAACTCAGCAGTTACACTGATTTGCATTGAACAGTTTCTTGCTTAGAAGATGCAGAGCCTCAAAGACTCTGACCTTCAGATCTCACAGCCTCTAGATCTCCAGCTCATGAGGCTTCCAGAAAGCCTGCTCTGGATCTGCTGGTGCACCTCCCAGACAGGCAACATGGGGAGCTGAAATGAAGATGTGCTTTGGCTGGCCCCACACCATTCCTGAGCTCATCCTTCTTCCTCAAACTGGCAGAAAGGAGTGATGACAAAGCATCAACGGATGCTTTTGTTGCCACAACGGAGAGACATACAGTAGCAGCTTTTGTACTAATTATAGCTGATTTGCTGTTGCGTATTGCAAGAACTTAGGTACTAATTTTTCTGATGTATCCTATTATGTCCTTAGAATAACATAAGCTCTGACCATCTGGTCATTTGCTTCAGAAAGGATGCAGTGAGTTAGAAAAGTTAGAGAAAGCCAGCAAAGGCAAATAAAGGTATAAACAACTTCTGTGCAAGGAATCGTTGAGAGGGATGACAACTTACCCCAGAAAAAACTATTTGTGCACTAAAATGTACTTGGCTGATCACACTTTCTCTGTATGCAAACCTCAAGCTTCAGTCAGCCTGTGACATCGCCACTGTTTCCCTCCCTGGAGACCCATAAAGAAACCCAGAGCTGAGACAGACCCCAAACTACCACTCAGGTGGCGTGGGTGAAACACAGTTTCCGTCAAAATGCTAGTCTGAGTCCTGGCTAAATGGGAGCTGCAAGGCAGCCAAAGCTGTCAGGAGCTGTGCAGTGTGGGACAGGGTATTTCTGAACAGTCACCTTGCTCCTTGGACAGAACTGAATTTCCTCTGAGCAATCAGTGCTCTTCAGCTCCCTTTTCCCACCCAGCATTTGCGTAAGCTACCTCTGTAGGTTTCCAGTCCTGGTGTCCTACAGAGAAAAAACTCTGTCCCTGATCTCATGCATGCTACCTCACCAAGCTGGCAAGGCTCTTGGTTTTAGGCACTGATAAATTACAAATGCGGTGCTGTTGTTTGGGCTGGAAGTACATTTGTATTTAAACCAAAAATCACTCATACCCTTCTAGAGAAACTATTTCTGATGCTAAAACTATATCCCTACATTGTTTTGAAACCAGAACGGGATGCTGAAATTATTCAGTACCTCAAAAGATGTGATTGCTTTTAAGACATGCACCCACCCCCCTTTGGAGAATGAGGTACTTAAAATTAATTATCTTGTATGGAAATCTGGCCCTGCACATTTTCCAAATGTACATCATGTTACAGGCCTAAAAAATGCCATAAGCATAAAGTGTCAAAAGCTAGAATTTGGAAAAAAAAAAAAAGTAATTTTACTGGAGTTTCCACACTGACCTGAACATGTGAGCTTAAACCCAAAGTTACTATATTCAGTGAAACTCAGTACATATTAGTAAGCAACATGCTTTTTCTCATCTACAGGGAACTTTGCATACCTGTGCTGCTATACAAATACTAACAAATCCAAAGCTACTCCGGGAATACAATGTAAGATCCACCTCCTGATTTGAACTGGTGGATACATTTAAAATAGTCGTGGTATGTTGAAGCAATCTTATTTGTTACTGCATTTCATCAGAAGGCAAAACTATACAAGATTAATTCGCTGGGTTGATGGAACCAAATTACTTGGGGTGGAGGGAACAAAACCTATACTTGTCAGAAGACAGCTTGGCAATTTATATTCCATAAGAGCCAAACAGAAATCACAGCCATGATTACTGTCTTTGTAAAATGAATTCTGAGTAAAGCCTTGCCAACACCACAGTAAGTACTGCTTCACTGGTTTATGCGTTCAAACAGCTGGAATGGACTGGGAAAGCCTAAAAAGCAGGCCAGATTACTGGCTCTGACAGTCAATAAATTATATTGGCCAAAGCCTTAAGATTTCATCTTAAAACAACAGACCCAACCTTCCTGCTTTGTCCCAGCGCATCTAGTTCATGCTGCAGACTGCTACATATACACACTGCTGTGTCCAAACAAACCACCACCACCAAGCCTCACCGGCGAGCCCTTTATAGGCACATTGAAGCATTATACTTTCCTTCAGGCAAATTAAGTTATAAATGATGCAACATTCCATTATTGAATACTCTAAAAATTCCTATTTTGCCAGACAAGTACTTCATGTTTCTAGAGTAGTATAGCACCTTAAATGTTAATAACATAGTATTGTAACAAAAGTCACAAACTCCACAACTTACTGTAGCCTATTAGGCTGAGACATTCATACCCGTAGCTAGCTGTTTGCTACCTCAGAAAAGTTCTTTCCATAGATTCAACAGTTAACATTAACTCTTTTGCTCAGATACAGTGCAGAACAAGGACAGTGAAAGATGGGAAACTCTGCTTCAGCAGCAATTTACTGCCAGAGTAAACAGACCAGTTGAGGTGCTGGATTTGGACAATTGCTTCTAATAAAAGTATAGCAATTCCTTTAGACTTCCTTGTAAATAATTCAGATTCTGTAACTTTCCCAATTTCAAAATACTTGCACTGCCTAACTGTAAGCAAGGCATTCATCTTCAAAGACACAAACCCAGTTATTTCTTGCTTCATGAAAATTACATTCTTGCATGGATTTAAGAAATTCTGTTTATCATAACTGCATAGAAAAGCCTGAGACCATTACCGATAGCAGAGATGAAATAACATATCAAAGAGAGAAAGGAAGAAAAGCTTTGATCAATAGGGAAATGATTTTTATACACATCAGAACCAATTTAAAGAATTCTCTGGGATCAATTTAGATAGACAGAAATGCTTCTCAGCATTTATTACCTGTGGAGGGAATATTGATCCCATCCATTGATTTCTCCTATGCATGTAGAGCAGCATCTGGTTTTGTTGTGTGGGTTTTCTTAAAGATGCCCCAAAGTGGAGAGTATCAAGAAACTACTTACATTTTAAGGACTTACATTAATAGTTCAACCAATGTCATAACTCAGAACTTTTAAACTCTATTTAAGAGTAGGCAAAATGTAATTTAGCTTAATTTTGGCAATTGATTGTTAGTCAATAGAATATATTTTAAGAGAAGGAGGGTTTTTTTGAAGACTACTAGTTCCTTATATAACACATTGTACCAAACATTTTCTTTCCTGTTCCCCTTTCAAATAGAATCTCTCTTCATTATAATCTTATAAATCACACAGTATTAATGGATTACATTCCCCCTGAATGTAATCTTTTGTCATTATTGGAGCCGCAACCATTTGCATCATCATGATGATCACTCAACTTAGTCTCCTAGGAACGGGGCATCTCTCAGGTTAGGTGTAAAAGCAAAAATACCCAGTCCCTGCCTTGAATAATTTGCAGTGTAAGTATAATTAAAAAACAACCAACCACAACACGGAATACAGCAAACAGATCAGAAACGACAAGGCTACAGATAACTAGCCGTGATCACACTGTTTTCCCGTAGTTAACTGTTTCATAGGCATCCTGGCAGCAGGACAGGACTTAGGTCTGAAGTCTCATTTCTGCACTGCACCATATAGAGGTACCAAGTACCTCTCCTCTACGAAGCTGGTTCAGGTATTTCGAGCACATCCAGAGCAGCACCAGCTAATATGACCCAGCCTGGACACAGCAGAGCATAACAGTGCCTATGTGACCTCTAGCCTCTGAGCTGGCATCACCTGTGCTGCAGAGAAATGTGAACTGGGTGGGCTGGGTTCCCTACTGGGAAATGGGAGGAAAGCACTGAGCTGCTTTGCATCAGCTCATGAGCAGGCTCAGATTTCACTTGGTATGAAGTCAGACCAAGCTTTAATGTTACGGAACCTTTCTGAAAAGGTAAAATGGCAGATGGAGAGGTTGCCAGACACAACAGAGATTCTTCATGCAAATGTTAGTGTGCTTGCCTAAATATAAGTAAATACAGTGCTCACAGACGCTGCAAACTATGATTGCAGTGGCTGTAGATCACTACTGTCAGGCTAAGCAGAATGTTATTTACCAGGCAACTGGTTTCACCTTACAATAGATGTTGCTACTTTTTTTTTTTTCTTGGTTCTGTACGCAGCTTTCAACAAATATAGCAATTATTTCTTGTCTTCCAAACGTACACTGTATTTTGCTTAGGAAGGCACTTTTCTGACATTGTTGAAAGTCCTCCATTTTCAGATGTGAATAAAACCTCTAAAATATTATTTTCTTGGACATAATGACAACCCCTCCTCTCTTTGCCTTTGCACTGTGTTCATTTAGCTTTTTCATGGGAGAGGGCATAGAAGAAAAATCTTGAGCAGGTTGTAATTCACGTGCAGCAATTTACTAAATATTCTCAGTAACAGAGACCAAAAGGCAAGCTGGGAAAAAGAGAAGAGGTCCAACAGTCTGCTGATACAGGTTTTTAATATATTGGTACCAAAATAAAATCCTTTTGTCATTCTCTAATGTAATGACTTTTTTTCTCCCTTTCTCAGAAGTATTTAAATAGACAAGAGATTTGGCAAAGTATATTAGGGAAAATTAGCTCATCTCAGTATGCACTTAAACTCATGACTCACCTTATGCATATGAAGTCATTCAATTCAGCGTAATCATGTGCTTAAATGATGGCTGGATCAGGGCATCACAAACAGATTCATTATTGCAATAATGAGTTACAGCACAAGGTCTTCAAATGAACAAATTCACTTTTATCTGGCTTTTAGCAGTACACTAACAGTTAGACCTTTTAAAGAGAAAGGCAGCTTTATAGACTGAGTAGGAGCATATAATGCAGGTTTCCTAGACCTAAATACTAGAAGAAGGTAGTAACAGCAAAATAAGTAAGTGCAGAGAAGTTACTTAGACAAATTATCCAACAGACGTTTACAAAGGTGGAAAGTGATTCCCCTGGAACACAGAAAAGTCATTAAAGTCATATTACCCAGGCAGTGTATTAATAGAAATTCAGTTGTTACCTTTAAAAATCTGCATATAGAGATTTGTCCTGGATGAGAATTGAGTGAGTAGCAGGATATGGCCTTTGGCATTGCCCTCAAAAGAATAAAGGTGTGGGGTAATGTTAGGACAACAGAAGAAGAAGACTTATCTTAACTTTTTACTGTGTGGAAAACATGACCAAGATGAAGCGGTATTACTGCCAGAGCTTAAACAGATCTCAGAACTCAACAAATCCTTTTCCAGTCAAAAAAAATCACCAGAAAGTTACTCAGAGAAAAGAAAGCATTTATCTGATAGAAGAAAATCCTTTATATAAAAGAATTTAAAGCCTTTTTATAATGATCTCTAGACCCAGACCATTACTGTAAAGCTACCTTTCAGCTGGACTTGAGCTTGTTTATATTAGACTTTAGTTGTCCTTTTGGATTTTCAAAATAGTTTCAAAACAAATGAGAAAGTATTAAAGCTGCAACTTTTGGAGCAAAGACTTCAAGATGTCATAACCTTTCTGGATGTGTTTGTGAGGCATGCTTGAATATATTCAGAATATATTAAAAACTAATATACTGAGAATAAAAGGACAACAGTCTCCATCTTCTGACCAGGGCTGGAGGGGTTCTAATGAAAATTTCTACCAAAGATTCTGCTCCACTTGAAGATGTCCCTGCTCATTGCAAGGAGGTTGGGTTCGATGACATTTGAAAGTCCGTTTCAACCCAAACTATTCTATGATTCTGTGACTAATATTTTTGTGCCTGTCGTGGTTTAAGCCCAGCCAGTAACTCAGAACCATGCAGCCACTTGCTCACTCCCCCCTACTTCCTCCCCCCAGCTCCTTGAAGGATGGGGAGGAGAAACAAAAGGATGTGACTCCCACAGGTTGAGATAAGAACAGTCCAGTAACTAAGGTATAATACAAACCACTCCTGCTGCCACCAATAATAATAACAATAAGGAAAGTAATAAGGGAAGAGAACACAACCGCTCAGCACCCGCCAACCAATATCCAGCCCAACCCAAGCAATGATGTAGCCCTTCTGGGTAACTGCCCCCCATTTATATTGTGGGCATGATATGCTGTGGTATGGAATGCCTCTTTGGTCAGTTTGGGTCAGGTGTCCTGTCTCTGCTTCCTCCCGGCTTCCCCTCCTCCCTGGCAGAGCATGAGACTCAGAAAGTCCTTGGTCAGAGTAAATATTACTGAGCAGCAACTAAAAACATCGGTGTTATCAGCGCTGTTCCCAGGCTGAAAGTCAAAAACACAGCACTGCACCAGCTACTAAAAAGGAGAAAAATGACTGCTAAGAGCTGAACCCAGGACAGTGCCTATAATAGGAACACCTTACTGAGTTTTCAGTGTTACACAGAATATTTGTATGTGGACACAAATATAGGTGTCTGTGTTTCCAAGTGAATCTACCTTGAGGAAAAAACAGATGAGGCACAAGGTAAATGGCATCCTGGCAAAATTCCTTGGATTGCTACCACGTGTGGGACCTCAGTCCCACCAAGATCTTTCACAATCCAAAATCCCCAAAGGCAGCAAAGGCAGCACCTGGGGAGCTGCCTGTAGCCTCGTCAGAGAAATAACCTCCTCCTCACTTGCTGGCTGAGAAACTTCAGAGAAGGTGACACCAGTGATGTTGTTGCTGTAGTGGTGCTTGTGCTAGCCAGGGCAACAACATGACAAAACTGTCGAATTTTAAAATGATGCATGAGAAGAAAGCCATGGAGGAAAAGAGTAAAGATCAGTACCATCTGATGATCTTAAAATAGGAATAAATCACCATAACATTATCTGTGTAAGCTGCCAAGCTGAAGCTCTGCTTACAAAGAAACTTTCTGAAGGACTTACATGAAGGCAAATGCTCCAGAGCATGGTTAAGGTTCACACTAAAATCTTATTCTGAGGAAAAAGCTTTCTCTTCTGTTAAACTTATATATTGGAAGCAGCGTATCAAGTACTGTACTGTGTGTAATGTTATCTCCATAATACATTAGCTGGTTTCTTGGTGTGTCAAGAGCCTAAGAGGAAAAAGAGTCGCACTTGCATTAAATAAAAAATTTCATTAAGAAAAATAAAACTTACTGAGGGGTTAACTTGGAGAAATGAAGTCACAGCAAAATTGCTGTCACCACAAATTGAAATTTATTCTAGTTTCTGCTACAAGTGAGGTCCCTGAATATAGATTTGGGTGCAAAACCATGCTTTCCCCTGAACTTCTTAGTTGACTGCAGCTGTATCTATTTTAGGCATTAGTATGTCTTGTTTTTAAGTGAAGTTGAGCAATGTATAAAGACCAATTCCAGGAGCTACGCAGGACCATAGCGTTGACTAATGGAAACACCATTTTAAAAGCATTCAGATAACCTTTTAATTAATATTCTATTCTTTCTCTTTTCCTCACTCTCCATTTTCAGATGCCTGCAGTTATCCAGTTAAAGCCTCTTTGATCGTTCTTTCTTCTTCAAATGGTAAGGTGGATATGCTTGTGTTACAGGAGATGAGACCAGGATGTGAACAATGATTTATTTTTCCCTTAGACAGCATATGCATCATCCTTTCCATTAACTCTAAAGGAATGTCCAGATATGTAATCGTTTTTTTGACACAGAGTGGGATTAATTTCATCTAACCTTGCCATCCCACAGCAGAAACCGACACAAGTAGTTGGTTCGTCTGTGCTCCTTCTGCAGCTACCAGTGAGAGAACTTCCTTTTCAGAGGAGCGCACCCTGCCTCTTCTAGATAGCTATTGCAGGCGCTTATGTCTGCGCTGACTGGAGAGATTCTACATAGCTCACTTTCAGACAGCTGAGGCAGCATGAGATTAAAACTCACTCAAAAACTGCAAATAGGCACCTCAAAGAAATTGTCAAAATAAATTCCCTAGTTTGCACAGACTTGTGTATACCACAGATTCTGAAAACATAATGAGGCATGTCCAGGTGCTTAAATACCATCCAAAGCCAGACTTACATAGGGAATGACCTCTATTAAACCCAAGGCTTCATCCGGTGCAACTCGTGCTGTGGCAACAATCCATCATCTAAGTGGCATTTGGTAAGAAAGCAGATCATGTGCATCGTCAACATCTTGTAACCCTATTAACTCTGAGATAATGGACTTGTCTCCACTATATTTCTAAGCTTATTGAAATGGATTGTAATTAGCACTTTTTTTATACAAATCTCTTGACCCTCAGAGCCAGCTTTGACACAGCAGCTAATAAATACTGCAGGTGATCAAAGTCTGAGATGAAGGTGGACTCAGACAAAGGTTTGCCCATGCAGACCTAGAAGCCAAACTTCAGATTACATTTACAGTTTAAGCAGGAGTCATAAAAACTACTGCTTCAGGGAAAAAGCATTTTTGAGGAAAAATAATACTTATCATACTTATCTTGCTTTATCTCACAATGTTCTGCCTAAATGTTTTATCTCTGAACATACTCCTTGAAGAGAAATTGGGTGTCCTTCTGAGCCCAGATCAGAGCAGAAGCTCTGGGTAAACACTGTTGATGCGGAATGCTTTTTGCACTCCTCCGTCTTCTGTAGCAAATAAGATCAGGAAACAATTCTGTTTTGTCCTTAAAGCTAGTTTGTTATTATCATTATTATTTCCAGCTTAAAAGGTGATGTAATGTAAGTTGATTCTGTGTTTTGTCAAAATCCTTCCCTACACAATGCTCCCTGGAGAGGAAAGTTGATGAGCTGGCTAAAGCACTGCTGGGGCAGCTGAGGAAGCCAGTTAAGCTTGTGCGGTGCATGCCTCCAGCCTAGCCTGAGGTTACCCACCTGACTTCTCCCTGCCCAGGCTGTCATAGCTGACTGGGCATTTTCCATGGTGACTGGAAAGAGTCGAGTGGAATAAAGCATGCTCTGCAAGTCCCCACTCTCCATTCACTCTGGAGGCAACACTATGAGTAGCTTCAACAAATTACCTATTTTCAGGTAGTCAAATAGATCGGTTCAGTGCCATCCTTAATCTTCCCAAACTTCAGCTCTCCTAACTCTTATGTTTCTTTTTTTCTGTTTATAAACTTTTCAGGATAAAACAACAGTGAATTTTAATCATAATCAATGCAGCTTTCAGATCCTGGCTACACTATCATGATAATTTAAATGAAACAGTGTTACAGAATGACTTTTGTCTCCCTTTAACATGACAACTAAATAGTCTTTTACCATGGTAGTAAAACCACAGACACACAGGAAAACTGTGGAAAAAACAGAAGTAGAAAAACGGGCTTAATAAAATCTTCTCCAAGTAAAAGCTCAGAGTCTACTTTTAATGTAAGCATGTTATTGTCAACAGTGGCATCTCTATTAGGCTTGTTCCCTTACCTATACATTCCTATTACTGTCATTTCTCAGGGTTGTCATATTCACTGCCTTGACAGCACAAACACCATGCTGTAAAATCTGTCAGAGAGGCCAGCTGATTTCCTACATCTTCTGACACTTGCAGGTCTTTAATATCAGGCTGTCAGAACACCTAAGAGAAGGGCGGGTGTTTCCCTGTTTGGTGCTGTTACTGTGACTACCATTGCACATACTTTAATCATTAGCCTTCTACTGCTGTGAAATCCTGACTTTTATGCCCTTGGAGTCCCATGCTAGAAAAGGCTGCTGGCATAAATCTGTCACAGAGGTTAGCTGGCTCAGTTACCCATGGAGTTATATTTGTAAAATGAAGCCTTTATGTTTTATGAAGCTTATATTTTTTTTTTTTAAACTTTCTTCTGTGACTTTTTTTGGTTTTGAGAGGGGAGCTGTAGTAGGTGTAATGATTATTCAGTGACAGGTGTAGGCGAAACTCAGCTGCTTAAAATAAACCTCTCTACCCCTGGATCATTTTGTCTTTCGGTGTACTAATGCAGCAGATGAGCCCGGTGGGCAGTAAGTTTTCTACAATGCAAAACTTCTTTGATTCAATCTTGAAATGAAACTGAGAGGAGAACAACAAGGTAAATCAGACAGAACAGTCAAGAGCCTTTAAGTGTTCATGGCACTCACTTCTCACGGAGGAGGGTATCTGTATTCCTGCTCCAGCCCTGCTGTTGTCCCCCAGTGACGCTGAATGAACTAGTTCCTAAGCTAGTCATTATCCTGGGATAGACCTTTTAGAATCTCTCCTGCTTTAGCATTCCACTTTGTATCCCAAAAACTTTAAAAACTGGTAAAAATGATTTTATAGCCCCCAGATCAGAGCTATAGAATATATACCCTGAGATGTAGCAGTCTCTGCTACTACTAACAGCCAAATTAATCACACAGCGTGGCATGGCTCTACAGAAATGACATGGATTTAGGAAACCCCATTGCAAGAACTAAGAGTGTGATAAGCAAAGCACATACTTCCAGGTGGCATGAGTCAGGTGAGCTGCCAGAAACCATAGGTGGATGTTTATTGTAGCTTTAAGTGACTGTATTGATGATCCAAGAGCTTCTGTTCACAGAGAAGGGAACAAAAATTCAAGTCTTTACTACTTTAATTGCCAAAGAACATTTGCTGCAGAAGCCTAATAACTTTTATACGCACTAATCCATGAACACCCTGCAAGAGCATTAGTGTAGAATCAACAGACTTGTGACTGCGGCAGAGATAGGGCAAATTTGGAGATCAGTTCCAATAACTGCCTTACTCCCTGACAGGACATGTCATTTAATTTCCCCGTGCCTCAGCTCCCCCTCTGCACTGGAAAACAGTAATATCCTTCTTTCAGCTTAGACTGACTGAGGCGGGGGCTCTCACAGCTTGCCCAGAGAGCTTTGCATTAATAAAGCAATCATAAATAACAATAGGATTTACTGCTGTAAATATACAGCAGATGTCCTGGCTACATATGAACACAAGGCATCAGCTGAATCATGGGAGGTAACACACACTGTCACTTCCTTGGGCTGCTCTACTCCTACTGGCTGCCAAATTGCTCTCACCTCTTGTCAAGTAATGGCCAAATACTGTAAGGAAATGCAGCCTGGCTGCTATTGCTTACAGTAATGAATGCTGCTGTCGAGTGTAACAAATGTCGTATGTCATAACGGCATTTATGACACTAATAGTGAATCACTGGATTGCATCCAATAAAAATCTATGGTGAGGTAATGGGACGTAGCTAGACAGTATTGAAAAGGAATCCTAAGTTAATATAGTTCTTATAGTTTCAGGTATACACAAAATATCTTGTAATACTATGGCTAAGTGATAGTTATAAAACAAAAAAGCTAATTGTAGGATGCAGGAGACATTCTGCAGATTTATGGTACTTCAAATGCAACTCCTTGCAGAGCTCCCTGACAAGGTTTTAAGCCAGGTTAACAGTTCTGACTGTTTTGTGGCATCTGCTATGCTTTAAGTTTCTGCAAGGTATGAACTGTTTTTCACTTGTTGCCCTGGACTGACTGGTATTTTACCGTTCTTATTCACAGCCAAAAAATACTTTTAATTCTTTATGGCTTATTTTACCTTGCTTGAGAAGCCAGCATAAGTCAAGTCTGGATGCGTTTGTCCCAGACCCTGTACACTAATTGCTGTTCCAAGCCTAAGCCCATAACATGTAACAGTTTCCAAAATAAAAATATCCTACTAGACCCAAGTAGTCTCTCATATATAACATTAAGAAATAAATATGCCTTGAACTGTGTTCCTTTACGTTGAACTTGCCATTTGCAATACTAGTGACTGCTTAGATCTTAGTTGCTCTTTCCTGTGCGCACAGAGCCAGTTACACACTGAATTTACAGAAGTAGGGCTTTTTAAGTCCAGTCTATCCTCTATCCCTTACCTAGGACTGCATAAGCATGAGTAATTTAAATTATTTTCATCTAAATCCAGGTTTCCAAAGCAACCCTGTCAAATAGAGGCATTCACCTTTCTTTTGCTGGATGGCTTCAGCTAATATTTAGACAGTCATGGTATCCAAAAGAGGGAAGACTGCAGTCCTCTCCACCATTGTATTATCTTTTCTCACTCCTTCTTCTACTTTTATATTATGGCAAACCCACAGCAGTAGGAGGTAATTGTAGCTTGTAAGATCTTAGAAGAATTGAATGAAAGTCCCAATGTATATATTTCATGTCTAAATATGTAATTTTCTGCAACCTTCTTCTCTCCTTCCAGTTTATCCAAAAGAGCTCCTGGTGAATACCTCACTGTTCTCCCTTTCTCTGAAAATGTGCTCTGACAGCTCTTTTCCTTCTTCATCAGTAATTTTCCTTCTTCTTGTACTGAAGCTCTATGTTTACCTGAAGGTATTGTTCTCAGAGTCTCATAACGGTTTGGGTTGGAAGGGATCTTAAAGCTCATCCCCCAACCCCCAGCCATGGGCAGGGACACCTTCCATTAGACCAGGTTGCACCAAGCCCTATCCAACCTGGCCTTGAATGCTGCCAGGGATGGGAATTCTCAGTGTATCTCATTATTTTATATCTTCTGCATCTTCTACATCAGCCCTGTTCTTTGCTCCACATTCATTCTTCAGCTTCTCACCCATGCTTGAACTGGTCCCATTGCAAGCCATGGTTTCTGGTTACCCACCCATCGTTCCATCCATCAGACTAACACATTCCCCTCTTCCAACCCCACACAAAGCCTGCTTTTGATGATTTCTAAAACCCCTCTTTTATTTAGCTTTCTAACCAGCATATTAACACAACTAGGCTCCTGTAACCTCATGTATTACTAAATCACCTAAATGACTGTTCTGATAAGGAAAAAAAAAAGATCCTTCAGAAAATCACTTAAAAATTCAATTGCTCCATGCAAATTTTAAATGCCTTCCTTATTACTCTTAATTAGGAAGTTATCTGTTAATATTGTAGTGACATAGTCCTATGAGGAACCTGAGCTATTAGAGTGCACACTTTTCACTGTCAAAACACAAGTCTTATTCTTGCAGTGCCTCGTGTTTTGGGACAGTACACAGACCCAGGTACCTGTCCAAGAGAAACTTAGGCTATATGGTGGGACAGAGTTCTCAGCCACACCTAGCCAAAGAAACCACAAGCCTTTGTCTTTTTGCTTCATTTATACACAAAGCATTTAAACATTCTTCTCTGGTAAACAAGAAAGAATGATCTTAGGGTCAAATCCCAGGAGCTTGTTTTCTGTACAAAGAAGCTGTGGGTTAGGTTGTGTTCCTCCACACTGGAAGAACTTTTGTTTTAGATACGCTATTGCACTCCTGTGATTCCGTTCCCAAGGATGCAGATCTCTTTCATATGGATTCTCCAGGTGAATGGATGATTCCATAATACAGCTAATGTTTTCTATTAACTTGTAATGACCTCTATGATTAATTTAATCTGACATTTCCATTAGACAATACTTTTTTGTGTCTATTCTTTCTTCCCACTCTGAGTGTTCAGATCTGCTGCCTTTGAGTTAAAGTTGCAACTTCATGTACCTTCATGAAATTAGATTTGGTTTAAAACAGGCTTCACATCTGGTTCTGAATTTTTCTCAAAAGCTTGGGATGTTCAGGATTGAGATTTTGATCACAGCCAGCAACTACTGAAAGGAAAAACCGAGTTCCATTTCCATACCCAAAATGTGAGTTCCATATATATATCTCCAAAGGTTTGATTCCGCTTTAGCTCCTATTTTCCTTATGCAGTATTAATACATTTGCCAGGGAGTTGGTCTGGTTTCACAACAGCTTTAGCAACATAACCAAAGCACCCATGCCAGGCTGCATGAATGGAATTTCAACAAGAACTTTTGAACAGAAAATTCTCTTCTCAAAATTGTTTTTCTGTAATTGAAAAATGTCTTTCAAATGGAACCACTTAGCATAGCTCTGAACTGTATCCAGGATGGTCATAAACTGCTGCTCACCGGCTAAGGGCCAAGATTTTAACTTCAGATATAAATGCAGTACGAAATGCCGATACTGCTAACACTGAAATCTGGCCTGATTAGCTTGATTTTAAAGCATTTGTTTCTTCGTTCTCATTTCCACTTGTAAAATCAAGGAGTGTATTTAAAGCAGAGCTCAGAAGAAATATTATTTGGGAAAACTCACCATGAAAGTTGTATCCAACCCAGGCTTCTGGTCTGTTTCAATCTTATCACTGCCTGAATAGCTTCAAATGGAGCCTTCTCCAGATTCCCTTTTTCTTTATGAGCAATAAACAGCTCAAGAGCCTCAGCATTAGCTTCAATTCCTTCCATCAAATCATCCCAGCTATATGCAATTTCACCACATCTTCCCTGACATCTCCAATGAATTATCTTTAGCTTCTTCTCACAATGTCCTCCCTAAAACCTACCACGCTGTCATTCTGCCTTCCTCACAGCAAACTACTGCTACTGAGATTAGCATTGTTAACTGTTCTCACTGAACCACTCTCAATGGCCTCCACTCCTCAACTACACCAAACTTCTTCCTCTGAATATTCATTTAGGTTTTTTTCCAACTCCCTCCATTCCATCTGTTTATCTTTCAATGTCTCATTTTCCTGATTCACCCAGAAGTCTTTATGCCAAGGAGTTCCACGACTCAAATAACTTATTGACACTTTCTTAACAAACACAGAGGACTTGAATAAGATCAATTGAAGCCACTGATGTCAAATTTCCTCAATCAGAGAGCTGTTCAGCACCTGTTCTTTCATGCTGTTCATGCTTTTGATAATAGCTGTTGCGAAAACAGCCTTCCATGGAACCTACTGCAAATTCAGAAGTCTGAAAAGGGGCAGGCACTGTAGATGACTTAATGGGTAGAAATATGTCAGCAATAAATGAAGAAGGCAGCAGAGAGGGGAAAAATGCCTCTGACATTCTATCAACCTGTTTATTCTTGTTTCACCCCAGCATCAAGACCACATCTGTACAGGCAGCAACCATGCCACCTCTTCTACCTTCACTCTATCATAATGATCAGGGCACAACTTAGGTTTTCAGAATGACTTAGACCAAAGTCTCAATTTCTGCTGCAAGTTGGTTTGATTTAGCATCCAGCCCTCAATTATATCTCTGGTTAATGCTCCTGGTGCACTAAGAACTGTCCCGTTTTCACTGCACAACTGACACCATCTGAAAGATGTACCACTGTTCTGGCCATAGACAACAAACAAAATAAGGACATGGATGCTTTGCAGATAGTAATCATTTATGAAAGAAACAGAAGTTTCAAAAAGGAATCCAGCCTAAGGAAAAATCTAGTTCCTATTACAAAAACATAAACTGCAAAATCTAGTTTCTGTGTTCTGTAAAATCTAGTTTCTGCCTCTGTTTCTGGGCTAGTGTGTCAAGATAACAAGGATGAGAATTCCAGCAGAGGATTAATGACTAGAAATAATTTTAAGTTATCTCTTTCTGTATCCCTACTGGTGGAATATTTTGTTCTTACAACTCTGGTTCTGCACAACAATAATTCATGGGTAAATTGGTGATTAAATCTGAGTTCCTAAAGACATCAAGTAATTGTAATAACTAGTATTAGAAAATCATTTAACTCTTAGAAACTACTGATTAACATATAATTCATGTGATTCTTTTGGTTGTTATAAATATGATTTAATTTAAAGATAATATTCTAATCCACTGTATTAAAAAGCAATTATGACAACAGGGCATTAACTAAGAATCAGTTGCACATCCCAGAGACATTGCAGATCCAGGACTTTATTAGAATACTTCACAACACATGGAGGTGACTGAACAACTGGGGAGTGCATCAGTTAATCCACTTAATTATTTAATGCAATAGGATTTAATCTTCTAATGAAATTCACAAAGTTTCTGGATACTGAAAACATGCTGGCTTATGAGTGCTAACCACAGTGCTCACTACCATGCAGATGCTCTACCCTTCATTTGCAGACATGGTATTGTGGTGATGAATTCGTTATGTGCAGCAGTAATACTCAGAAAGGCTTTCCAAAAGCCTTTTTAATGGAATTTAGAAACTGAGATTCAGGAAAAAGAAACATCTGTAATCAAGCCGTGCTGTGCACAACACCAGCAAACCTTCTGCAGATGTCTCCTGGTGCCTATAGAGAAACACTGATATTATTAATGAAATCTGGGATCATTAAGGCTGTAGTTTTAGACAGAAGTGTAGAATCCTTTCTAAGTTAAAGAAATCGGTGAAGAAAAGAGAAATGCACACAGACAGAACTATGTTGTTTTGGATGCTAAAAAGAGATCCTGCTTAAAAAATTAAAATCATATTTTCCCTCAGTACATGAACATCCATAATTCAAAAATTTAAGTCAACAAAAACCGTTGAGTATTGGATCTGAGTGAACTGAAGTAGTTAATGGCAAATTCAGGATCAGAACCTGATCTGCTTTTCAGATCATTAAATCATGTCAGAAAACCTCTTTTTGATATTCTCTTAGTGCTACATGGATCATATTGGCTACCTTAGTGCATATCATAGGATGCCTGGACTGGTTTAATTCCTCTGAAAGACAGGAGTGTATTACAGGTGGTTAGCACCCTCCGTTGCCTGTATATGCAATTCATATGCCCATTTGTCTTCTGCACAACTACATTTCAATCTCCGTTTTGTTAGTAACTTGTACTGTATTTGGATTAATTATTAAATATAAAAGAATATCATTATATATGGCAAGATGAAAAGCTTGCAAACAGGGAACTATAATTTCCACTGTTTTACTCACTGCCTCACAGTGTATTGTAAATCCACACATGCTCAAGCACTGAATTTCTTCATCTGCATCTTAGGTAAAACAATGTTACCTTTTTGATATCTTTATGCTGCAAATTTTAGGAGGTCTGAAAACAGAATGTGGCCCCAGTAGCTTTATAATTATTTATTGATATTAGCTGTATCTCACTAAGTTACCCTATGGAAAGAGAAGTTTCCTTGTTTCAAAGTCAGATTTATCTGCAGAGCAGAGTTTCTATTGTTTAAAAGCCCAGCCTAATATTATGTATGACAATAATTAAAAGAAATCAGGTCTGAGCAGAGATTTGTTGATGTATATTAATGTTTATTTCTTAAACCTCAGCTCACTGTGATTTTATAGTAAAAACAAGCATTGAAACCTGCAACTATTTCAAATTAACCTTGTTTTTTCTGGACTGGTAAAATATTTTTAAGAGTGTACCATCAATTAAGAAGAATAAGGTGCTCAAATTGTTTCTGGCAGAAGAGGCAAGTTCTGTTTGGAGGCCACAGGCATGCAAGATAAAGAAGTGTATCAAATTAAGCAAGAGGTCACTTGTGAAAGTACAAAATACAGGCAATGTTAAAAAAACAAACTATGGCTAAGTGAGTTGAGGCTACATGGGAGCTAGGCTCTGAAGAGCAACAACAGTGGCAGTGATGCAATAGGAGAAATCCCATGCCGGGAGAAATCAGAAGTTAATTTTTTTCTTGATGAATGCCCAACAACATTGTGGTTATGAACACTATTGACATCAATGGATGCAAAAAAAACAATAAGCAATAGGCAATAAAGGAATAGTTCTGAATTAACATTTTGATGTGGGTTAAAATGAGATGGGATGGCAATTAGAGGCAGCTGTGAGCCACAGGGTACTGCAGAGGGGTGTGCAGCTAACTGGGGTTACCTTCTAATCACCACTGCTGGCTGGTCATAGGAGAAAGGCAACGTGAGGAAAAAATACCGAAGAAGACATCTATGTACAAGTGTGTTCAGAGATCACTGGTTTCACCAGAATTCAAAGCCATTACCTGCCTAATACAGAGGTTTTAGAGAGCATATAATTTGGTTCAGGGAGCAAAAAGGGACAAGACATAGCTCTACTTGCAGCTGGAATATGTCAGAGAAAGCAAGAAGAAAGATCCCAAATGACAGTAACCTAGGATCACCCATGGGGACAGTGCAGTGGGGTGGGCTTCCTCCAGAGAGGATGGATAATTCCCACTGCATTAGATTTCTAGATTGGAATGAGAAACTGTCTTTTTGCTGATTGATACTAGCCATTAGGAAAGCAGCTAAGCAGAATCAGGAAGAGTTAGGAAAAATGGCTTCCCAAGTAAGCACAATGATATCCTGAGATGAACCATAAATATGTTTGCCCATACGTTCTTGCCATCACTTCACGATTCAGCATTCCCATTTCCCTCCCATCTATTCTGTGATTTCAAGACAAACCAAAACTAAGACCATGTTGTGAATATATCCAATTTGCTTAAAGAACAAAGATTTTCTCTTCCTGATTGCATGTGGCTGAACTTTATGACCTGCATTTGTATTGCCTCGTTTGCAGTGTCTGGGGCCAATCTGGATGTTTTCAAGTAAGAGTTATTCATTTAGCAGAAACAGGTAATTCACTATCTATCTGAATTGTTTAGGCAAATTTCCTGCACTATCAAAGCTTTAGCTTCTAATATGCTTATGCAGCTTACCTAATACTCTTTGAAATGCACACCTAGAATCTTTTACTGCAGTCTCACAGCTAGAAACCTACAGCTGGATTAAAAAATTATGACATCAGAGGCAAAATACTGGCATCATCAAGTCCTGAAATTCATTCCTCTGTTCCTACTACTTTTAAACTCCAGAATTCTGATCTTGGGGACATGATGGAGAATAAACAGATGTTTTGTATTTTATTTATTTCTGTGTTAGTAAGTCTTATTTGTGCTTCACCCAGGTACAAGTAACAATGAGAATTTATTTCACACCACAGTAGGTCATGTCATCAAAAGCCATTATTCCCACTGGAAATACTGCAGTTGCTTGCAGGCCTGGGAGAATATGATATTCCTGACTCAAGATCCTGTGATGGGAATGAAATTCATAGTAAATCCGTAATTACATCTGGTCCTATACTGTGAAGATACAGGCACTCAGAGACAAGTGTGTCAATACTCTGTGTTTATATTTTTGCAAGATAGGAGAAATTCAGTTTTATTCAGCTCTTTCCCAGTGACTTTCTGCAACTACGTATCAGCAGAACTTTTTTCCCTTTTTATTTTAAAGATAAATTGCTTGGTGCACTATCAAGGATACTTAGAATTTAAGAATAGAATCTATTAGTCTGTCACACTTCCAGAGACACAGACCTTGAAGAGTCTGAAGAAGCAGTCTTTATGTGACAGCATAATAAGGATGTCAGGTGCCCTCCCTCCTCCCCAATCTTTTTGAATGACGTTTTCCTCAGCAGGGAAAATTAATACACTTCAAAAGCTATAGCATACCAGAAAACATACAGCAGCCAT